>NC_137745.1:3090046-3651683 GCF_963264785.1 Psittacula echo
TATTGAAGGAACTGCTATAACATCTGTTGAGTTCTACTAGTTGAGATTAAAATACGTAACTGTTTGATGGTCTCTGTTAAAACTATGGGCAATATGTTCAGTTTTAGAGTAAGTAGATGAGAAAATGTTACAGAAATGTAATTCATGAAAATTCATCTAATTTTAAAGTGAACTTAGGAAAGGTAAATTTTTTAGAAGAAAATACAGGAAACAGCAATCACTATTTAAGCTCATTTACCCCAAATTTGATTTCATTAGAAAAAAGAGTGCTCATCACTGTCATTAGAGCACTGCCCCATTCCTACTCTGTATCGGGTTGTTGGGGGTGTTCTTCCATTTGGTACCAGAATTTGTTACTGAAAATTAGATTCTGATCTAGAAATACCCCAGCAGACTCGGAGAAAAATCTCAGCTGAAATACCCGATAGGTACCATTAATTCTGTGAGTTCTGGCACATGCGTGTGCACCACTGTTCAATTCCTGCAGAACAATCTGCAGGTTTAATGTATTTTAAAGTATTTTCTGAACTGTAAGTGAAGTTATTTAGTGTGTGCATAGAAGAACTGCTTGAAACTTCCTGTTAGGTAAAGTGGGGTCAGATTTGTATTTTTGTAATCAACCTGTGTTTTACTAACGCGTTGGCTCTGATACCAGCCTGCATGAGAGAATTCCAAGTATTCACTGCAGACCCATTTGACGTCACTTTTCCCCCTATATATAGATTTGCAATGAGCGTCTGTTCCTGCTAGCTGCAGACTAGAACTTGGCATGAAGAGTGCTATAACTCATTTCCATTGCAAGAGGAGCCCTTGTGGAAAACCCAGAGGGTATTTTGTGCTTTTCTGCTCCATCACAGCACGAGAACATAGCTCCATTAGGTGCTTCCGGTGATACCGAGCTGTTCCTCCCATGTACAATTACTAATGCCAGCAATAGATCTTTGTTATTCTGTACCACTGACTCCTCATAAGGGGCTGGGAGAGGTAGGTGGGAGTCTTCTCTTGGAAGGTTTATTTGGAGAAGTACCTGTCTTTTGGAGTAGGAGCTCAAGACTGGTGCCATGGGTGCTTTCCAAAGGACAAATGTTAGTAAGGCAAGGACAACATGCAGAATGTGTTATATTCAAATTCAGAACCTTCAAAGCAACTAAAGAATGCAAGTCATAGTAGGAGGCTCCGTGTTCTTATATGAAACCTGATTTTTCATCCTTGCTTGGAAAAGTGATAAAAATAAACTCAGAATTAGACTCCAGGGCCCAAACACTGTTCCTTTTACTTACTTCAAAAAAGAAAAGAAGAAAAGTTTTGCAACATTATGGGAAAAGAGATTGCATTTTTTTTAAGAATTATGTATAAAACATTATCAAAATATCAATAAATACTCATCCCTTTAATGTTTCCAAACAATGCACAAAACCCAGAAAGATGGGATAGTATTTCTGGTCCTAGCACTAACTGAAAGGAGAAAGGATCTCTCAGCAGTAGTGATTCTGTCAGCTCATTTTCTTTCTCAATTTCTTTCTTTATTCATAATTTATAGCCAAGTGCAAGCTTAAAATTATTTTGAACAGAAGCAAATCAGTCCTTTACATTCTTTTCTTCGTATTTTCTCTGTCATAATTACCTAAATTACCTATTCTTTGTTAATTCTATCTGCATAATCAGAAAATAACTAGCTGTGATGATTTTCCCCTTGCCCCAACAACCTAAATGCAGTAGCTGCTGAGGTTAAGAATATATTTCTTACATATTGGTGTTCTTGCTGTTGTTAGTGATAATCCATTTGGTGTCCTGCTGGTTTGAGGTAGCCAGGGTAGATGAAGTGTTAGTGTAATTCATGATGACAATTATAATACCACTATTAAACAGCAAATATATAGCATCAAATCAAATACTTGGATTTACATAGAAAAAAACAATATATGTTGTGTTTTCCAATTATGCAAGCCTTGGGCTTGGGTTTGGTTTGGTTTCTAAATGGCAGAATCATCAATTATACTGCTTTAAGGTTTTGAATTGTGTTCTGAAAAGAGAGCTATAGAGCAGACTGCTCTAAATTAGGGTTTTCCAGTTCTTAAGGAAGGCTTTATCCTCTAGCCAGAAATCAGAATCTCTAGAGATGCTTTATGTCTTCCACTACCTTTATTAAAAACTGTTCTAAAAAAACTAGCTATTGGAGAGATAGCAAGTTCAACTGTGCACTCTGTGTACAATTTCTTAAGGAAATTCCACAGCAAAGACAAACTTGGCTTTGTTCAGGTTCATCCATGCATGTCTCATGGCAAAGGGGAAGATACTATGTTATTACAGCCAAGGTGGGAACAGTTAGAAATCCAGGCAAGCAGCTGATGCTGAAGGGTTTACTTTAGTAATCCATTGGAGCACTGAGATGATTATACCTACTGAGACCCCCTTGCCATGATTGGCCTCCTGTGCTCTGGAGGTTCTCAGTTCCTGCAGCCTGCTAGCATGGCGTGAAGTGATGAATTCATGGCTGATTTGGCCATTTGTCCTCTTTTGGACAGGGAAGGTTTTAGTGATCTCCCAATTCCTGAAAATACAAAGATGCAGGAAATGCATCTTAGCCTTTCAAATTTGCTCCTCTTTATTTACTGCATAGAGTGAAAAAATGAATACATAGGTTGAAGCATAATTTCTGCTGCTTTATTGTGCATGTCAGTGTCAGCTATATCTCTGGAAGAAATCAGAAGAGCAGGACTTAACTGATGTCAGACTTTTTTATAAACTGATGATACATTTCTTATTGGAATGTGTCAGAAATCCTGTAAAGGTGGTTTAACTATTAAATTTCTTTAGCATTATTTATTCTGCATTATACATAACTATACAAACAGAATGTCATCCCTTCTGACTGTCACATTTATAAAACTCAAGCAGTCTTTTCAATAAGATAAATTCCTATGTCACTGTGAAAGTTTCCTAAGGCTCCCACCAAGAAATTTTGAATACGTTTGAAAGTGTTTGCTGGTGATTGAAACACCAGCATTTTCTACGCTCCAGTTTGTGTTTTTCAGTTTTAAAAGTTTTCAGTTTTAAAAAGAAAGAACTCACATAAGGACTTCGGAATGCTAAGGCTCTCTGTAGCTAAATTAGGAAATTGGATGCACTTGGCAAATATTTCTTCAGGATAAATCTGACTATAGAACGATCGCATGGCACTTGTTACTGGATTAACTTGCTAAGTAATACAACTAGGTGAGGAAAATGCAAGTTAAAAACCATTTATGATTTACATTTTTATTCATATTCATTGACACAATTATTTATATTTTGTCTTAATTTACTAAAATAGTGAATTTAATTCTGGACTACATTAAGATAGTCACGCTGTATACTGGGGTGTGCCAAAATTATACCTGTGGTTCTTTTAAGTCCCAGTTTTCTGAAATTTCATTTCAGGAATATTATTCAAATACTAATTTCCACTGGATTCTTTTTTTTTAGTTTCACCCTCTCAACTTCTGCAATTTGCTCAAAATCATGTGCTGATACTTAGTATTTTACATGTTACAACACTGAACTTGACTACAGTCCGTGAATGTGTCCAGCTAAGTCGTCCTAAGTAGATGTATAATAACAATGGTCTCTGACCATAAAGAAGTATCTGTAACATGCTCATTGCTTTTGTCTGCCCTTTTTATGTAAATTCCCATTTTCATGTTCTGTCTTGGGCAAAGGTTGTTTACTGTCTGTTGTCTGTTGAAATTTTTCATCATATAGGCAAAATGCAGGATGGGAATATGGAGAACAGCCAAAACAAAGGTAATCTTCTTTCATATTAAGGAGGTTGTGGATTTTATTTTTAGCATGTAGTTACATTCTGTTAAAAAGTAACATGAAAAACTGTGATTTGTGCCTGTGTGTAAAAGTGGCCCTGTTATTCAAACAGAATGTTAAACCCCGCCCCAACCAACCAAACCTGACAAAGAAACCTTCCAAGGTGTTTATGACTTACAGATACTTAGGACAGGAGAAGAGCAGTATTTCTAATAAGCCATTTATAGATTATACTTTCATGTCACAAGGCTCATTTAAAATCCATTTTCTTGTGCAAGTTATGTATGCTATGTATTGTTAGTAGATTTCCAACCCTATTTTTGATATGTCTCGTCACCCTTGGTGTTTAATGGCATTGTATGGACACATTTTCTTTTGCAGGGAGAAGGTAAAGCAGTAACAAAAGGAAACCTAAAAGCCAAGAGGTTATTCAGCAATGTAAGAGTATAGTATAAGGATAAATAATAGGAAGATTAACGATCTTGGGAATTCTTATTTAATGTTCAATCTCAGGAAGGAATGGAAATAAATATTTTGCTTTCTCTGAAGCAAAGTCATGGTTCCCTTTCTACTGTATGAGACACAGTTATCACAATTTCTTTGGGTTGTGCCAAAGAAATCAACTGAGCTGTAGCTTTCTCTTCTCAGATAGTACTGAAGATTGCAGAGGTGATAGATCAGAAACTGAACAGATAAGCTCAGTGGTTAATAGTACAAAACTGTTAAATAAAATGGTATTAAACGAGTAGGATTTAAGGTTAGATAGTCGAATTAGATTTCCAGATCAAATAAGCACACTTTTGTACAAGCTGTTCACGAATGTCAAAGCAAAGCTGTTTCATCTCATTCTGTTTAATTTACTTATGTCTGTGTTCGATACAAACCAGATACATACACATATATAAACTGGAATGCCATTGCTTTTAAAAAACATGTCTCTCTCTTTGATACTAAAATAAAGTTTCCTTATATGAGCATTAGCGCTCTTCCAAGAACGGATGGTTTGGCCTTTAAATTGTGTGCTTTTTTATGGGAGACTGATGATGGTGTCACCATCGGATGCTTAAGTTACTTGAATACTGAATGCCAAAGAAACTTTTAAAGTCTGGTTTTACCTAGAATAGCAGTTCACAAAATGTGATCCACTGGTCTCTGCGGTGCCCATGCAGTCAAGAGATGAGGCCCGTAGATCATCTGTGGAACGACGTTACCTTTAAAATGTTTTCATTAAAGGTGTGACTGTAAGGGTGCATTGTAATCTATGAGGCATAACAACGTTTAGAGAAACACAGACTGTCTATTTGCCAACACATTTGGGATCTATTCTAGGAAAACCTGCAGTACTGATGTACTGTTACTTGCCAAGTAATCTGCAAGACATTAAGTGATATATATGTGTATAACACCGAATGTCATCGGTGGTTAAAAAAGATCAACCAATAAATAAAACCCAATGACTTTCATGGTGCTTGACAAATTGTGCAGCACTGATCCCCATGTTTATGGGGTGCACATGGGTGTGCTTGTACATTTGTGCCATGCAAAACCCCCCTGGGTCTCACAGGGGTGTCTGACTGCCATGGGAGTGAAGTGTAATCCTGTGCATAGAAACAGTCATTTGTGTTGCAGTCAGCCCCTTCAATGACTGTTGCTGGTTGAATTCAGTATCAACACTACGATAAAAGGAATGAATAGTTTTGGAGTAACTGTTCTGTTCTGCATTATTAGCCAAGCAGCAGGATGGGGCTGCTGCCATGGAGATGCAGCCGCTGAAGAGTGCAGAAGGGGGAGAGGGAGATGACAAAGACAAGAAGAAATCCAACATGCACAAGAAGGAAAAATCTGTTCTTCAGGGAAAGCTGACCAAGCTGGCAGTCCAGATAGGCAAAGCAGGTATGACCGGATAACTGACTGAGGAAGCAGCATGTTATACTGGTAACAAAGGGGTTTAAAGCCAGTTATTCTTAAAACAGGATGGGCCTCTTACTGCAATATTTAGAAATGGGTCATCTTAATGCTTTTCTAAAGATAGTTATGTGGTATTGAAGACCTTTTATTCTCCTAATACTTAGCTTTGACTGTCAAGAAACTGGAAGCTTTAGGCAACTTGGACTGTAATGAATATTTGAATCAAAATGAAATGTAGCTTTTGTCATAGGTAAGATTCCCAAATGCAGTAATTACAAATTTAATTTCCTCTCCACTTAGAACTTATGAGTACACAATTTCAGAATCTCTAATATCATCTCAAAATACCACTCACACAGCATTTCCTCTTACTGATTCAGAAAGCATTCTGTTTTCTTTTAATATCCATGTTCCTGCCTTTTACCCAAACATGACACATCCAGTACCACCTGGTCCCTACTGTTAGAAGTAGCACTTCTCCAACATGTAGGTAGAAAGTGAAACTCTTTCATAATGACATAATATTCATTGGGTTCATTTTTCTAGTGGTGTTAAAGAGAACTTTATCCAGATCCTTGGTGGACACCCGACACCAGATTCCTAACTTTACCTCCGTTCAGTCTCCTTTATCCTTCTTTACCAGTCTGATTTTACTCCTGCTATTCCTTCTCATTCCTTTCTAAGTTCATTACACTTAGTTGATCATGTAACACCATGATGCCACTTCTGTTTCTACCTGAACAGTGCATGGCTCAGAATCTATGGGTATCATCTCTTTCATATCCAGTTTCATGCTTTGGCCAGTTTCAGATTCCTCAATCTTCTCTGCTTTGTTGCTACTTGTACAACAGTTGCATTGATACAAAACCACTTCATTTCTCATGATCATTAATATCTTAAATACCTTTCTACATTGCCGTCTGTTTATTACTCTCTCTGGTATTTTGGCAGAGATGTGACTATCACTTTTAAAGCAATATAGGGATTTCTAAACAAAATGTGGCAAGTAATAGGAATTCAATTAAGTAATTATTGCCTCATTTGATTTTTCTTTGTCGTTGGGCAATCTGTAGAGATGTCTTGCATTGTCATGAATATTTGCCTTTACAATATTTTAATGGTTTTCCTTTATCCTCTGGCATATACCAGTCTCCTTGGCTCATCTGTTTCCTGTCAACCTTAGCATCCTTCAGCTTACCCAGTCAAGACATGAAATTCACAGCATTCTACTTCTACCGTATGATCTCATTAGAGAGAAATTAATTTACACTGAAATGTAGGCTTAATGGCTGCATAGAAACCTGCCAAAGAGCAGCAATCATAGAAGGCGAAATAGATGTTCCAATGGAGTTTGTATTTGTATGCTCAAATCCAGACACAAAACTGCAGAGGGAGAGTGCTTGCTTAGCAAAGTTTGTGTCACTGGGAGAGCATATTAAGTCCCTGAGATCTTCCATGAATTGATGTCTCTTGTGCTCTGTTGTCAGCGTCAGACCTCTTGAGCCTCTCTTCATAAAAATACACACAATTTACGAGTGGCCCTTTGAAAAGGGAAACCTTGGACACATTGGTATTTATCGCATTTTCAAGAAAAGCAGGGAAAACCTGCTCTGTGGATGATCCTGCAGCATTGCCTCATTGTATTCAGCCAGGCACATCAATAAGGCTTTCCTAAAATATCTTATACAGCAACATAAACTACAGGAGACTCCTTTTCTCAGGCCTCTTAAGATAAGCTTATTTAAAAGAAAGATGAGGGTTTGAATGTGGATAGACTACTAATTTGTGAAAGGTGGAAGTTAAAAGGACAGCTAAATGTTGTACCAGTCAAAGTAATGCACTAAAGGGAAAAAGCTTCCGTAACAGCGAGCTCCTGTGGAACCAGACTGACTGTGAAGCTTTAGTGGCAGCAGTAAGATGGTGCTTAAAAATTAACATGGTATGATTCAGCTGTTCTGTAGAGTTCAGCATTTCCTTATTCACTGAAGCGTAGGGCTGTTGTAAATGCATTGTAAAGTATATCATTATCATCATTATTGGTACTGGTGAAAAGCGTCATGTAGAAAAAGAAAATTCTAATGTAGATTTCTAATTGCACATGGTTTTAATTGTGTTTTGGTTTATAGTAATTGATTATTTCTCTTTTCAGGTTTGGTGATGTCTGCCATCACTGTAATAATTTTGGTACTATATTTTGCCATTGACACGTTTGTGGTCAACAAGAAGCAGTGGTTGCCTGAGTGCACTCCTGTCTACGTTCAGTATTTTGTTAAATTCTTCATTATTGGGGTTACTGTACTTGTGGTTGCCGTTCCTGAGGGACTTCCACTTGCTGTCACTATTTCTCTGGCTTACTCTGTAAAGGTAAGAGTCATTAATAATAATTATGGGAGAAAATGCTGTTCAGTTGAGTTTACTAGTGAGTCTTCAGGTTTTATTAGGTGTGATGAAAAGTGGCCTGTAAATAAATGTGCTCAAAATATTGAGTGAAATTCCTTTGAAGTGACACTTTGCTTTGTATTAAAAGTATTTGTCAAAACTGCAAATATATATGTATTCTAGTAAATGTCTTTAAAACTACCCAGTGCAGTAGAAACACCTACTTAGTTTGCAAGGGCACCAGGAATTTATTGAACAGAATTTACTATGAGATTTTGACACAGAATAACTTTGTCTTCACGTTTTTCTTGTGCAATAGTACAGAATTTTTACAAGGATTTGAAGCCTTCAGGAACACTTTTCAAAGAAATGAGGGTTTCACTGGAGCTTTCACGTGCTTTTCTTAAGTGCAGTTGCAGTTCTTTGTAGCCAGTGTAAATGATTCTTTGAGGAAATGAAAGAGGATTAAAATCCTGCACTTGTGGATCACTCTTATCTCAGGAGTTTTCTCAGATTGTTTTAGCAGCTTGGTCAGATTTTGGGAATCTTAGATGGAGATTTTGTGAAGTTTATTTAGTATGTAACTAAATTAATGTCTGAACATTCAGAAGGAATAGCTCGATTTATATGTAGCCAAACATCATCGTCATCAGGAAAAAAAGAGCTCCTCTCAAGGATGGCATTTTGCTAATAAAGACTTTAGCTGCTTTTAAAATACTTTCCCAGTCTCCTACAACACATGCAGCACACAGGTGAGTATCTATATGTGCAGTGTCCAACTGCCATACAGCTGTGTGTACAAGGAGTGGTACTGCACCCTCTGAGGATATGATACTGTCTGACAGTAATGTCAGGTGATGGCACAGGATGGTTTTAATGTTGAGAAGATAGAAGCAATGACTGTGCATTTCCAGGTGCACTGTGGAACGGAGTACTCTACCATGGTGTTTTTTTGTAGAGTGAGGTTTTTCGTGGTTGTTGGTATTTATTGCTAGTTTGTTTCTTTCACCAAATGTGTGGTCCTTCGGTGTGCTGCAAGATCTCATCCTGGCACTGGGAATAGCGTTAGAAAACATCTGATGTTTGCTATAATGATACTGTTTAAAAAAATCCTGCTATCTTCAGTTTCTTTAGCTAATCTCTGCTGTTCTAGTTATTCCTTAAAATGTATATATATTGCAAAAAAGGATGGGACTGTGTTGGTTTATGAAGGCAGAATTATTGCAGGGCTTGTCACTGCTTGTTTGTCTGCGACTAAGCATTGGGTTACCATCCGCAATCAAAGTTCTAGTTTAGTGAGTGTTGCGTACTCATGGACAAGACTAAATACATGCATTTTGCTTTTCATATCTGATGTTAAAAATCTGCCAGAGCAGATCTTGACAGCTCTTTATTTTGCTTTTCCTCAGAAAATGATGAAGGATAACAATCTGGTCCGCCACTTAGACGCTTGTGAAACTATGGGTAATGCTACAGCCATCTGCTCTGACAAAACAGGGACGCTGACGACCAACCGGATGACAGTGGTCCAAGCCTACGTTGGGGATGTCCACTACAAAGAGATCCCTGACCCAGACTCCATACCCGCCAAAACCCTCGAACTGCTGGTTAACGCAATTGCTATCAACAGTGCTTACACTACAAAGATCCTGGTACGTGGGCTTTTTCTGTCAACAGAATGAAACCTAGAAGGTGTTGCAATGTTTTAAGCAACATTAATTCCTTAACATCCTGTTGTTGATTATAGAGCGTTAAATACCACTGAGGTCCTCAAAATGAGAACAGGTGCTGTAAAAACGATATATTTGTATCTTTTAAGGATAGGGATGTACTTACAAGTACAAGACCATGCTACATTTAAAACTCTCCTGCTGTTAGATTGGTATGGCCCAGTTTTGGTGCACTTAAATTTCAAAGCAGAACAAGTTGTCACTGAGACTTCATATGTGCACAGTTATTTCTGTGTGCCTAAGAACTTTCAATTCTCAAATAGGATAAATTGGATTGGTTAAATCAATGAGGTTCATGGTCTTTATTCATTCTGGTTTGAAGTGAATTACATCCAGAAGTATTTTATTCAGTCTGTAGGGAAAGGCAAAATGGAAATATCCTGCTTGCTTACAGCATTAGATTCCTCTGTAAGAAGCTAATTAAGAGGCTGAAAACTTTTGCAATTCCAATAGATTTGTTCCTTTAAAGGTCAAGCTCAGTCTTAGTATTGCAGAACAAATTAATTTTTTTAGTTTATGGGTTTATGTGTTGTCCTTTTCATAGCTTTGTGCTGAGCTGTTTAATGTAGTCTTGCCTTCACTTCATGTTTGCTTTAAGAGTATTCTTTTAAAATACAATCACAGAAAACAAGGATACAAATACAGAAATGCTGCTGAGGGCTGGAGCATGTATTTCCTTGAATTCTTGCAGTGTAAACATCTGGATATTAGTAGCAATCAATACTTGGAAGAAGGATGTTTAGAGGAACCTGACGCAGATACACCAAGTGTGTTTGTAGCGAGCATGGTTTTGAAATGAAGGCTCCTGAGGGCTGTGTAGCCAAAGTTAGTGTCTGACGTCAAGGCACAGCTGAGGCACCCTTCAGACAGTCATCTGTGCTGTACTGCGCTCACTCTTCTGTTCCCACTGAAAGCTCTCTGGAAAGGGAACTGTGGGGAGAACCAGCCCCTGAGGCAGCTGGAGCTGCTTTGACAGCATGAGTGGACAAGGAATCGCATAGACCCTCCGTCTGCTCACAAAGATACCATTAGTAGCTACTTTCTAGCTGAAAC
This sequence comes from Psittacula echo, assembly GCF_963264785.1. Lineage (NCBI taxonomy): Eukaryota > Metazoa > Chordata > Aves > Psittaciformes > Psittacidae > Psittacula > Psittacula echo. Next base: position 3,100,915 of record NC_137745.1, read on the forward strand.
CAGCCAGCTTTCCTTACCTGGTCCCCAGCTTCCCGGACAACATCCCTGTATTCTTCCAAGACCGCCTGTCCTTGCTTCCACCTTTTATAAGCCTCTTTTTTCCTTCGAATTTTCCTCAGCAGCTCCTTATCCATCCAAGGAGGTCTCCTGGTCCTCCTGCTGCACTTCCTTCTAGTTGGGATGCAACACTCCTGAGCTTGTAGCAGGTGATCCTTGAATATCAACCAACAGTCTTGGGCCCCCCTGCCCTCTAGGGCTATATCCCATGGAACCTTACTAAGCAGGCTCCTGAAGAGGCCAAAGTCTGCTCTCCTGAAGTCCAGGGCAGTGAGCTTGCTGCACGCTCTTCTCACTGTCCTGAGGATCTCGAACTCGACCATCTTGTGGTCACTGCAACCAAGGCTGCCCTGGAGCGTCACATTTCCAACCAGCCCTTCCCTGTTGGTGAGCACAAGGTCAAGCTTGGCACCTCTCCTTGTCGGCTCCTCTATTACTTGCAGAAGGAAGTTGTCTTCCACACAATCGAGGAATCTCCTGGATTGCTTGTGCCGGGCCGTACCATCCCTCCAACAGATACCAGGGTGGTTGAATTCTCCCATGAGGACAAGGGCCTGCGAGCGTGAGGCTGTTCCTATCTGTCTATAGAGTGCTTCATCCACAGATTCCTCTTGATCAGGCAGTCTGTAACAGATCCCCACAGTGATGTCTCCCATCGCTGCTCTCCCTTTAACCCTGACCCACAAACTCTCTATTGACTGCTCACCTGTCCCCAGACAGAGTTCCATACTCTCCATCCTATCCCTAACATAAATAGCAACTCCCCCTCCCTGCCTGCCGGACCTGTCTTTTCTAAAGAGCCTGTAACCTTCCATTCCAACACTCCAGTCATAGGAGCCATCCCACCATGTTTCTGTGATGCCTATTATATCATACCCCCATAGACATGCACAGATCTCTTAATTCCTCTTGTTTGTTTCCCATGCTACAGGCGTTTGTATAGAGGCATCTGAGCAGAGCTCCAAATGAAGCTGGCTCATTGGCTGGAGCGGCTGGAATATCTCTACATTGCTCCAAGCATTTATTGTAGGCGCTGGCAACTGACTGGGTGTGTTGGGATGGAATGATGCCCCTCTCCCCCAACACATCTAGTTTAAAGAAACCTTGACCAGCCTGGCAAGCCTCCTACCAAAACCGCTCTTCCACTTCTTGGTCAGACCAGCTCCACCAGCCCCCAGTAGACCTGGCCTACAAACTTGGGTCCCGTGTTCAAGACACCCAGATCCCTGACTATGGCACCACCGTGCTAACCATTTATTAACCTGGCCAATCCTCCTGAGCTTTTTTAGGGTCCTCCCCTGTATCCTGGAGAATTGTCGAAAAGACAATCTGAGCTTCAGAGCCCCTAACCACCTCTCCCAGGGCTCTGTAGTCCTTCTGTATGTTCTCCAGGCTACTGCTATCTATATCTCTAGCACCCACATGGATCACTAGAAGTGGGTAATAGTCCGTGGGACTTACTAGAGCAGGCAGCCTCTCTGCAGCATTCCTGATCCGTGCCCCTGGTAGGCAACACACCTCCCTGGAGGCTGGGTCAGGCTGACAGATGAGTGCTTCTGTTCGTTTCAAAGTAGAAACAAATACCATGATAGCTAAAATGCAGGATGGGCCTTCCACTCTCAGGTGGTTGAGTATAAATGCTGTGTAATAGTGGATATTTTATGGCAGTGGCTTTTTGGAATCTCATTTGGACATTTGTAAATTAGCAAGAGTATTTTACTATTGCTGGGTAAATGATGATTTCAGAAATCAGTATTACATCTGATTGTTAGAGAGAGGAACATCTTATTTTAATACATCTTATTTTAGTATTTTTACAGCCTAAGTAAGATTAGATACTTCCTTCTGTAGAAAGAGACAGAATCAAACTCATCCTCAACGCACAACTGTGGTTAAGACAAGGTAATAGGGATAAACTGGGATGAAGGCTAGGAGAAAGCTATGTAATCGTGTTTGTGTAACTGCTACAGAGGTGATGCTGGTCACCAGCATCAGTCCTTAACTGCCACTGTGGCATTTGACTCTGGGAGGGCTTTGAGAGAATATTACTAATGTTGGCAGAATTTTCCTCATTCCAAAGAAACAACAAGGCAGAAGGCAGCAGGTTGGGTGGCAGGGAAGTCAGGTGTGACTGGCAGAGCAAGACTCCATGTCTGCTCTGCTTCATTTGTTTTACATTTAACTGTTCATTTTGAATGCCTGAGATCAAACACAGTAACCAGTGTTTCTGTTCAACATCCATTCCACTGCCCTCTCTGAATCTCAGACTGGATTTAGGTTTCTGAGTGGCATCAGACTTCCCAGAGTGATGCGCCTGTAGTATTAAATACAATGTTCTGTCTGTCTCTTGTGGTAATAGTCCATTTGACTGAAAAATTTCTGGTCAATAATAGTTCTAAAATTTCACTTTGCTCTCAGTATAATTTTGAACTTTTTTTTAACTCTGGCTTGACTTCATTGCTTCTTGTTGTAATGAGTTACGTGTGTCTGTTAGAAAGAGTCAGTATTTCACCATTTCAGTTCTTTTTTAGCTTTGCAGGGACTGATACTCTGTCAAACTGATAAATGGGTGAAATCCCCTGGAAATCACCTTTGTGCTGGACGCATAGCAGATGACTACTTGAACTTCTCTATGTAAAATTAATGGTGACTTTTAGCTATAATTCTATCATAAAATCAAGCCTTGCAGTACAGATGCCGCAAGAATAACAACTCCAAATATCAGAGGAGTTCATTTATTCATTGCTTATAACAAGCTTAAGCTAAAGTTTAAGATACAAGGTATCGTTCCATGGCCTTTTTTAAATCATAAATAAATACAATTGAAAATACCTAAGGGAGTGTTTCTAGGATAAAGCATACAAAATGATTTTTCTAGCTGCTAACACTGAATGCATACTTCTGCACTCAAAGTATATTTAATCATACTGTGAACATCAGCTCAAACCCAAAGGGTGCATGTGTTATAAGATTGAATTTTACACATGCTATTTTTAGTTATCTAGTTCTGTGTATGCTGTAAATTGCGCTTTGTATGAACTTCTGTTCAGAGTGATCACATATGGGACCATAAAATTAGTCAAGATGCTCTGCTGAATGATAAATACTCCCTCTTGCATTGTTTTTTGATTAAGGGGCAATTGAACCACTGATAAAAATATAAAAAGAAAATAATATCCCTGCTTGGGATTAAAGATTTGAATTTCCCTGAGAAATTAAACACAAATTAGTCCAACTGAACAATAGCATCATTAAATATAGTTCTTTTTAATGCTTTCCAAGGATCAAGTTACTGAGTGAGCTGCTTTTGCATTCCATTAGTTGCAGAGCCACTTTAATGCTGGTTTTATGCTGTTTTTGTGAAGCCGTTCTCCAGAAAACCTTTCTTTTCCAATAGTCATGTTTTTGATAGCTTTCCCACACAGAAGTAAAGATTAGACTTCATACATTTTTGCATGTGAGCTGTGATGAGGACTGTAAAGTATTTCTTACCCTGAAAACAAAATTTGCATGTTGGGAGTATTTTCCTTGCACTTGGAGCAGAAGCACATTGGTCTTGAATATCACAGAGCAGTAATGAAATAGAGACTCCAAATACCACTGCTAGCGATTTGAACTCCTCTACTGAGCTCTTGCTTGCAAAAATTCAGTTTTAATAAGAAGAGTATTTCTTCTGATTTCCTGAAAGCTGTCAGAGGGCACAGATGACAAGGTCGTGGATGAGTATAATGAGTTCTTATTAAGAAGAGATTGCAGTTTTAGTATTTAATAGAGGGATTTTCAGCTCCAGTGGAAAACACCCAGCTGAACCCGTTATTATTAGGATCTAACACAGGCATTTCAGCTGGTACTTGATAGGTGCCTGGGGAGCAAAAAAGCTACTTATGTCTGTATTAGGTGCATGTCTGGAGCTGCAGGACTGTTCTCAGTTCTAGTGACCATTTACTGCATTTGCATAGCGTGTGGTACAATGCAGCAGCATCCTTCAGCTGAGGATCTCAAAGGAAAAAAGGCAGGGATGTCACAGGCAAGTCTACATGTTTGTAAGTGTTAATCAAGTAACAAATGTGACCTTGTAAAACTTTGGAACAAAATGCCTTTGTTGGATAAAACCAAAAGGGGCGAAGGAAGCCAGAACAGAGAGAGCAATGTTTCCTGTTTATCATCTGGCTGAAGAACACCTGCTTGTGACACCATAATATCTATCTAAGAAACAGTGAAGTTGTCAAAGTTGCTACCAGCACCTGAATTCCAACCATGTTCCTACCACAGCCCTAAATGAGGGTCTCCACATTCTGCTCAGACCCACCACAAGGTAACAGGGAGGGCCCTGAGGGCCCAAGATAACTCCATCAGAGAAGAGCAGGGATTCTCCACAGGCTTCCCTGAGAGGAGTCCTCCATGGGGGAGAGCAGTGGTCATCCTTCATGGGAGATGGTGCTGAGAAAACGGGCTTGCTCAGGGCATTGACGCAGAGCAGAAGATGGAGCTAACATAGGCACAGCCTTTGGGATTTACGAGGAAAGGAAGGAAGGTGTGAATTCACCTTCTTGCTTTGTATAATTCCTTTTCCTGGAAGAGATAATGAATGATCTTATTAAAATAAATGGAACAAAATTTCTAACTTTATTCTGAAAGAGGTTCAAGAGATTTTGGCACAGAATCTGATTGCTAAGAATAAAGAGTAATTTTGACTGTTTGATGCAGGAGACTGGAGTGAATGCGCTTCATGCTTTCTTGGGGAAAAGGGGTGGAGGGAGGCTGGCAGGGCAGGGAGGTAACCCAGGATACAGGAAAACCAGAAGAAATTACTGAAGTGAAATGGTAAAAGTAATGGAAAATAAGATTTTTAATGCAGCAGCTGCTGTGCAGGAATAGGTGGAAATCTGTGTTGTGGGTATTGAGAGCATGGATGTAGTAGCCAGGTGAAGGGTTCTTTTTATTTGTGAGGAATATATTTGCATTCAAATATAGCACAGCTATCTGGGTTGTGGCAATACATTATCTTCCTGTCAGAACAGCCCTCAAAAAGTGATGCAAAGCACTAATACTTCTCTTACTGATTTTTATTTCTTTAAGTCAAATGTTGACTGGATTTCATTTATCAAATACTTGAATTCATCTTAACTACTGTTCTTAATTGCATGAAAAAACGGTCTCAAAAATAATAGAGATATATATGCTCACATATACTATTTAGCCAACAAATTCCCTTTACCTTTCATAATTCCATCATTTCCAATGTAGTAAGACCTTCTTGAAAAAAACTTTAAAGTTGTTTTGAGGAGTATGGATATTTGGAAGCTTCCTACTGGGTCATTTAAAAACTCGAGTAGTAGAAGGTTGGTTTATGGATTTTTGTATACATTTCCCCACATTACTGTATAAAGCTATCAGTGATGAAAAACAGGATTGAAATGTCACATCTTTTTAACAGTAGTTGCTTGCAGCTCTCTAATTCTTGTCTGACAGAGCACTGACCTTTGCTTTTATCTGTCTATATACATATATTATGTGCTCGTTTATTTATATGAAGTCTTGTTTTCAAAATGGAATGGAAGACAGAGACCCTAACTGCTTAGGAAAGATTGTTTGTTTCATTTCTACACAAAGCTCCAAGCCCAATAGATCAGATTATGCTGTACCTATCAACGGAAAATCATGAGGATTTATATTTCCTGAGGCAACAGCAAAAGAGCCTGTGCTTTATTGTAGCTGTCTGCCAAGAGCAGTCATGCTGAACGAAGCTGCTATTGGATGTCACTTGAATCCTCTTTTTATTCAGAGAACCATGAGAAGGTAGCTTTTATCCTCCAAATGACATTTTTAGTTATTTTGGTGTTTGAAATTGGAAAGATATTTTTACTCTCGGGTACGGTTTTCTTAAAACCTCTTCTCAAGCTCTTTGTTTCTTGTGTTAAAAGACAGACAGAATTACCATTTGTTTTTACTGCACATGAAGGTTCAGGTCATCTCTTATTTTGTCCAGATGAGTTCACCCATTGCTGCTAACAATGTTCTAAGTTAAAATAGATACTTTAAAAGGCGCCAGCAAACCCCAACAAAAACACATATACAAAAAATGAGGCTAGAAATGGGGACAGAGTGGTAAAAAAAATAACAAAATACTAAGGATAGACTGAGGAAAGCTTTCATTTATACTAATGTTAAATGACAACCCAAGTAAATGGCCTGGCCTAAATTCTGGTTTATTCCATGCGTAGCTCCCTACCATTAACATTAAAGTGCAAATATATCTGGCAGCTCCAGTTGTCGGCTTGAAGTCTGTGAAGAAGATCAGTCATTTATGACGTAGTCAAGTTGTCAGTCAGGGCTGGCCTGCCTATGAGAAAGCAGGTCAGCTTGGAGGAAGAAGAGACAGTGGGAGAAGGCACAGAGCTCCAGAAAACAGAACGCTGCAATGAGGGCACGGTGAGGAAGAAACTGGAGCATGAGGAGGAAAGGCGATTGGAAGTTGGCAGCAACAGTTTGCCCATGTTCTCCGCAGTATTCTCCCCCTTTGCAGCCATGAGGCTTTCCTTATTTCCCTGCCTTGCCTTTCCCCCATGAACAGTTACAAGCTTTGTTCCCAGGGAGGTTTGCACCAGTAGTTTTGGCATGGAAGGGTTTGAGTGATTTTTGGCAGCAACCTGAGCAAAGCCCATCCTTTGTAATGGTTTTTCTACCTCTGCTTTCTTTCTTCAGGCAATGTTCCAGAATAAATTCTACCTTTTGAGGATGTGTTGAGATTTCAGTGATCTGTGTTCTAAGGTTGATAAGGATGGAGGGAGGAGGAGGAGGAGTGCTGTTTGACGGACAATTTATGTAAGGATAGATCTGTGCAAGGTTTTACCCTTACATAATAATCCTGGAAACCAGTAAACAGTGAGAAACAGATCTGGGATGAATTTTTGCAACTTAGCCCATGTAATGAATGACACTGGCCTAGCTTGTTGTCAAGTGTCATCTGGCTCTGGATGAGGGAGGCAGGAGGAAGGAGTAACTGGCTTGAGTCATCTTCCTGCACTGGCACTCTGGAATACATATGGAATGGCAAAATCCTCTCCTTCTAGAGTCATTAAAGCTATCCAGAAAATGTCACACAAATGTACTGAGAAGAGAATCCTCAGCTGGCAGATTGATGAACTAGTGCAGGAATTCAAAGATACCCATTTTCTCATGTCTGAAAAAGAACAAGTGGATTTATACGAGTTCATGATGCTCCAGGCTCTCCAGTTTGTGTTCTGCGGTCTTAGGGGTACAGTAAGTTACTAAATAGATGATACAAGGAGAAACATAGAGAAAACCTACTTTGCTGAAAGTCATGTAGAAGATCAGTGCAGGATTTCAGGGTGGCATCTTCCAGCTCAGTAGGATTGGATTTAGGGCACATTAGTTTGTTAGTAGAAGCATTAAAATTGTACATGCTCTTGAAGTGCTCAAGGGATGGCATTAATAAGTATGTGAAGCATTTCTGAATCTCCAGCTAAATGATGCATTTGGACCATTTAAAATTAAAATATTATTTTATTTGATTGAACTTTGAACTGTTTTCTAAAAAAACCTATTCTGTTTTGTTTACAAAATATGCTAAAAAAGACTATTGATATTTTTGTCAATTGATATTTTTCTCTCACTTCCCATATTTTGTTCCCAGTGTTATGCAGCTGTATAATGTAGATAGACATTAGAGATGGGGACAGACAATGCAGGCCAAAGTCTCTTTTTATATATAAGCAAGAAAATCATCACCAAAAAATACCCAACGGTATTTTCTTTGCAACTTTTTTTGGGTAAGCAGTTCCTCAGATTAAGCAAAGCAGAAAAACCCAACCCCAAACTTACAGTGTGCATAGTATTTACTGTGTAAATAATAATTATTAGAGATAGTAGATCATGTATTTAGTTGTCTCTGCTTCTAGGAGTGGTAATTACAGAGAATAATGATCTTCACACATCACTTGCCATTGAAGTCTTATATAATAAGAGGTATCAAGATAGCTTTTCTCCCTAAATTAGCTACTGAGTTAATAATTGAAATAACGCTGTTTAGCAAAGACTGCTTGAACGTGTGACACACTAGGAATCGATGTTATCCCGGTCATGTGCTTTCTGCTGTCAGGGTGCAGGGACTTTGTCTGGCTACCAGAAAGCTTTTTGAGAGTTTAAAGTGAGGCGTAGAATGGAATCAGCTGCCTAGAAAGCTTTTGGCAGCTGGCTGTGGGCTGGATTTCCCTAAGCAGAGAGAGGGATAAGGGAGCAGAGATCAGAACAAGGCCATCCTGTACATTGCTATTGACATAGCTGAACTCTCTGGAAGGTTGTGTATTTTCAGGAGTGGCCAGGTTGTCAGAGGCAAGGCAGGTTTCCTTTCTACAATGGCAGAAATGTTATAGCTTGAGAAGGTGAAAGGGAGGTGCACAGACAGAGCTAGTTCTTTCACTGAGGTTCTCCTTATACGGTAAACTGTAATTGTAAATGAACTTGGCAATGGGAATGCAGCTCCTGACAAATCTTATCCTTTGTTCCTAGTCTCCTGTACTGTCAAAGGAAGGGGTGACCCTCCTGCCCCAGCCATAAATGAACATGGCAAGAGAAGATGGATAAATAAGATAATCCTGCACTGTACAATCGCAGAATGGGCTAGGCTGGAAGGGACCTTAAAGATCATCCAGTGATGCAGCATGACAAATTATTCCCATATTAGCTAAAAGTTTATGATCAAGTTAAATTATATTTCTGTGTTTTCTTTCTTCATGTGACAGAAAACAAGGCATTAAAAACCTCCTTAGTGCTGGTCATCTTTACCTTTACAGCTTGGTAATTGCAGATTCCATTTATTCCTTTTGGAATAAATAATCACTGCAAGATAATAAATAGGACTGACAGTCCCTTGGAGGCTTTTTGTGATTATAATATCGTTTAACACATTAGCTGGGTTTTCTGTTTGCTTGTATGAAAACGAGTAAATGAGCTTTTTAACTTGCTATGGTTTTCCTCTTGCCATGCGTAGAATTTTTCTTTTATGTTATTTGTCTTACTTTTGTGTTCTTACTTTCTACTCATCTCGTACTGGCGTAAGATGATTCACTTTCAGGAATAAGTGCCAGCTACTGCCAAATATGCCTGTGGATGAACACAGCCTTTAAAAGTCAGAGCTTCCTACAAGCTATTCCAAAGTGTTTTCATGTAGATATGTGAATATTGCCTATTGTTGTCAGAGCATTTTTAGGACCACTGTGGTTTGCTGTATTGTGGTAGGTTTTTTTAGTTTGTTTTGGAGGGTTTTGGTATGTTGTTTTTTTAATTACGTATGTTGGCACAGTCATTTCAATACTTACTTCTTTCATGCCTCTGAAATCTTACTTACACTGAGTCATCACACTTTGGACCTGATTGATATGCTGGTTAGAATTTAGTGCTAACACTTTGGAGGGGGTATTACCAGGGAGCATGTTTTCCTGATGGGAGCTTTTGTTTTTATCCAAGTGGGTGTAAACCATTTACTTCAGGCACATCTGTTTTAATGTAGGTTTTCTTTGTGCTATCATCAGGCAAAGGAAGATAATTTCAAATGTGATAATTCAATACCAATTTTATAGTAAATGGTAATGGTTTTAAAATCAAAGAAACACAAACAGGTGTATTAGAAAACAATAGAGTGGGTGAATCACCTCATAGTGAAAAATGACATTAATTTTCTTTCATATATGTTACATAAATATATAGTCTCTGTTACATCCTATGTAGGTTTTTAGTAAGTTTTCTTTTTACTCTCAGAATTCTGGTATGGTTTATTCTTTGTGAAGGGGGTGAACAACCACCCAAAACCTGATGCAATGCCTGAAGTACAACAGATAAGCAATAAAGTACCTGACAGAGAACATCTTGCTAATTTCAGAGCAACAAATGTACAGGAGTTACTTTACAGACTTGAAAAAGACTTTAAATCAACTTGGCATTGCTCTTCCTTATGAATGAGATTTCACTGAAGAAGACTTACTTTATTTGCTAAATAGCTAGTCCCAGAAAGTTGGTATTAAATCTACAGTCAGTAAGAACTTATGCTTCAAATTCTAGTTCTCCTTTCTTCTGCAGGTTGACCTCACTACTAGTTTTTCTTTAAAGCTTCCAGTTTTCTCATATGTGAAGCTCTTGGCCCCTCTGGAATCCAGTCAGTCCTATTTCTGTGTTATTTACAAGTCACTGTGGAAAGGCCTTTCTGCTTTTAGAGATGGTGCTGGAACGCTGGGGAAATCTCTAGAATCTAAGGATTAAGATCTAGAATTCTTCTAGAATCTTTACAAGGCTGAAGAACTGGGCACGGACTTCTCAAAAGTATGGGACTTTGATGGACCTGATTTCTCAGGGACATATGATTTTGATGGACAGTAGGTATCCATTACAGAAAATCCTTTTCCTACCTGGAATCTAGCAGAGGAAATGGAAAGTTTTCAAAGGGAAGGTTGCTAGAGTATTTTAACATAGTCGAAAGTGCACTGTTCTGTAGCGGCACTGAAGGAATGACAGACCTGCTTTGGCAGACACCTTGCATAGAAAAATTAACTTCTGGAAGGAAGTTTTAACAATTTAGGACAACTTTAAGAAGTATGACTACAAACCTGTCTCGTGTGTAAGCACAAACACCCAGCAAAAGAGTATGGCTGGCTACTGGCAAGTCCTCATAGAGACACGGGGACATCTCATCCATCTGACATTATGAATGAGTGTTGGGCAGTAGATGGAGCTCATTGTCTGTAATACTGGATGAAAATACTGTGTTTAAAAAGTTCCACCATGTATTTCTTATGGCTTTTCTTTTTTTTTTTTTTTTTTGTCATTTCCACTTAATTCAGTGACCAGAGAATTAAGCTACCTTACACTTCCCTCACTCCAAAGCAGAAGGGTTGGCAGGTCAGTGCTGGTTTGGTAGGGGTGGTGTATTTGGAAGAGGTGAGAGACAAGTCTTTTGGGGAGAGTTTTCCTATAAAGGAAAATGTTCAACCTCTCCATCATTCCTGTCCTATCCTTGTGATGAATAATCAGGTCAGGCTTGGCTGCAGTCTCACAGGCTGCAGTTCTGCCCAGCAAAGACATCATTCTTAGTATTCTGACAAGGAGAGGGATGGCCAGAGGACTGAATTCATAATGCATCTCAAACATTACCCCACCAATCATGCAAAAAAAATGCCTCTGAGAAAATATTAGGCAAGCATCACTCTAAGATATTATATACACGTGAGCTCATGCATTTGTCTCCCTGCAAAACAATCCAAACTAACAAAAACCAATTTAAAAAGAAGTTCAACTGGTATGTGCTCAGATAGGTTTAGAGGAGTACATTTTGTCTGAAAAGTGAAATAGCTGCTGTTCATGTCTTTAGACTCAGTTAGAAATGGATGCTTGAAGAACCCTTTTCCTCACCCTGGAAATGAGTAATATTAACAGAAATCTATAATTATGATGGGCTGTAATCAGTAACATCAGTCAAGTGAAAAAAAACTTCATTTTATGTTTCATATGGCTAGATTTGCTTTGCCCTTGCTAAATTTAGCTTTTTAAACTGTACAAGTGGTTTGTAATTGTGCTGCAACCAGAAATGCAGTGAGTATTAAGGCTAGTTGTTGCGTTGGTTTGGTCTTTCTAGAAATTCAGTTTTCCTATCTGAGATATATTTAGTGGAAAAGTAGAAAATCCAAAGTATTGATAAGTTCTGTGCAAATGCAAACTGTATGCAAAGATCAGCTGTCTGGAAATACTGTTTCATTTGTTCAAATTCAGGCTTTTGATGTGCACATGTCAGGCTAGGTGTTTTTTCTTATTTATTGTGATGTTTGAATTCTTGTACGATACAGTCATTATCACAGGGCACATTTTGGTTTTTCCCCAATTCATTATCCTCAAATGAAGGTTTAAGGTCTACATTGTACTGCAAGATTTCCAGTTGTAATTAGTAAACAGCACAGAGCAGATAATACAAATTGAAATGAGAGTTGGCATCCTTAGGTAACAAGGACTAGATGGTGCGTGTCACAACTTTGTGGCAGAAACTCATGTCAATGGCTAGTAGGGAGCATGCATGAGATGAACTTCAGGTTACTAGTGGAGGTGTTTTTAAAACACATGGTTCATTTTCAGCGAGAAAGTTAACTGGTTAAAAGTGAGGAAGATCATGTAACTGGAATTGTGATGATGACGGGTTCAGAAACATTGAGTAAAGTTTTCAGAGGCAGCCTTGGTGGAAGAGTCTTGAGATGTGACGGTGAAAACTGTTGGTAGGTTGCTAATATGTGTATTAGAGTGGCTCAGAGGACATTTTCCAAATGTACAATAGCTAGTCAGATCAATGCTGTAACTAAAGAAAATGTATCTCTGTTTTCTCAAATCTAAAAGATGAGGTTTCAGCCCTAGAATAGATGTATTAATGCTTTTAATGTTGACAAAAAAAGTGTAAATCCCTACTACTGGTTTTAATTTTGAAAGACACTTTTTAAACTGCAGTTGTTGCTTTGAAATGTAATTTTCACTACCCACTCAGCTCAACAATATGCAGTTTGTCTCCTGTCTGTGTTTTCTCTGCCTGCAACACTCATGCAGCCAGTCTAATACCAGCATGCAGTGAAACCTCAGTTGAATACATCTCAAACAAGGTAGCAGATGTTTGAGTTTTCATTATGAAGGTACCAATTACAATTCTGCAGTTAGGTGCAATTTCTCTTTTGCACTTAAAGAAAAATGTTCAGCTCATTTGTTGTTCATGGAAATATAGCAAGCATTTTGCCAAATATATGGAACAAAGTATCAAAAATCTATGCAATCTGTTAATCTGTTACTAATTTTAATCAGTTGGGTTTAGAAATGGCATATTTGTCCCTGGTGTGTGTTCAGGCGGTATCTGTAATAGGGGAGCATGACGCTCTTGCTTCTTTCTTTATAGCTAGCTTGAACTGAAACCTCGTACTTAGACTATATTTAAAGTAAATTGGATGTTAATTAAAGTAAGTTAATAACAATTGCTATGTCTAATTATTTTAGGTTACTTGTCAACAGCTCTTGTTGCAGTTAAACAAAGCTGGAATGGCACTAGGATAAATCTACCAATTGCCAGTTCCCTGTGAATGGGACTGTACAAAAGGACAAGAGTGGAGATTTTTAGTGTCCAAATTTGGAAGTGGAATACATAATGTTCAGGGTGTGAGAGCCAGATTGTCCCATAATGATACATTTTAAGGGAACATAGGAATGGTTTTGATCAGTAACAATGGGAAAGTCCCTTCATACAGAGAAATACCATCTTGCAGTATAATAAATATATCAAGGCTCTTCTGGGAAAATATGGAGGAAAATCTGTGTCTAAAAATCAGTTTAATCTCATCTGGGAACACTAAAGATGGAATATCCTAATCATGACTGAGATTAATCAGTAGGATCACAACAAGGCAGAGTTTGTTCTTTGCACTGTAACATGGTGTATTATTGTACCTCTGTTTAAATACAGCCGTGAACTGTTGTCATTTGAATGGAGAGATTTAAAAATATTATTTCTTAAATTTGAAATACATCAAATCTTCACTCTCCGTTCTTTTAATCTTGAAATGTAGGCTACTTGGTATAAAAGAAAATAGTTCAAATTAGAGAACCAGAATAACCCATGTGGCATGTCTTGATTACGGAGTCACTAATGAACTGCAATGTCTAAATATAAGTTTTAAAAGATATCAGGTAATGTTTTCATAATTTGAAATCAGGAATCCTTGCTCTGGGCCCAATTAAATTAATTATATAGATAAATGTAGTTAAATTTAGCTTTGTTAAATACCTCAGATATTGCTTCTTCTCTTGTTAGCCCTTTTTCTCTGCTTGAGAAGCTGAAGGAAATAGCACTTTTTGTTCTACTTGGTTCTAACACTAAGTAGAACAAAACTAGGAGTAGTGTTCTCATTGGAATAGTGCAAATTGCTCGTGTCAAAATTTTGCATGTCTGAAAATTTATGCACAGACAATAGAAATGTTTTGTCTGTTCTTGAGAGTGAATTGAAAAACTGATGATGTAGGGAGTAGAAAATGGACAAGAAACAGGTTGAAACCTGGTCACGGGGGATTGGGATAACAAAGTCCAGCTGGAAGCTGATCACTAACAGGGTATCCCCGTGTATCCCCAGTAAGGGGGAGCAAAGCTGTTTCATGTCATTAATGGTCTGGATGATGGAGCTGAGGGCCTGACATGCAAGTGGGAGACTGAGAAGGCTTGGACTGTTCAGCCTGGAAAAAAGAAGGCTCAGGGGGATGTTATCAATGTGTACAAACACTTGGTGGGAGGGACTAAAGAAGATGGAGCCAGACTCTTCTCAGTGGTTCCTGGTGAAAGGCAAAAAGGCAGTGAGAGCAAATTGAAACATGGGGAATTGCACTTAAATGTAAGAAAACAAGTTTTAATGTGAGGGTGGTCAAACATTGGCACAGGGTGCCCAGACAGGCTGTGGAGTCTTCATCCTTGTGGATACTCAAAACCCAGCTGGACACGGCCCTGAGCAACCTGCTGTACATTACCCTGGGCTTAGATGGTTTCCCAAAAGAGGGAGGCTGGTGCTTGTCAGCCTCAACTACTCTGTAAGTCTGTGACAGATGTGTGCAGGACTGGCATATCCATCTTTTACTTTGAACTAGTGATAAGAAACTATTTTCATGGATTTCCTAATATTCTTTTGCCCTATACTTTTTTCATTCAAACCGAAGAAAGGTAAATTTGTCCTTCAAACTGAAAGTGTAATCTAATTATTTGTTATTAAAACTAGGGGCAAAATATTAGCTCTCTTTGAATGTAAAAGTAGGTAACAGTCAACGAGAGAGGGAGTAGAGACTGTCACACCAGGCTTTCAGTCTGTTCTTCATGCATGATTTAATCTTCTTTCATAATCACTCTGGAGGGAATTTATGGGTAGTATGATTTTTGTCTTACTACTGTTATGTGAGCCGAAACAAGTACGAGTCAGTCTTCACTGAGCCACACCACTGCTGCTCCCTGAACTTTGCCATGGTGATGGGAAATGTCACACTGATAATTACACAATTACAGCTGGCCTTGACCTTATTTGAGGCAACAAGAGATGTGGAAATACACTGGTTTCATGCTGTATCTGACTAAACTTGTATCCATCTGGAGCACTAGTGATGAGGATTAGATGGTACCACAGCATTGCATTAATTAAATAGATTGTTGCATCATTTTCAGGTTATTCTTCAGATCCTATAAAAAAAAATAATTATTGTCCTCCTAAAAATCTCTTGTGGTTTAAACCCAGCCTTTAACTCAAACTGGAGCCAAAAGCACAGTACTGCATCAGTGACTAAGAAGGAGAAAGGTAACTGTTACAGCCGAACCCAGAACAAAATCAAGTAACTATCCTGCATGAATACTAATCTTATACAGGAAGCCTGAATTTGAGTATCCTCCAACTGTTGTGGTAGATCTAATTATGCCAGTTTTACCTAACTGATTCCATTGTTCTGGCTCCTGTACAAATATATTGTTTCTTACACCCTATACAGTAATAAGTCAAACATTTCCAATTTCCTAGAAAGTTTGAGCAGATCTGATAAGTAAATGGCTGTCAAATAACAAGGTGGGGTCCTGTGACACTGCTGTCACTCGTCTGAGGAGCCTGCTCCATGTTGGCTGGGAAGTGCAGCACATGTCTGGTCAGTAGGAGGAAGTCTTTTAAACTGCTTCACTATTACTACTCATTTCTTGCTGAGATAGCAGAACTGAGGAGTCCAGAGGAGGCCATGGAGATGCTGCGAGGGCTGGAGCAGCTCTGCTCTGGAGCCGGGCTGATAGAGCTGGGCTCGTTCAGCCTGGAGAAGAGAAGGCTCCTTAAGGGGAGACCTTAGAGTAGGTCCGGTGCCTAAAGGGGCTACAAGAAACCTGGAGAGGGAAGGAGTGGCTGGGAAGCTGCTTGGTGGAAAAGGACCTAGTGGTATTGATTGACAGAGCTGAACATGAGCAGCTAGTGCTCAGGCAGCCAAGGCCAGCAGCATCCTGGCCTGTATCACCAGTGTGGCAGCAGGACCAGGGCAGTGATTGTTCCTCTGCAGTGGGCACTGATGAGGCTGCACCTTGAATCCTGTGTCAGTTCTGGGCCCCTCACTACAAGGGAGACATTGAGGTGCTGGAGTGAGGCCAGAGAAGGGCAACGGAGCTGGTGCAGGGCCTGGAGCACAGGTGTGATGGGGAAGGGCTTGAGGGAACCAGGGTTGTTCAGCCTAGAGAAAAGGATGCTCAGGGGAGACCTTCCTGCTCTCTACAAAGGAGAAAGGAGGTTGTAGTGAGATGGGGTTGATCTCTTCTCCTGAGTAACAAGCGATAGGACAAGTTGCACCAGGAGGGGTTTAGGGTGGATATTGGGAACAATTTCTTCCCTGAAAAAGGGTTGTCAAGCATTGGAACAGGCTGCCCAGGAAAGTGGTTGATTCTGTATTACACAACCAGTTCCAAGTTCTTTGTTGTTCTTTTTCGATCGTTTATGCTGACCTCAATTAAAACTGACTTTTGATTTTAATTTAGCTGAATTTCAACAGCATTGTACCTTGCAGTGATGATTCTGAGTTGTAAAATAGCTTGTATATTGTTAGAAAGCATGTTGCTTTTTGTGCTCTCTATAAAACAGAAACAACTTTTTAATTCTTAAGATGAACAAAATTACTTAAAATTCATAAAAGTCTGAGGACAATTTGGGATTTTCCTCATCAGTCAAGGCAATAATATTATTCTAGATGTGTCCTCAAGGGCAGCAACGATCCAAATCTGCACAAAATATGAGGACTAATTTTATTCCTAACATATGCAGGTCTTACGAAAGTAAATTCCTAGTGTTTTAACAGTATAGAGGTGATGCTGGGTATTGTTAGGATGCTGGTTTGTTTTTCTTTGTTTTCATCTACAAAAAGATTTAAGAATTCTAATTTGGTTAATTAGTATTATCCTAGTTGTGTATAATTAGTACACCAGTTGGGATCTGCCCAGAAAGACAGCAATGTGCTATGTGCTGAGGTAGTGTTGAAAGTACAATGTGGACAGAAATTCAGTGGAACCAAAGGCAAGATCCACAGTATTGTTTAGGAAAAGCCAGACAGGATTATTAAGCAACATTTCTAAACTGTAAGTGGAAATGTAAAACAGATTTCTGTAAGAGAATCTGTGCATATCAAACCCAGCCTATTTCCAGACAAGCTTTAACAAATTTTCTGTTGCATTCTTATACAGGGATGTGCACTCCCATGTAGTTCTGAAGAGGTAATACAGTGAGAATACAATAAATACTCTTAGCACAAATAGTAAGGAGAAGATAAAGCAAATTTGTTCATGGTGTTTGGTACCCAGAATCCAGATTATAGCTGGGGTGAAGGATCTGTGGAGATGGTCTTCCTATGAAAGACAGAAAACCAGTGCTGCTGTTGATCTTCTGTAGTTAACAGGATCTCCCTATGAGAAATCATAATTGAAAACTGAAAGAGCTGATGTCTAGTATTACTGCTTTCTTATTTCAACACATCTTCTGAAATTGTTTCCCATTTTGTAATTGAAAGCTTTATTTAGTCAAGCAGTTTTAGTTTCTTAATCCTTGGCTAGAAAAAGCGCACTCCTTCCATCTTGAATTTTTTCTCTAAGATAAACAGTCATTTCTAAATCTGTCTTGGCTTAGCTTGAGGTCGGTTGAATAAATCTGTATCTACAAAAAGCTGATACTTAAGGTTATCAATTTTGTCTGGTTTAATCTTGCTTTAGATTTCTTCCATTAAACCACTGATTCAAAATATGTAATGAGGGGGTATCTCTGAATTCGATAGCACTCTAGTTTTTTAGTACTCCTTTTTACAGTTTTAGGAATTAAATAATAAAAGTAGTCCATGGTTCAAGCAGCATTGATCCTTCTTGGTTTTACACATATGATGTTTAAACATACAGAGAAAATCCCCGCACATCCTGGTCTGTTTTCTCTTTGCTGAATAAATTGCAGAGTGGATTTTTTTTGCAGTTTAAAAGTATTTTTTCCTATATTTGCCTATTGCAAATGGAGTTGAAATGAAACATTTGATATGGATATCATATTCTAGAAAAGTTTGGGTTTTTATCTTGGTAAAATCAGTAATTTACAGTCTATTATTCTAAAGGAGTGGTTCAATCTGTAGAACACAGGAGAATAACGTAAAACAAATTACTTCAGAGAATGCATGAAAACCTGAGATTTTAATGCAGAAAGCCTGCTTGGATCTTCTTGCTAGGTCCTCCCTTTTCACATCAAAAGGGGCAGTGAGAAAAATGGGGTTTAATAAGTGTTATGGTAAAAATTGAGGCATTATGATTTGGTAATCTAATTTTAAAAGTTAAAGCACCTCTAGAAGTTACACCCATAGTTTTCTCTTTCTTCCTTCTTAGCCCATCTTATTAGTTAATTATCTTCCTGTGAAAAAATTCTGAAAACACTTTTTGTAATCCAAATTCACTGTTAAGTCAATACTAGCTTTTGGGTTGTTATTTTTAGGGCTTAATAATACAGCTGTACTTTGACCTAGAAACCTGTTTTGATTTGGTAGTTGTACCTCTGCCTGCAGTTTGTTTTACATGCAAATATTCACTTACACTTCAAATACTAGTATTACCTAAATAATATAAAGACTTGGAAAAAACATTTGAAAACACGTTACAAGGATCAGTGGAAGGTTGTTACTGGGGGAAGATACTGGATCAGTTTCTTCCTAGTAGAAGCTTGCACAGTATGTGGCTGCCTTATGCCTAGCAAAAGCTCTACCATTGAGCTCTTGAGAAACAGCATATTCAAAAAGGTGACGTTCCCATTTGCAAACCACAGTTCTCTCACATGTTATCAAAGGATTTCCATTCTCTGAGGAGTCAATGAAGTTGTTCCTACTTAATTATTTAAAAGTAACCCCTTTGGGCTGTCCTTTCAGTTGTTTTCCAGGTGCCAAAACCTGCAGATTTCAGCAAGAAATAAATTTAGATACAGCACGGTAGGAAGGTTTTAAAGCCAGCAGCTTCTGCAAAGGATTGTCAGGAACAATCTGCAAGGAGACTGCTTTTGGCATATAGATTTTGAGCTGAAGCGGTACAGGAAAGGAAGTGCTGCTTGCCAGCTCTCACCACCATATGCTTTATTATAATGTAATGTACAAAGAACATGGAGACAGCAGCTGCTCTAGAGGGAGGTGGCCACTTGTCAGGGTTTGAAACCTTTCTGAAATGTCTGTTCATTTTCTTGTCACTGGTATTTTTTCCCCTTGCTTACGTATTTGCATTCAAAAGATGTTCTCTAAAAGAAATCCGTTTTTAGAGCACGGTAAGAAGAGGAGAATGTGATCTAGTTTTCGTTGAAAATAATTCTAGAAGGACTCTAATATTGAGTTTTTATATTGTGAAATGTGGGTACATTTTTTTTCTCAATATCCATTCATATAATCTGAAATCTTACATATAAATTAACTGTTGTCTAGGATTGTATGTCCTCTGATGGACAGAAAATTATGTCTTTTATTGGCTGCCAGTGTATGTTTGCTAGTTGCTTGGTCCTATTCACATCTAAGTCAATGTCAAGGTTCATTGACTTTGGTGGCAGAGAGAACCAAAGCTTAAATGAGGATTTAGATCTGAAATGGAAAGAATTTGATAGGATATACACAGAGAAACTGGCCTTTCCTGGCATCCCTACCCAGGCAGAGAGGTTGACTACTCTATTGCATTAAGAAAGCTGAAGTTCTTAGCATGTTTCAGGAGATGTGCACCTGCAATGTCATGAAAATGTACCTTATGTATTTAAACAAAACTGTATTTTAAAGGGTATGTTTTTGACTCCTGAAATTTTCATATCTGAATGTAACAATCCTTCCAAATACACATAACTATGAGCACTTACATCTTACATTTGGGATTCTTAAGTGAATTTGAGAATCCAGGGAGAAGTTGCATCACAGTATAATTGGATTATAGCAGGGCAACTTGTTATAGCATATAATAAAATTAATATGCTAGCATCTGCGCTGAGTATCAGAATTTTATGTTGACCCTGGAGTAAGGCTAAAATGTCACAGCAACACAAATGCGACCCATATAACTCAATAAAAATAATGGCTCATATAGAGGTAAGATGTTACAACTCTTTTTGGAAGGATAAATCTCTTTGAGACAGAGATTTTTAGATAGAATCATAGAACAGTTAGGGTTGGAAAGGACCTTAAGATCATCCAGTTCCAACCCCCCTGCCATGGGCAGGGACACCTCACACTAAACCATGGCACCCAAGGCTCTGTCCAACCTGGCCTTGAACACCACCAGAGATGGAGCATTCACAACCTCCCTGGGCAACCCATTCCAGTGCCTCACCACCCTCTCAGTAAAGAATTTCTTCCTTAGATCCAATCTGAACTTCCCCTGTTTAAGTTTGAACCCGTTACCCCTTATCCTGTCACTACAGTCCCTAATGAAGAGTCCCTCCCCAATATCCTTATAGGCCCCTTTCAGATACTGGAAGGCTGCTCTGAGGTCTCCATGCAGCCTTCTCTTCTCCAGGCTGAACAGCCCCAGCTTCCTCAGCCTATCAAATTACCTATTATTACTACCAAATTATTACCTATTCTTCACTGTAGATGCCTCTCTCTGGAAAAGAAACTGCATGGCTCTATCTGTTGTCAGGTATATATTTTCCTGGTGATGGAAAGATGATTCTTATGGAAAAATCTGTGTTTATTTGATTGCCACAGTTCTACACCAGTCTATTATTATCTATCTGACTTTCATTTTCTAACCCAGCTGCAATTGGTGGGTATCTGCAATATGTATGTACTTATTAATACTTATTTAAAGGTCCCCTTTTCCCTTTTTGTGGCTGTATTTTTTCAAAAATTCAAATCTAAGTAGGATTACTGGTATGCAACTTTAATCAATCGCTACGTGACACCTCATCCCACTGAGGGGCAATGTAGGGAATTCCATTGCTTTAGGAATCCTATTTCTGAAGTAGCCTGAATTTTGAAGTCTTTAGTGAAATTAAACATGGATTATGAATATTGTCCTGCAGTTCTAATTCTGCAAAATTTGAGGCCATAGTTGAAGTCTTATTAAAAATGATGCCTTACAGTCTTGTCCTGAGTCAAATCTATTTTCCATGCAAATGAAAGTTTTGAAAGCACTTCTCCTTTTGGTTCCCTTAAGTATAGTTTAGCCCTGACTTAAGCAACACTTCTTTAATTCTAGACTAGTCTGCTCCATTTTTATTAACATATAAAGCATTTATTGCCTGAAGCAGCAGACTAAAATACGGTAATTACAGAAACAGTTACTTTTAGTTGTAGAACTGTTATTTTATAGATTGTTGGAAATACCTTTTTCACTGAAATTTGCTGTTATGATTAGACATAGATTTATTATTACATGAGAAATGCCTGGTAGGAAGAAAAGGACAGATCTTTCTTTAACCATTGTCCTGGGTTCAGCAGTAGCAGTCATTTTTCTCCTTCTTTGTAGCTGGTGCAGTGCTGTGGTTTTGACTTTCAGCCTGGGAACAGCGCTGATAACACCGATGTTTTTAGTTACTGCTCAGTAATGTTTACTCTGACCAAGGACTTTGTGAGTCTCATGCTCTGTCAGGGAGGAGGGGAAGCTGGGAGGAAGCAGAGAACAGGACACCTGACCCAAACTGGCCACAGAGGTATTCCATACCACAGTACGTCATGCCCAGGATGTAACTGGGGGCAGTTACCCAGAAGGGTTAGATCACTGCTCGGGTCAGGCTGGGTATCGGTCAGCGGGTGGTGAGCGGTTGTATTCTATCGCCTTGTTATTTCCCTTATCATTATTATTATTGGTGGCAGCAGCACTGATTTGTGTTATACCTTAGTTACTGGACTGTTCTTATCTCAACCCATGAGAGTTACATTCTTTCGATTCTCCTCCCCATCCCTCTGGGAGCTGGGGGGAGGAAGGGAGGGGGAGTGAGCGAGCAGCTGCGTGGTTCTGAGTTACAGGCTGGGCTTGAACCATGACAACCATGAAAGTCAGCAAAACAATGTAATTCTAAGCAGGTGAGAAAATGAAATCCCCTGGTTTTGACAAATGATAATTAATTCTTTTTGAGTTTAAACTTCATTTTTAACCATCACAAGATATTCAACTGCCAATGGTTAATTTGAAAGCAAAGAAATGCAAGATACCAAATGTAGCTGTTTGGCTAGGGAAATGTTCCTCATTGTGAGAATAGCTGCTTCAAGTTGGTTATAGCTCTGTGAGATTTTTTGCTGGTTTTTAAAACTTGGAAGACTAGTGTCAGCGAGTTTCAGATCTTAAACTGTCCATTTCAACTCTGCATTCATTGTTCAGAAGCTGCGGTATACTGCTTATCAGTAGAGAAATTAATATCTGATTTTTTCCTTCTCTTCAGCCACCAGAGAAAGAGGGCGGCCTGCCTCGCCAGGTCGGAAATAAGACGGAGTGTGGTCTCTTGGGATTTGTCCTGGATTTAAAGCAGGATTATGAGCCTGTTCGAAACCTCATCCCCGAGGAGAAGCTCTATAAAGTTTACACCTTCAACTCTGTGAGAAAGTCAATGAGTACTGTCATTAAAATGCCAGATGGCAGTTTCCGAATGTACAGCAAAGGAGCTTCTGAAATCGTGCTGAAGAAGTAAGTTCCAGTGGATTAGTTGCTGTGTTTTTCCAAAAGGCAAAGTGTTCTGACACTAATAAGACAATGGGAGAATTTTGGTCCTGGGAACTTGCTACTTACAGCAGAAATATGACACACTATAGGAGTATAACCTGTTATTGTTATTTTCTAAATATATTTTTTTAAAGTGCTCACTCTTGCAAAACTCTTTGGCTTATTTTTCTTACCACTGGCTAGCCAAAGATTTGGATCTGCATTCAGCAGTACACAAATGGATGGTTTATGTTCAACCCTTTTGGAAAATAAGGATTTTTCAATTTCATTGTAAGTTGTCAGCTCATTAATTACATAGTTATTGAGGAAATAATGGCTGAAGGGCTCTTGGTGTCTTTGTAATAAGTTGCAAACAAAATCTCTCTGACAGTTCGGTAGTGAATCTTCTTGTTTAATGTAGATATTTAGACTGGAAATTCAAACCTTACCATCAAAAAAAGAAACCGTTGTATGAAATATGCCGACACAAGGAAATACCTGTCAGCAGCCATGCTGATACACAATCAATTTATGTATTTTCTCAAATCAAACAGATGTTCCAGGATCCTTAATGCAGCTGGTGAACCTCGGATCTTCAGACCCCGCGACCGAGATGAAATGGTGAAGAAAGTGATAGAACCCATGGCCTGCGATGGGCTGAGAACCATCTGTGTTGCCTTCCGAGACTTCAGCAGCAGCCCAGAGCCTGACTGGGACAATGAAAATGACATATTATCTGACCTGACTTGCATTTGTGTTGTTGGCATTGAAGACCCAGTAAGGCCAGAGGTACATTGATTCTTCTGTTATAAAGCATTTCTCAGAGAGCTGAACATTAACCAAGAAACTACAGGTTTCTTGCAGGTTTTATCTTTTTTCAATTTTAATTAGCTCTGTCAAAGAAGGTAGAAGTGAACTTTAGAAATAGGCTTTTCTTGATAATAAGTCAAATAATTAACCTGATAAAAATCAACTATTAATCAACCAATGTTTAAATAAAACAAAATAGGGCTTTCTGAATGACAGAGTTGAGATGACTTAACCTTCTCTCCAGGAGTAGTATTCATCAGAAGTTTTATTATGCTCCCAGGTATTAAAGCGTTTTCGTTTAAGTAATGCAGTGATGTGCAACTCTGACAGTAAACATGTGCAGTGATTAGAATTGCCAGAATTCACAGAAATATGTTTCTGTGATTCTGTGATTTTAACTGCAGTGGGATCGCTTTCCACTGAAGTTGCAGGCAGGCTTGAAGTCCATGTAACAGTTGCCACTTTATTAATTGTCTTAAGATTGTAACTGGTGGCTACTCAGGAAAACTGATTTTACTGTATTTGGCCAAGGAAAAGCTTTGCTATGGAAAGGCTGCTATACTTCAGTGGCTTGTAAAAATATGACTAAAATTTCCACTTAACTGAGACAATCAGCATTGGCTGTGGATATTGGAAGCATGTGCCTGCTACTGCACTCACCAGATTTTGGGGCCAACAAGAAATCTGAAGAGGGGCTTTTGACATGGGCCTGTAGTGGCAGGACAAGTGGGAATGGCTTTAAATTTACAGAGGGGAGATTTAGATTAGACATTAGGAAGAAATTCTTCACTGTGAGAGTAGTGAGACACTGGCACAGGTTGCCTGGAGAAGCCCAGATTTATTTCCCTGAGTCCTTTATAAAGTACGCTCTTCTGACTGCTGTAACTTTGGAAACTAGCATTACAACTACAGGTACCAACTGTGTAACTACTTTCTGTTATAATGTAGAGTAAATCTTGCTTAGGTGCAGACTCTACAATAAACTCCTTATCTCTACAACCATCATATACATGGCATTCACTTTATCTGTTGTCAGATGGTCTCTTGCTGCTAACCCATCTGTCCCTACACCTGACACAGAACGCCTTAAACTGTTTAAAAACCTTAAAATGCTCTGCCTGCAGCAATTCCTTAATGTTCTAGCTCACCTATATTTCACTCAGAAGTTTCTAAGTGCCAGTGACCACTGGAGCTGTGACTCAGGCCTGTTTCCCTCCGAACTGATTCATGGTCCATGTGAGAAAATAGCTGTAGGTCAGGTTGTGTGTGTGTGACAGACTGAGGGGATGGATAGCATATTATCCAAATAATGAGGGATTTGCACTCATTATTGAAAATAGCTGCAAACTATCCAGTCATAAGATTATGATGAGGATGTTTTAGAAGAGAACCGCTCTCCTCTCGTTGGGAATAATTGCTTAAAAGCTTGAGGTAAAAATGAGTAACATTGCTAAAAATAAAGAGGTCAATTCTGACTTCCGTGTAAAGGATCAAAGAAGGTGAAGGCAGGAAAGCACTTTATTTCTAGGTAATTATGTGAATAATGCATTGAATTTCTTGTAGTTTAGCACCAGAATATGCAGTAACACTTCTTACTTTGTTGCAAGACACATGGTAAAATGTTTATTATTTCAAAATTTTACCAAATGTTGGACAATTGTTTTTTGGGGCTTTGGGTTTTGCCTTTTGCCTTTTCTTCTTTTTTCCCCCCTCTTCCCTCTTTGCTGTTTTTAAGTGGCAGTAATGTCCTGAGAACTTTTAAAACAATGTTTAATTTATTATTATACCATACATGGGTAGAAGGTAGTAGCAGTGCCTTAGGAGAGAGGAAGGAACAAAAAAAAAACCCAAGCCAGCAAAAACCCAGTGAATTTCAGACAAACTGGCTAGGTCTGGAATTCCTGATTTAGTAGGAATATCATACTATATATATATATATATATATATATATATATATATATATATATATATATAAAACAGTGGTGAAATCGTCATTGTAGAGGCAAATAGTAAGATGTTGAGCTGTTTGTTATAAGGGATCTTAGTATTTTGCCAGAATTAAGCCCATTTATTAAATAAAGTCATCACTAGACACCACATTCCAAATGCCTTCTGTAAGGAAGAAGGATATAAAAAAATAGAACTATTACTGCAGCTGCTGCTTTGTTATTATTCTCATGGATATCAGAATTTGTTCCGACACAAATGTTAGGTTAGGTACATCCAGTGAAACAATCCAGTGTTACCATCCTGGTCGCCTTAAGTTTCTCTTAAATTACATTCCCATTTTTCCTGGGAAAGGCTCACTTTTCTCCTTTTCTCTAAGATGATTGCTGGAGTTAACACATGCAAAATGGAAGCCTACTTCTTTCCACTAAGCTCCTGTGGCACGGTGCTGGTGTGCATCCTTGGAATCCCTACAGTGTCAGTGGTGCCATGCTTGCATGGGTTCAGAGAGTTCTGCCATCTGTTCGGAGGATAATGCTGGGAGCTTTCTTGCACTTGCATTTCCTTCTGTACAAGAAAAGGAACTACCTGGATTAATTATTCAATAGTGATACCCAGCAACTGGACAGCTTTATCTGGAGTGTAACCACTGGACATGCATGACTTCTGCATAATTCCTTGGTTAATTCAGACACTAGCTTAATTCAATGTTAACAGCACTGAACTACCTGCTTAATATTTATCTTTGTGTGTGTATGTGTTTTTTTCTTTGATAAATATATGAGAACAAATGGAATGATGTCTTGTTCTTGTAGAGATTCTCTGTTGGTCTTGACAGTCTTTCTGGATTGATTTTAATGAGTCTGAACTGACTTATACTGATTTGCCAATGTACGCCTACAATCTGTTATTTCTGGGAGGTGAACATAAACCACTTCCAAATGCCACCTATTTATTTGCCACCTGATTCTGACAGATATTCCTGCATTGGATAATTTATGCATGTGTGCATGCACCAGGAGGTTTTCTTTGCAGACCAGAGGATTTTAAAATGTGTACTGAAGCTCTGCAGAACTAATGGAAAATATGTGCTTCCCCTGCCCACTCAGTCTGCCAACACTCTTTCTTCCTTACAGCAATAAAAAAATAGGAACAATATTTTCACTGTAATTACTGTACACAGTATTAAATCAGTTACCACCCACCAGCTGTCCAAAAAAATGAGAGAAGAGGAAAACAGAATTATATCTCTAGTTCTAGTTGATTTTGAGATGGTTTGGAAACTAGGTTGTCCTCCTGTGACCTTGTGTAATAGGACTGGCACTTTTTCTGACTAAACCTTTTTCTGTTTGCACTCTAATTTATTTTCTCCTTCATGGTTCGTCCACTGTGCTGGTTTTACAGAAAGTCATCTAAATCTGTCCTATCCTGTGCATGAAGGTCACCACAGTTAAAGTGGCTACTAAAGGCATTCCAAATTGGCAAATGGGATATAGACAAGGTTATTAATTTACTGGCTAGATCAGGAGTCATTCACTTAAGCAATAAATATAATGCCCCCATAGATTGTATACGCCCCGCAGAAGTCTAGTTCATAATGTTAAAAGGCTTTAGGTCCAAATAAGGTTTCTAGGATCCAACTTGTGGGAATAATATTCTGTTAGTAGAGATAGGAGAATGGGAAGATAAATCTCTGTGCCTTATTTTTTCTGTTGGTTCTGTCATCAGTATTGACAGAGTCATTCTGCAAACAGCACATTGTATGGATGCAGCTTCCGGGTGGAGGGATTTTCTTTGTAGTCATGGGACAAGTACTAGTCCAATCCTCAGTTCTTAGCTCAGTGAGGCTTTTGGGGAAATGGAAGCTTCACAACTGCCTTTATTAAAGATGCAGAAACATGGTGTGAAATTTTATTCACTGATTAGAGTAATCATTATCTACAATATGGTGTGTAATTTCAGTCTGAAGTGCAGCCTGAGATACATAGCCTCTCTGGTCCCATGGAATCATTAGAAGGCCAGCATTTGCCACACTGGATCAGAGCAGTGGTTGTAATGCAAAAGACAATGCCCTGCCCTCGGCAGCGTCACTTATTGCATCTATAGAGGAAATTAAAATAGATCTAGAGATGCACAGAAGTAACAGGGTAATCATGTAGATGGTGGCTCTTTTTCTTAATGTTTTCTGTACTAATGGGTGAGATTAATCCACTGTAATTGGCTTTGAGTTCTACAATACACTTGCATCTATGCTAGAGGTTATGATCGGCAAACTGCACTGAACTGGTAGTAGAATATAGTGAGGCTTTGCTGTTGTAGCCAGTAATATCATTTTGATAGCCCTTTCTTTAATTCCTTGTTATTTTGGGGCTTTTTGTTGGGGTTTTTTGTGGGTTTATTGGTTTGGGGTTTTTGGTGGGTTTTGGGGGGGGGGGTTGCTGGTTTTATTTCTTAGTTTTCAATAATCATGATAAAATTATTTTCATAATCATATCCTTTGCTTATTAGTTTATGTAGGAAGTCAACAGCTCTCTATATACATGATTGCTGACGTAACTCATCACAGTCAGACAATCCTGTTACTTTACATAACTGTCTACTGAAGGAGCTCAGCCGTCATACAGCAGCAATTTGCAGCCAGTGGTCAGCTATGTATTTGGGGAATTTATGCAAGTATGATATATGTATGAATTCCATAGATTGAGAGTGTTAGGCAACATTGCAGAACAAGCATCTAGGGCCAGGTCTTTGGAGCTGTTTTAATTTGAGGGATAACCTTCAGATTTCCTGGAGGTTTACTTAGGATCACGGCCTAATGTTCAAATGCTTCTTATCTAAGTCATGCTCATCTTTAGGGAATCTTTTTCCTCTCTTGAGTGTCATTTGCCTACTTCTCGTACCTCTCCGCTGCCCCACATGTAAGAACGAGTGCAACCTAGAAATGCTTTATGTCTTGTTCCTTGCTATCTGCTGTAGTAAGGAAGTTCAGTTTCACTAGTTCTGGGAAGGGTTTCTGCCTTCATTAAGAGTCCTGGGATGCCCTTAGGCTCTTCTAGGTACAAATGAAATTTAGAGAAGCGGTGGTATGCTGAAGGTATCTGTCTAGGCTGTTCTTGAGGTGTACAGCATGCTCTACCTGATGCTAAAGGTCAGAAAAGCTGCAGAGCACTCCTTTTTAGTAAAGTCAGGAGAAGCTTTAGGCAGCTTGTCTTAAAAAGGGTTTGCGTGCTCCTCAGTACAAGACTTGTCTTGCCTGTGGCGTAACTTCAATTCTGTAATAGTCAGATAGCTATAATATGCCATAAAACATATGATTTCACCTTTTCCTTCCTGAATTTCCTACCCTTAAAATATTCTGATTTAGAAACAGAATGACTTAAACTTTATCTCTTACCTAGGAATTTTCTCTCCTGTTATATCGCTTTTGTAGGTCCCAGAAGCCATAAGAAAGTGCCAGCGAGCTGGAATTACAGTCCGCATGGTCACTGGAGACAACATCAACACAGCACGTGCCATTGCCATAAAATGTGGAATCATTCATCCAGGAGAAGACTTTCTCTGCCTTGAAGGGAAAGAGTTCAACAGAAGGATCCGAAATGAGAAAGGAGAGGTAATTCATGTACTAAATACCTCGTATACAGTATACCTCGTATCAGTAAAGACTACTTGGAGAAGTTGCTACTTCTTTCTACTGCTAGCCTTCTGCAATTCAGAATACCACTGAAAATGTGTCCGCCTTCTCCTCATGCAGAGCCGCTCTCGGCTTAGTGTTAGCCTAATTCAGTGCTGTTTAGAGCCATAGCACCAGTCTACAAGAAATCAAGCTAAGCACCTTAAAGCAGGTTTGTTAGCAAAGAGGAGGAACTCAACAGCAGTTTGCATATTTCTCTCATAGAAATGCAATCTGTACTGAGAACCAGCTCCTCCCAGTTCTTTATTTTATAGCAGTTTATCTAATGTACTGCTATATCCACTCACTCTAACCATTCACATAACTTTATTCTTCAGAAGATTAACTCCTCATAAAAGATGGAGCTAACACAAAGTTTATTGAAGTCAGCTTTGAAAAAGCAAACACTGTGCTGTCCCTTTGAGTCTATCATTAATGAATGGACATAGTCATTTATTCCTTGCATTGGTTGATGGAGTCCTAGGAGTGTTAGTATATGCAGCAGGTTTGTACTTGTTATATTGGTATACAGAGAAAATTCTGCCATTATTGGTGTCAAAATGGAGTGAAGGATTTGAATTCAAAGTTAGAATAGAATAACACTCTTCTACTTGTCAACATCCTCTATCTAGAGTCATGATACAGAGTGGAATTAATCCATAAAGATGAGAAGAAAAACTGATTAGGTACTGTGGCCAATATACCTACATTAGCCAACAGCTGAGCTTTGACAGTAGTAAACTGCCTGTTTTCACCTTGTCTTCGTTTGCAGTTTTGATGGCTCTTGTAATTTTTCTGTGCTTTTGGAGTAAACTTGCAGACCAGGGCAGTGAAGCAAATCAGCTGCCACACAAACGTAAACATAGTTTGCGTTTTGCTAATCACAGGCTAACAGTTCTACTGTTTTGGGTTTTTTTTTGTGTCCCCCCCTTCCAGATTGAGCAAGAACGGATCGACAAAATCTGGCCAAAGCTTCGGGTGCTTGCTCGCTCATCTCCCACTGACAAACACACTTTGGTCAAAGGTGCGTGCCGGCTGCTTTATGTGTGTGTGGAAACTAATGCCAGAGTTACTGAAGTATGCTCAGCACGTCATCTGTGTTATGAAAATTCTGCTGTTACAAATATAACTGAGTTCTTAGCTTTAATTGCACATTTATACACAATGCAAGGAAGTGTTCTAGTAACCAAGTCTCTTGTGTTTGTGTTCTACCTGAGTCTTCAAATGGAAAAGAACAGGAAACTGGTTGGCATGAATAACAGAAATACCAGTCTCATATTTGTCTTGTGACTTTTAACTGGACTAGAATCAGGCTGTAGCTGGGAAGGGAAAATGTGTGTTTGCTGGTCAGAAAGAAAATATTACTTAGTTATTCATATAAAACCAGAGGGGGCACAGATTATGTATTCTTCGCCTATACCTCTTTATGAAGAAAACAAGAACAATCTCAAGTCACTCAAGTGCATCCGTTCTCTGACAATTATTTTAAACGAGTATTCCAAGATAAAACACTTTTCATGTTACAGTAGCAGTTATTGGAGATGGTGAAACTTGGAGCTGCCCTTTATATCATTACATGAATGGAGATGGGCTTTTTAAGCGTAGTCCATTTTCCTATAGGCTCACTCATGCTATGGGGCGCATTGGCTTCCTTTAGATTTCTGGCTTTATTTTTAGTCTGTTTTTGCTCAGACTGCACCACACAAATGATGTTCTCTTAAAACACTGCAGAAGGAATGCTCCTATAAAAGAGGGATTTGTTCATGATTTTCTTTATAAAGCCTTTTTCCTATCTGTTACTCACTTCTTGATGACTTGAAATCTTAACTCTGTTGACCTTGAAGTTCACATATAAAAGACAGCTGATGAAATCAGATAATTTTTGATTAGGAATAACATCATTTCTGGCCATTTTAAGCTGGGGGGCTGGTGCAGGCAGAAGCCCTGTCAGCAGATGGTATTTGCTGGCTTCCTGATGAAGAAAGAAACAGATTATTTTGCTAAAGCCCTAAAAAGTCTGGGGAGACCCATTTTAGCAATTCTTGCAGGAGCTGACATTCAGGGTAAGATCCAGCTTATCAGTTAGATGTTATCAGCTGGTTGGCTCCTTCAATAATTCACATTTAGGTAGGAAATCCTTTTGATATGCAAGGTTTTATTGATATGACCCCATACATGATTGATAAAAGCTTTTGAGCAGTATGTAATTTTTTTTTAATGTTTACATGATTTTGGAGCTAAAGTTCCATTGTGAATTTGAAGATTGGCTCAGTAGGGTCCTTTGGCTTTGAGACCAGTGTATGTGAGGAACTCTGGGAGCATGGATAACTCCAGAGAAATCTGGTAAGCCTTGGTACCATGCACAAGATGGGGCAGCTGGAGACATCCTGATGTTACTCACCCCCTCCAGCTACTGTTTAGACTAGTGATCTTGAAGTGGGCTGCACACACATGAGGGACAATGCACTGGAATGCAGGAAGAACATATTTTTTGCCATTATTAAATAGAAGATTATTTTTTAAATACTGTTTGTTTCATCCCTGTCTCATCCTTTTCTAATGTATGTTTTATAATGTACATAAATATATTAGTACAGTATTACATATGCATAATTATAAATAAAATACATATTTTGGACTATGTGCTCAGAAAGATTTTACCAATAGGTGGTCATGATTGAAAAGGTTTGGAGACCACTGGGTTGGACCACAGAATTATTAACTCCATAAGTCAGTATTAAAACTGCACCAAGTTAGCTGAAGTCTACTCATTTCTCTAGAGCATTGAAAAGACTGTTGCATAGTGTTGAAGGACATGACTTGTACAGCCTAATAGTTTATTTGTTTCCGAAACACACAACAATTTATGTTTCATCAAGTGGATTAAATAAGTCCCTTGGGAGTCTTCATTTGAATCAGTCAGGATTTCCCTTAAGAGGAAAATAAAACCTTTGCCAGGAAAAATGAAATAAATGAAATAGAGCTGAACAAAATCAAGCAACAATCTAAGGGATACTTACTACTACTGAATGCCATAGGCAACTAATATACATAGAATTAATGTTTTGAAGATGTTACAAGTTAAAATGATAGAGCGATTAAGTATCTAACAGATAGAATCATAGAATAGTTCGGGTTGGAAAGGACCTTAAGATCATCTAGTTTGAACCCCCCTTCCATGGGCAGGGACACCTCACACTAAACCATGCCACCCAAGGCCTCATCGAGCCTGGCCTTGAACACCACCAGGGATGGAGCATTCACAACTTCCCTTGGGCAACCCATTCCAGTGCCTCACCACCCTTACAGTAAAGAACTTCCTCATATCCAATCTAAACTTCCCCTGTTTAAGTTTGAACCCGTTACCCCTTGTCCTGTCACTACAGTCCCTAATGAAGAGTCCCTCCCCAGCATCCTTGTAGGCCCCCTTCAGATACTGGAAGGCTGCTCTGAGGTCTCCGCGCAGCCTTCTCTTCTCCAGGCTGAACAGCCCCAACTTTCTCAGCCTATCTTCATACAGGAGGTGCTCCAGCCCCTGATCATCCTCGTGGCCCTCCTCTGGACTTGTTCCAACAGTTCCATGTCCTTTTTATGTTGAGGACACCAGAACTGCACACAATGCTCCAAGTGAGGTCTCACGAGAGCAGAGGGGCAGGATCACCTCCTTCGACCTGCTGGTCATGCTCCTCTTGATGCAGCCCAGGATACGGTTGCTTTCTGGGCTGCGAGCGCACACTGCCAGCTCATGTTAAGTTTCTCACTGCGCAACACCCCCAAGTCCTTCTCCATCCAGCCAGTTCTTTATCCACCGAGTGGCCCACCCATCAAATTGATGTCTCTCCAATTTAGAGACAAGGATGTCGTGTGGGACAGTGTCAAATGCTTTGCACAAGTCCAGGTAGATGACATCAACTGCTCTACCCCCGTCCATCAGTTCTGTAGCCTCATCATAGAAGGCCACTAAATTGGTCAGGCAGGAATTCCCCTTAGTGAAGCCATGCTGGCTGTCACCAAGCACCTTGTTGTTTTTCATGTGCCTTAGCATGCCTTCCAGGAGAATCTGCTCCAAGAGTTTGCCAGGCACAGAGGTGAGACTGACTGGTCTGTAATTCCCCGGGTCATCCATTTTCCCCTTCTTGAAAATGGGGGTTATGTTTCCCTTTTTCCAGTCGTCGGGAACTTCACCTGACTGCCATGATTTTTCAAATATGATGGCCAGTGACTTAGCAACTTCATTCGCCAGCTCCTTCAGGACCCACGGATGGATTTCATCAGGTCTCATGGACTTGTGTATGTTCAGGTTCTTAAGATGGTCTCGAGCCAGATCCTCTCCTACAGTGGGCCCAGGGTGTTCATTCTCACAGTCGCTGCGTCTGCCTTCCAAGACTTGGGTGCTGTGGTCAGAGCATTTGCCAGTGAAGACTGAGGCAAAGAAGTCATTAAGAACCTCAGCCTTCTCCAAACCCAGGGTAGCCAGTTCTCCCCATAGCTTCCTCAGCAGCTCCTTATCCATCCAGGGAGGTCTCCTGGCCCTCCTGCTGCACTTCCTTCTAGCTGCGATGCAACACTCCTGAGCTTGTAGTAGGTGATCCTTGAATATCAACCAGCAGTCTTGGGCCCCCCTGCCCTCTAGGGCTGTATCCCATGGAACCTTACTAAGCAGGCTCCTGAAGAGGCCAAAGTCTGCTCTCCTGAAGTCCAGGGCAGTGAGCTTGCTGCACGCTCTTCTCACTGTCCTGAGGATCTCGAACTCGACCATCTTGTGGTCACTGCAACCAAGGCTGCCCTGGAGCATCACATTTCCAACCAGCCCTTCCCTGTTGGTGAGCACGAGGTCAAGCTTGGCACCTCTCCTTGTCGGCTCCTCTATTACTTGCAG
Source organism: Psittacula echo (assembly GCF_963264785.1). NCBI lineage: Eukaryota > Metazoa > Chordata > Aves > Psittaciformes > Psittacidae > Psittacula > Psittacula echo. The sequence goes on from NC_137745.1 coordinate 3,134,983, forward strand.
AAGGAAGTTGTCTTCCAAAGTTGAAGAACAAGTCTGTGGAAAATCACGCTGCAATCTTGGCTCGTAATACTCCAAGGGCCATTAAAAGTTACAAGAAACTATTGAAATATTCACTAGTTTGGGGCCTCTTGTTAAAATGTTATGTTTTTCTCAGACACTTGAGGGATCAAGAGGGTTTTCTTTTCTTTGATGTGTTCTATGTGCTCTAGGGTAAAAGCACACATCACAAAGTAAACTTTTTTATATTGAATATTTAATGACATACAGCTGCTGGAGGGAATATTTTTTCTCCTTAACATAGCACAATCCCACCCTGCTAAAGGATCATTTTCATTTTGCATTTCTGTTTTTACTACTGCGGAGGGACTAGACAAAGGCATGGTTCAGCACTGCAGGCTGGGCAGACAGTTGGTCTCAAGTATTGATGGCTTTGAAGTAGAGCTACATCGAAAACAAAAAGTTTAGCGTCACCGTTTCAGTGCAGTGAAAAGGTTTGATATCGCAGTGAAAAGGTTTGATATCTCAGTCCAACTAAAATACAGGTTTTTACGGGGTTTATGACACCCATTGGTATAATTCCATTTTTTACGCTATTTCAAAATATAACAAGTTCATAGAATTTATACTCATGTGTCCTTATACTACTATTGCTGAAATACTTCAATATTGTCATGCTGTTACTTAAAATACTATGGGAAGCAACTGTTGAGAACTGATGGGAAATAGCATCTTCTCATGAGAAGGTATAGTAAATATTCACTTTATCAGTTAAAGAAGCTGTGCCTTCCAATATGTTTAAATTAGGCTGGAATTATTTTTCTGTGATATTGAAAACAACTATTCCTTTCTTATATAAAGCTGATGGATTAATAAGCAGAAAGAGAACTTGAAAGAAGAAAAGATTTTTAATAATTACCCTTAAAATTACTAAAATATTTCACATATTATTGCACAGGATGGTATTATATATGGCCCAATTAATGTGGACATGCCGTGAGACTAAGTGGAATAATAAATATAGATAAAAGTGTATTAATTGAAATTCTGAAATTAAATATCAGCATGTTATAAATTGTAAGTGGTTTTCAATTTTCATTTGTAAGAAAATGTTAAAACTTATTTTTCTTCAAATTCATATGAAGAAGAATTCAGGAAGTTGACCTGTTCCACAGTGTCAAAAGTCAGCTTCAGCCAACTCTTCCCTGAAGCAAAGAACATAAGACCAGTTTAAAGGAAGCAGGAAGTATACTGCACTTGAATCTGGAGTTTTCTACTCTCTAAATACCATTTAGGTCTCTGTAGTTGGTATTAAATGCAACTTTGTGAGAGGCCTTGATGCCTTCATGGTTCCCCTGTAACCTAAAGCACATTGTGGTGCATGCTTGGTGCAGAAACATGTGTGGTTTAGCCGTGTTCTTCTATTCTAATTTCATGAAGCTGTGGAGCACTGTTCACAATTACCAATGCTGTCTGTAATATTACATGTAACACTGACATTAACCTTGAAATTATTTGATTAATGTTAGATGGAAGGAAGGTGGGAGGTACTGGATATATTTCACATTCACCTGCGTATTCAGTGCTGGTACCTTTTCTAGCAAGCTTGTGCGTACAGTGCCCCTCTTGATAGCTATACAGAGTTGTTTCAAATAGCAGCTTTTCCCTCATCAGAAACAAGCTGCTTGCTCTGAAAACCCTATGCCTGATGCAAGCCACATGACTCCTCCACAGATGCCTGCCACATCAGCAGAGTCTGTGTGTGGAGCACACTGTAATGTTATGTTCTAGGTGTATTCCTATGGCCGTTGAATAAAATTCTTTTTGACAGGTAAGAAGTCGTGGCCAAACAGCTGAAGATGAGGGAACAGATCAATGAAATGGCAAAAGCTTTTTGAGGTGGAAGCTTTGCCAAGCTTTAAGAATTCCCCTGCTATGCTGGTCTTATCCCAGCTGCATAGTTTGCTTTCAGAGATAAAAATGACTACTAAACCTTGTGAACAACTACTAAACCCTGTAAATTACTTTGCAGTTGACTGAAGACAGCTGGTAATACTGTCATTGTCTTTAGAATGCTATTTATAGGAGGGCATTTGTTAGAGCCTCTTCAGCTTGATTTGGGTTGTGTTTGCGTTTGGAATCCAGTTGTGAGAGGATGTTATCTACCTGTTTGGAGCAGTTAATACTATAGCATGTCAGAGATTTTAATTATTTTTTTAAAAAAGCTTGGACTATTAATTTAGCATCAAAAGATGTGTTAATAACGAGAAGGGAAGACCAAAATAAATGCTTTTAACAGTAATGGCATCTGATGTTCCTGTTTATTTAGTAATACCAAAGGCAAATCGCCCCAACAAATTGAAAGCTCTAATTATAAGATGTTATCAGAATAATGTGCCATTTATCTGAGTTCGTCCTGCCAGTGGAAAGCAAACAGGGGTTTTTCTGCTTTTTGTAAGACTGAAAAACACAGGACACTAACTGCTTCCATGCTGCATTGCAATCTTCTGAGGGCCCGATAAGCCTGAACCTTGCCAAGAGGCAGCTATTGGCTTTGTAATCTGCAATTTCCTATTTCTGCTTAGGTATCTGATATATGAGTTATTTTATTCCAGAGTAGAATGAAAGCTTTTCACACTGGGAAGGTTTTGATAATTGCTTTTAGAGGTTATGACTTTGTGCAGAATGTGTTAGCAAAAGGCATTTTGTCATTTCCCCACCTAATTAATTTGGAGAGGTGTTCCTGTACCCTACACAACAATCCTGTATTCTGGACTCATGTCTGAATGGACTCTGACACGGAAATACAAACATGAGTGGTGAAAGATCCCCATCCTGTCAAAAACCAGGGCTGCTTCTGTTGCCTTAGAAAAATTCTTTATTCTTTACCTTACTTTCTCCATCTGCATAAGTGGAAAACACTCCCTTCAGGCTAGTTGTATGCAACTTGATTCACCAAGTGAAGAGTGCTTTCTTTTCTCAAATCATTACAAAATTAATGTCAGAATTATTATGTCTATTTATTAAAACGTTTGGCTTCAGAATTTAAAGAATTATTTTACATCTTCTTAATCAGTATTTGGCAGAATTGAACGTGGCTGTTAAAATGCTAAACTGGCTCCAGCTAAATATAATTCATCAATAGCATGTTAGCTTTAGGTCAAACTGATTGCCAGAAGGCATCCCAGTAAAGCAGATACTGCAGTCCCAGTTGAGGAGAGCTTTAAGTATGAACTTAAGTCTTTGGCAAATCCTTTCCACTGATGTTTAATCAGAGAGCTGGGCTGCAATGTGTTTACTGTGACACATGATTTTAAATGGAAGAAATCTTCTAAAAGAACATAATGATCTGATTTCATTCCTTTTGAATTCTATGCAAGTTTTGTTGATGTTTTGATGATGCAGGATCAGAGCTTTTCATGTAATATCTGGTAGTGTGTAGTGGTGATGACACAGCTTTCATGGTTCTTTTCCTTCAGAAAATCGACTCTTTTGATCTGTGTAAGACTTGTGTGGTACTATGTAGTCTGTGTTACAGAGGCCCTGCTATTTTTTAGAGGGGAGTTTTATCTTACTAATCATTTACATATATGTGTATGTATACACACACACATGTTTTGCAGGTATTATTGACAGCACCCAGGTGGAGCAGAGGCAGGTCGTAGCTGTGACTGGTGATGGAACCAACGATGGACCAGCACTTAAAAAAGCTGATGTTGGCTTTGCAATGGTATAATCTTGAGCATATTTATTGATGTTTGAATCATTATAGATTTGCTAGAAGAGGTTTTTCATTCTTTACATGCTGAGAAAGTTGCTTGGTTATTATTTAGTTATTGGAGAGGGTGAATTATGTTGTTTCTGAATCCTTTCATTTACTGTGTTTTGTTACTTTTCCAGTATTTTGTCTAAGGTAATTACTGGCTATGTGCAGAATCCTGTGCCAACACAGAAAGATTGAACTATTTTCTCCACAACAGTGGAGCACTATTTCGCTTTGATAAAATCCATCACTAAGTGTAAAGATGTCTTCCCAGTGTATTCTGATTCAGAAGACATTACTATTCTAGACTATATATTTATATACGTAACTAATTTTTGTTAGCAATTCTGTTCATGTATATTAATAAGATATAATCAATGATAAAAATAACTCAGAAGATCAGTAGTCATCAAGCTGGTAATTTAAACCACTCAAAATGATCATCACATGAACTCCATTGCTATCAGTCCCCTCTTCTGTGTCCTTACTCACTTTCAAAAATAGGCCACATTAGCAAACTTCCTAGTGAACAGAAAATGCAGAATATATTCAGCATTTCCTGTTACTATGCTGGGAAGTCTCCGCACAACTGTGGACTTCGAATGAGTATGAAGATCTGTATTCTAACTGTCTCTGTGCTTTCTAGTAGGTAATTTTAGTCACAATTAATTTTTGCAGGGTATCGCTGGAACAGATGTGGCAAAGGAAGCCTCAGACATCATCCTGACGGATGACAACTTCAGTAGCATTGTGAAGGCTGTAATGTGGGGACGTAATGTCTATGACAGTATCTCCAAGTTCCTGCAGTTCCAGCTCACTGTTAACATTGTGGCTGTCATTGTGGCTTTCACTGGAGCATGCATTACCCAGGTGAGCTGTTGCTAAAAGTATGGGGTCAAATCCTATCGAGATAACTTTTCTTTCTTAAGTAACAGTGGCTTACATTTGATTCTTACTTTGCAAAACAGAAAGTACACTGTCTGAAATTCTTCTGAGCATTAAGAGTGTATTTAGGATCAAGCTGCTAAATGTTAAATAGCAGTTCAGGTAAGGAAGGGAAATAATTCATCTTCTTTTGGAAGCAGATTACTTTTAAGAGCGGCTAATTTTTGTGCTGCTTCCCTATAGCTCCCTGAGTTTGATTACATATTATCGTCATGACCGAGCCTTGTGATGATGGACAGAAAATGTCAGGGGTTGGAAGGGTAAAGTTATGTGACTTAGCCTTTTCCTCTCAGAATATTTCACTATGAAATGTATATTTTTGATGGATTATGGAATGGGATTATAATTTTCAGGAGAGCAGTTCTGACACACAGAGGTAATCCCAGCAGGGGGGCTTTTTGACTGATAAAAACACTGTTGCTTTCAGGCAATCCCTTTTAATTTCAGGTGCAAATGGCAAACCAGTTAAATGCCACATGCAGTTGGACTTTGATCTCTTTTTCTCCCTTTACATTAATGCCCCAGTGCAATCCTGGTGTACTTGCAATGTGTCTGCGTCTTTTGCAAAAAGCATGTGTGAAAGCAAACCACAATTTTTTCCCCCTTCAAGTTACTACTTTTTTGACTAATAAAATGCAGTTTTATTTTCCCTAGAAAGAAAAGATGTATTTAGTACAGCAGGTTTTTCTAATGGAGGATAAAACACAACATGCAGGTTTTAGTGCTGTCCCTCCCTAAATTAAAGTGTAGTTGTGATGCTGCAGACAGGTGCTGTTACAAACTGCCTCCTCTGATGGAGACAGACAATGGGGAAGCTGCCTCTTCCCTCTCTTGTGCATCATGCAGATGCACAAACTTGTTTTCGTGGGTGTATTTCACCTCATGCACACCTGAGCAAAACAATGAATAAGTCATTAGCTCTGTTCCAGGGTAAACTTACATTGTAATCATGGAATTGATACTTGAAACCAGAAACCCAGGTACCTTTACAAAACCATGAGGTCAAACTTCTCCTAAGCCTTGACTGACACATACAGGCTTTTTTTGTGCGGCATGTGAGCAAGCTTCAGCTTCTGCTAGCACCATGCAGTGGCTGGGTGGATGGGACTGGCACCTGTCAGCTCCCCTGCTGAGCGAGCATAAGGATAGTGCTGGGAGTTTGAGACATGCAAAAAGGCTGGTTTTGAAGGAAGTGGAAGTGATCTTAAACAACTGAAATAACTATTTTATCCTGTACGGAGAGCTCACTGACACCTGAATTCACTTGTTTCCCAAAAAGTCAAAAGTTGCAAGCTGCCAAGTGCTAGCTCCCCCCACTGCCCTCAGGCCCTGCTGATGCCTGGGTGTCACAGCTGAGCTTCTCTGTGCCACAGAATTACTCACGTGGTGGCAGAAGTTGGAACTTTTGCCCTTGGAACTATTTCCAAGCATATTGAGAAAACGCTTAGCTGTAAAGTGATTATTGTTGGTAACAGAAGGTGTTGGAATAAAGACTAAAACTCTGGAAGGTCAATCCTCCTGGATTTTCATCAGTGGTACAAAACAATATGGAAAAGAGTGCTAACAGCAGCGTGGTGAGAATGCTGTGACTGGGCCTGCTGTGAGTGATTCCTTTTAAAACCCTGTTTTATAGACATTCAGTTATTGCCTACTAACATTTATTTAAGGTGATTTTGTTGTTGTTGATGTCCAGCATTTTTTCAATTGCTTGATGAAAACATGAAGGGTAATATATTCCATTTGTTAATTGAGGGATAATCTGGTTTATTCTTTAAGAGGTTAAACAGTGTAAAGACAATTTTCTATCTAGTCTAAGTGCATAAACAGTGCAAACTTTTCATTCCAGAGCTTTCTTTATCCTTTAAATAATTTCACTGGCTTCTAGTAGGACTTGGATCAGGACCAGTGTCTTTATATTGCCCTAATAGTCTGTAAGACCATTGTTGAGCCTGTCAAGTCTGTAGTCCCTGTTTAAAGGTTTTTAATGTACACCTCCTAGAATTCCTGTATTTCTGTCCAAATAGATTCTCCTACGGTTCCTCAATTTGGCAGTAAAAATGCAAATCCAACAGAGAGGTCCAAAGAAGCTAAAATTTTATTTGTAGCAAAAGGGCAGCAGTTACTTCCATTGTAGTTCTGTTTATGCTCAAAGACCTCACTGCTGATCATCTCAAGCAGCTCTTGGTTCTGCCTCTGCTCACAAATGGATGTAGGTTTTGACTCAAAGGCTCTAGCCAGTGAAAGGGCATTATGTTTGTTTGGCTCATAAGCTTTACTAAAAGGTACGTGTGAGAACATGTACATCACTGTACCCTGCGGTTGCTCTGAAAATAGCTCTATCTCAAAATGCTTGAATATAGCAAAAAAACCCTTGCAAACAGGCTAGGTGCACACACACAGATCTAAGTCTGCAAAACTGTACACAGGTCTTAAATTACTATCTTGCCTGAAACGTTTAAGTTATTAACAAACAAATGAAGCTAAAATCTATAGTTTCCAAAAGGCAGCATAGGTTTCTGTGACCTTCAAAATGAATATTTAAGGTCCACATCGGGCTGAATTTTACTTTGCTTTTAGGTAGTCAGTTTGGCTTTCTTTGACACACAGAATATAATTTTAGTTCACAATTAATATTCAGGTTAATTAATAGTCCCCAGGTTATGTTTTAGGTGATATTTAATCAAATCTAGAATGAGAAAAATTCTGTGGAGGTTGTAACATTTCTTCCATGCTTCTTATGTCACCTCTCAAAAAGTATGTTCTGCAATTCAGAGCCAGCATACTGGGACATTGGAGTATGAAGCTTCTATGCTTACCTACTCTGATTAAAAGCTGCCTAGGGATCACTCCCTCTGTGGCTGCTTAGGTGCTCTTAATTTTGTTTCCAGCGTGTAGATAGCACCCCCCAATGAGATGACAACTATTGTTGCTACTAGTCCCATGCCAGTACAGTTTGTGGCACAATGCAGCCAAGATGTATTAATTCACCTTGTCTTTCAAATATAACCTATTTCCTTTACCTCTTGCTTTCCTCTCTCTGGGTTGCTCAGTGCATGCTTTTAAACTGATCAGGGTGTGGTTATCTTGAACAGTTTGCATATAATTGTCCATTCTGTTTAGCAACTGTTACCTCAGGTTAAGCCAGTGATTTCTTTTTCCAGTGGATTTATGAGATATAAACTCTTATATTCTGACTTCATCCTTGGAATAACAATTTTGCACAGCCCTTGCCTGACTCAGTGAGGGTTCTTCTTTGCAGCTCTGCCTACATTTACTGTGAATTTTGTACTTCAAATGAGTCATTGCTCCACATCTCTAGATATCATATAGAGGTTTATATGCGCCTTACAAAGCCAGAAGATTCCTCCTGTTTCCTGTCCCCTACACAGTACCAAGAGAATATTAGGTCATTATGTTTGGAGCTGTAAAAATAATCTGGGTATGTACAAAATAAAGATTTTAAAATGCAGTTCAGTCAAATGGAAGCAGCTTTTCACTGGAAGTCTAAAGCTAGCAGGTCATCTCTGTGCCAAATTTTGTCTGTGTCCAACCACTGAGGCAATATAACTATTCAGAAAGGTTGCATCAAAGAGAAGAAAAAGACTTTGACATTTTGCATTCAAATTATTATTCTTGTAATCTGAGGAAGACTTAATGCTTTAGCAGACATTAGGAATTGAAAACAGTGACTTTATAGTACATTATGTTTGGAAAATTAAATGTAAATTAAAAAGCACTCTAGCAGTGAACTACTGTATGAATCACTTGTTTTTACAGATCTTGTTCAAGAAATGAGGATGATCTATACTTACATGTATAAGGCAGCAATTTACTTGGTTATAATGTTTGAATGCAGAACTGTATTTGGCAAATCCTAAAATCATAGCATTGGCAAATTTGAAAAAGCTGTAATATAAAATCAAAATCACTGTTTAGCTTTGTTTTGGGAGGGCTTAGAGCCATGGAGGTAGAATTGAGGATGCCACTTCCGTACAGTTAGTGGATGATCTAGCAGCAGAAGTGAGGGCTGACATTTCTCTGTGTTAGTGGGTATAAGGTTAACCCACCAGAAATGCTCATTTTTATAAACCCATGCATGTGTTCTCTTGACAAGTGAGAGTGAAGAGGTAAGGGTGAAAATACCTTTTTCCTCTCCTACAGCTTATCATCTAAATCAGAAGTAACAAGCTCTAAAATTTGTGAGGCTCTGCATGTCGCAAAAGATTTGTAGTTTATTTCCAGCCTTTGGCAGTTTGTACTTTTAAGTGTTTTGAAGATGAAGTGTAACATCACTTGATTTAAGGGACATTTTCCTTTTACCTCTAGGCCAAAGCTAACCTATTCCAAGGTCAAGTGGAAAGGAATTTGACAATAACTGGAGATTTTGGGTGCAATTTGAGCAGCTTTCATCCCCAAAGTTTTCAGAAAGTGAGTTAGGAACTAACTAGTGCTAGTCAGTTAGTGACCAAAATGAGAAGAACACTGAATTTGCATCCCACTTGCATAAGTGACTAAAATCTGTAATGGAAGACTAAGCACCTTAGCTGATACGTATTTTGCTCAGCTTCCACCAACTAATCAGAAATCAGATAGAGTTGCAGTGGAAATTTCATTCCACTGCCTGCCCAGACTAATGTGTATTTAATGTTTTGGCTTCAGCTTAGAATGAGCTTTCACACTTGACTGAGCAGTGTAGCACTGCCAATAATAGATAATTATTAGGGGCACCATAGCCAAACAAGGTGATTGGCAGTGTGAAATGGTGAGAACAAGTTGTTGCCAAAACTGATGACTGCCAACTACAGTTGCGTGATTTAGAGACTGAAATAATCTGCCTCTTCGTTATGCTAGGAATACGTCAGGCTCCGACAGACACCTGAATATTTAACTGTATTTGTTAAGCATAACAGACAAATTCAGTTTTACTGACATAGTCAGCACAGGAAGTGGAAATTCAGCTATTGTAACATCTCAAAGTAGAGAATGTTTCTCAAGAAAAGTTATTAACCAGACAGGTAGAAGTATGACAAGGAAAATTGTTCAGTAGAAACCATGTTTTCTTTTTTCTCTATGTACTGTGCCCTAGCAACAAACTGCTTTTAGTGCAAGTACTCTCCATGTTTGAGGCATAAGTATTAATAAAAAACAAATGAGGCCTCAATTTGGAACCGTGTTTGTCCTGATTGCTTTCAGGTTTTTACCCACCTCTAAAGACAAAGATGTTTCCTGTTTCTGCAGCTGCATACCAAATGAGTGACTGAACTCTCCACATAAGCCCAGTTAATGCAACACATAACCAAGAGGTCAAAAATTTATTTATGCTAATCTTCCCTAATGTAGCCAACCTGTAAAACTTAGAAACAGGAGGTTGCTTTTCTCCATCCCTTCAAATAATCCAAAAGTTAGGTTTGGGGGTTTTTTATGAATAAGGTGTATCAAAATTTATCTAACTGTAGGGATGTTAAATGTATGTTTTCAAGAGGAAATAATGGTTTATCACAAGGGAGAGTTGGAATATAAACCAGATCCACAAGAGACCAAACCAGTTACCATTGTTCTCCATATGTTCTTGGGATACTGAATTGGCCTTCATTATTTGACTATATTTTATTAAAAATGACCATTTAACCCTTTGAAAAAAAGGACAGAGTTCATAAGGTGAGTTTATTGGCTTTGATTTGGCTCGTATGCTGGTCCATAGATTTCTTTGCTTCATTATTACAGCAGCATGGTAATGTAATGCATAAAAATAGTGCTCAGATCTTCCAACTTCCACACTGCAGATTAACTCCCTTCCACTATAAGATCTGTCATGCTGATACCTTGTTACTTTTGAGATTCTATTTTTCTAATAAAACCCATCTATTTGAAACAGAAAGCAGACCTTACTAATGCTGCCCATGCTGGGTTCAGTCTAAAAGCATAGGAAGGAGGTTGTTAGATACAGAAGAACCTCCTTCATTCTTCCTGATATGGCTCCTTGAAGAAGTTGCATCTATCATTACAGCTGCCCTAGTGAGTTAAAAATCAAAACTCTCTAATAATCATCTCGAGTTCTCCGGAGATCTGTGTTAGTTTGCTTTATTTATTTCCTTTTGGGTTGTTTTAAAAGGAGATCTCAAGTCCTCTGTAATATGACCATAGACTCTTGATTTGAGTGAGGAAAGAGCTCCTTCTAGCGGTTGGAGATTTGCTTCAGAAAATTAATACATCCTGACCACTAGTAATGTTTGAGTTTTTTCTTTCCAATTCCGGAGTTTCAAGTATACTATCCTGTTACCCAGTGAAATAATAAGGAATTCATTATTTTTTCATATTTGATATATTTTAATGAGTTTCAGGGTATTGGGGTTTTTTTAATCGAGATATCAGGCATTTTTTTATTCACTACTGTTTTTAAAAGGTCTTATCCAAGTAAGTTGTGTTCACATGTCTCAGGAATTGTTTCATAAATTGTTAATAATTTCAAGCTGTTTCTGACAAAACAGATAGGTCATTTATAGTAAATGGAAACATTACTTTTTAAATTGTTCCACTATAATTTTTCTTCCAGGAAAGGAACTCCCACTTATGTTATCTAGTTACCTAAATTCAGCTGGAAACTTCAGCATGATGCATGAAGTAACAGAGGATATTGTAAAATCTGTCATAAAGCGTTATGTTATGCTTTATAAGCATTGTGTGATTGTAAATATTCCTGATTTAAGGGACTGGAGAGAAATAATTTATCTTTGATCAGATCCCTATGCTTCCTGTCATCCTGTCATACTGGTCTTGTGTAAGAAGACAAGAAAGGACATAGTAGGACAGACTAAAGGGCTGTGGATTTTGGTGTCCCAACTTCAGCACTGCTGGCGTCACACAGGAAGAAACGAAATCCCAGTAAAAGACCTGGCAACCATTATTTTTCTAGGAAATATGTAACTTTCTAATTTATCTCCACAGGACTCTCCTCTGAAAGCTGTACAGATGTTGTGGGTCAATCTCATTATGGACACCTTTGCCTCCCTTGCTTTGGCCACTGAACCTCCCACCGAGGCTCTGTTGCTGAGAAAGCCATATGGCAGGAACAAACCTCTTATATCCCGTACCATGATGAAGAACATTTTGGGCCATGCTGTGTATCAGCTTACTCTCATATTTACACTTCTTTTTGTTGGTAAGGAAGTTTGTTATGCTTGTTGCTTGGTTTAGAACACGTCAGAAAGCTGTAAATGTAACCACTTTATGCACATCCATTAAGTCTGTCATAGTGAAAGAGCTAGCAGAAGTGAAGTGTTTAATGGGATCAGAAATAGTAGGGGTAATAGAACACATGCAATAGAGGGATTGAGTCACCTTTCAGTTGTTGTTTCCACTGGGAAAGGCCTCAGTGAGCTTTTCTGCTTCCTAACAAAATACAGGCTTTGCCAAAAGTTCATGTTAAAATGTAGCATAGGTTTGCATTTTAAGCAGAGTATCTAGCCTGGTTCTTCTGTTCTGAAATTTCCTTCTGAGATTTATCATCTTTAATAGGCATGTAATAAAAAATTAACAGCAACAGTATAAACATAGGAAAAATCAAGATCCATTTTGCCAATAGCTGGAGAAGCTCTAATCAGAAGCAAAATGTTTGCCATAGTCAAGGAATAACGCTGATTTTATGTAGTATTGGTAAGCAAGAAATCAGTATTAAGTGATATGAATAACACTCTGTTTTGACATTTAATATCTAGAATGGATATTAAAAGGGGAAAACAAAATCTGATTTATGAGGTTGCTGGACTCCTCCTCAGGCTTTGCTAGCAACAGATGCTTTTCATAAGCTGTATTTTGGAGAGGGGAGGGAAGGAGGAGGAATGTTTCTGGTGCAGGGGCTAGCAGGGTCTAATAATAGACTCTGTTCCTTCACAGTAGTAAGTGAACTTTGCTCAAAGGACTGATAATATTATCAATTGGGTATTGCGTTCTTGTCACTGTGTCATCATCTTTAAATTACATGTGTTCTCTTTCAGTTTTTTTTATGTACTGACTTCCATATAAGCTGTAACTGTAAATTTACGTTTCTTAGGAGTTTTTTGAGCTTGCTTCTTGGTAATTTATGTGATATGAATCTTGGAACAAGAACTTTTGTGGACTTTATGGGGAGTTTTAATGGCTTTTTGATAAGTTTTATGGTTTAAAATACTTTCCCCTGACCTCTGATGAAAAGAAAAGCAGGCTTCTTCACCCTATTCTAATTATTTCTGTGTGTCTCTGGAAAACCCATGCATACTTTGAAGGATGCAGCACAACCAATTTTCTGATAAGCCTAGGAAATAGTCTTTTCCGAACTCCACGAGTCTCAGCTCTGCAGTGAGATGATGTTCTAAATGCAGTATTTTGATAATTAGATTCCAAATTAATGAGAATTTTTTTTATTTTGACCATCTAATAGTTTATTTTTTTTTTTGTACTTGGTTTCTGTAGAGACTGGTACACCACATTTTTGGTTGGGTTTTTTTTTCTATAATGTGGCAATAAATCCATTGCGTTTGAGCATACAATAGTGCATTTGAGACATCAAGCACATTGGAAATCCAGAAGTCATTGTCTAGTTCTGTCAAACTGTAGTATTAAAAATAAATCATAACCTCAGGAACTAGGCATAATATCATTGATGTACTATAGCGCCTTTTGGAACGTTTGGAAATAAAACTCGTTTTGGGTCTAACCAATGGCATTCCTCAATAGCAGCATGTTCTCCTTTTAACCTTTTTAAGGGATGCAATGCAATAATAGAGATTTAAGGACAGATACTTTGACTGAGGGAAGAATTATTCATATATTTGTGTTTGTGTGTGTACTGAATGAAAGCAAATAGATGTAATGTGTATGCATGTATGTGTGTATGTATCTATAATGGATAAAATTATTATATCTGTTTTCTTTCATTAATTTTTTCCTTTACTGTTTATATGTAGTAAGTGGAATGTTTTCCGATACTTAGTTACCTCTCTGGAGGTCTGGATTTCCTAAGAATCCAGATTAGCAACTGGATGTTGCTAATCCAGTATGGCATAAACCTCTTCTTTAAACTATCTGCTCTCTTGTAGTCTAAGTTTTGCGGCCTCATACTGTGTTACTGCTATATTTGTGATACCCTGATCTAATTTCTGTCAAAAGGCTAAAAGCCAAATTCTTTCTTTGGAAACATGCTTATTATTCCGAGTGACTTGAACATGAACTGCTCAAATATCGCAAGGCAATAAAGTGCTCACTGTTAGCTGATAGAATTAATGACATCAGGAGAAAATCTGAGGAAACGTTTCTTCTTTCTTCAGAAATTCTTAATATTATGCTAGTAGGATAGCAGAGAAGTTTTAATTTGCTGTCATTAACAAAACATTATGGTTATGAAATGGGGTAGTATTGTGGTACTTCATTCATTAGTTATGCTTCCATGTGAATGACATTCAAGACAATGTGCCGTGGTTTAGAGAAGGCTGCGTAGAGACCTCATAGCAGCCTTCCAGTATCTGAAGGGGGCCTACAAGGATGCTGGGGAGGGACTGTTCATCAGTGACTGTAGTGACAGGACAAGGGGTAACGGGTTCAAACTTAAACAGGGGAAGTTTAGATTGGATATAAGGAAGAAATTCTTTACTGAGAGGGTGGTGAGGAACTGGAATGGGTTGCCCAGGGAGGTTGTGAATGCTCCATCCTTGGCGGTGTTCAAGGCCAGGTTGGATGAGGCCTTGGGTGATATGGTTTAGTGTGAGGTGTCCCTGCCCATGGCAGGGGGGTTGGAACTAGATGATCTTAAGGTCCTTTCCAACCATAACTATTTTATGATTCTATGGTTTAAGCCCAGCCGGTAACTCTGAACCACGCAGCTGCTCGCTCACTCCCCCCCTTTCTTCTTCCCTCAGTCTTAAAGTGACAGGGAGGAGAACCAAAAGAATGTAACTCCCATGGGTTGAGGTAAGAACACTCCAGTAACTAAGGTTTGACACAAATCACTGCTGCTGCCACCAATAATAATAATGATAAGGGAAATAACAAGGGAAGAGAATGTAACCGCTCACCACCCACTGACCGATACCCAGCCTGACTGAGCAGTGATCTAGCGCTTACAGGTAACTGCCCCCAGTTTCTATACCGGGCATGACGTGCTGTGGTATGGAATACCTCTTTGGCTAGTTTGGGTCAGATGTCCTGTCTCTGCTTCCTCCCGGCTTCCCCTCCTCCCTGGCAGAGCATGAGACTCACAAAGTCCTTGGTCAGACTAAACATCACTGAGCAACAACTAAAAACATCGGTGTTATCAGCACTGTTCCCAGGCTGAAAGTCAAAACCACAGCACTGCACCAGCTACAAAGGAGAAAAATGACTGCTACTGCTGAACCCAGGACACAATGCCTCTTTCAATAACTGTTATCTGTAAACTTTGTGTATAAGAAAGAGGATGAAAAATTGGATATGAGCCATCAGAGTGTGCTTGATCCCAGAACCCCTCTGTGTGCTGGGCTGCGCCCCCAGAGCATGAGCAGCAGGTCAGGGAGGGAAGTCTCCTCCGCTGCTGCGCTCTGGGGAGACCCCATCCCCCCAATCCTGATCCAGCTCTGGAGCAGCAGCACGAGAGGGACATGGAGCTGTTCTGGCAAGTCCAGAGGAGGCCACGGAGATGCTCCAAGGGCTGGAGCAGCTCTGCTCTGAAGCCAGGCTGAGAGAGCTGGGCTAGTTCAGCCTGGAGAAGGCTCCTTAAGGGGAGACCTTGTTGCAGCCTTTTGATATATAAAGGGGGCTTCTATGAAAGACAGAGAGAGATAGCTTTCACCAAGGCCTGTAGTGACAGGACAAGGGGCAGTGTTTTTAAACTGAAAGAGGGTAGGTTTGGTTGCACGTAAGAATTTTTTTTAAAGTGTAGTGGTGAGACACAGGAACAAATTGCCCAGAGAAGCTGGATGCTCCATCATTGAAAGTGTTCAAAGTCGCACTGGATTTTGCCAAAGCAAGTTTGCCGATGACACCAAGCTGTGTGGTTCGGTTGATACGCCGGAGGGAAGGGATGCCATCCAGAGGGACCTCCACACGCTTGTGAGGTGGGCTGATGCCAACCTTATGAAGTTTAACCATGCCAAGTGCAAGGTCCTACACCTGGGTCGGAGCAATCCCAGGCACAGCTACAGGTTGGGCAGAGAAGAGATTCAGAGCAGCCCTGCAGAGAAGGACTTGGGGGTGGTGGTCGATGAGAAAATGAACATGAGCCAGCTGCAGCGTGCGCTCGCAGCCCAAAAAGCAACCGTATCCTGGGCTGCATCAAGAGGAGCGTGACCAGCAGGTTGAAGGAGGTGATCCTGCCCCTCTACTCTGCTCTCGTGAGACCTCACTTGGAGCATTGTGTGCAGTTCTGGTGTCCTCAACATAAAAAGGACATGGAACTGTTGGAACAAGTCCAGAGGAGGGCCATGAGGATGATCAGGGGAGTGGAGCACCTCCCGTATGAAGATAGGCTGAGAAAGGTGGGGCTGTTCAGCCTGGAGAAGAGAAGGCTGCGTGGAGACCTCAGAGCAGCCTTCCAGTATCTGAAGGGGGCCTACAAGGATGCTGGGGATCATCAGGGACTGTAGTGACAGGACAAGGGGTAACGGGTTCAAACTCAAACAGGGAATTTTAGATTGGATATAAGGAAGAAATTCTTTACTGTGAGGGTGGTGAGGCACTGGAATGGGTTGCCCAGGGAAGTTGTGAATGCTCCATCCGTGGTGGTGTTCAAGGCCAGGCTGGACAGAGCCTTGGGTGACATGGTTTAGTGTGAGGTGTCCCTGCCCATGGCAGGGGGTTGGAACTGGATGATCTTAAGGTCCTTTCCAACCCTAACTATTCTATGATTCTATGATTGGGCTTTGATCAGCGTATTCTACTGAAAGATGTCCTTGCCCATGGCAGGGGGATTGAACTATAGGTGATCTTTAAAGGTTTCTTCCAAACTAAACCATTCTATGATTCTACAAAGAAAGAGGTCCCTCAGGTGCAAGTATCTTTACAAAACTTATCTCATTTTTACAGTTACTCATCATAGGTTGTATCTTGCCTTTTTATTGACCAAATCTAAAAGTGAGTAAAATCATCCAAATAAGGAGCAATGCCTCATGGTGGGCTTGCAAAGCAGACTAGCATCGTGATCAAACCCAAATCCATTGTAAACCAGGAATGTTTGTGGTTTTATCATTAAAATGCTTGAATGCTTGTCAAGAGTTTATGCCATGCTGGATTAGCAAATGGGTAAAACCTGCTGAAGAGCGGTTGCTTCTACCTGTTGTAGAAAATTACAAACATGGTCTCAGGTGCTTGGTACATCAGAAAGAATTGACTTAGAATAATTACTATTTGGTTAGAGGAAAAGCACTACTGAAAACTTTGCATAGGTATACTGAGTTAATAGGTAAATGTCATCATTTGAGAAGCTTGTTGCTCAAGAAGTTTAGATATCTTTTACTCACTGGTGTTATAAATTCTGCCTATGATATGTATTAGGTGCAGAAAGCAAGCTGGTAAAGCAGAGCGCAGGAGTCAACTAGCTAAAGCAAACAAGGGAAATATACATTTAGGTTTGATTAACTTATGCTAGTGGAAACCTTTATTTTTTGTCTTATGCCTAGGTGAGAAAATGTTTAAGATTGACAGTGGGAGGAATGCACCCCTTCACTCTCCTCCTTCAGAGCATTACACCATTATCTTCAACACCTTCGTCATGATGCAGCTTTTCAATGAAATCAACGCACGGAAAATCCATGGTGAAAGGAATGTCTTTGATGGCATCTTCAGAAATCCTATTTTTTGCACTATTGTACTGGGTACATTTGCTATTCAGGTAATGATTTGGGCAAGAATTAGTAACTATTCATCAGAAGTGTAACTTTTGTACATTTTCTTTCTTTTTAAATCTAAACGTTGTAGGGGGTACACTTACTAGTAAAGCACCTAGTTTCACATATTTTTTGAATCAATACAAGTGTTAGTAATGGATTATGTTATGTAGCTATACTAATAGAGCATATATTTTGATTGTTTTAAGTAGGTCAGTCCTTAAATTAATCTGAAGATGTGCAATAATAACATCCATTATGATTTCTTGGTCTTGAAACTGTTTTTTTGTAGAAGAAATCATTACATAGTATACCAATCAATAGCAAAAAAGCATTTTACTGAAATTTATTACTCTGAATAGATAAATTAGCCTTCAAATAGCTAATGCTGATCTGTTCTTCTGAGGTTAAATGCCACTGCCTAATGTTACTCAATGCTCTCAGTAATACTGTGCCTTGGCGGTAATTCTTCATGTCCATCTCAAGAGTTTGCTGTCCCAGTCATGTGTGAGCATCATGACAGAAATACACACTTTTCCCAAATAGTTGTTATTTTTCTTCTGTAAGAACTCAGCTTCCTCCTTCCACTCCTGTATCCATGCATTTGCTGACTTCTATCCTGTACTTGATACCACTTGACGTTGCCTCTTAGAAGCCTGCTGCAGCCCTCACAGTTGCTTATTTGAGCTATTTCTGTCTCGATATTATTGCTCAGTTCTGCATTGGCATCCTGGAAGCTGTCAGTATTGGGACATTCCTCATGGAAGTAGTAAGGAGAAGGATGGAGCTATTAGAAACTGGGCCATAGTGGTTTAAACCAGCAAAGGGAAAACCACTCAATAAACTAAGTATGGGAAAAAGGACACCAGTGATTGGTAGTAGAACTTGACAGTGACGCTCTTTAACAGCTAATTTGAAAACATGGGTTTACTACCAGGAACTAAAACGCCTTTAGGAGAGGCCTGACAAATTCACACTCATCTCTAATTCTTTCTTTCTTTATTTTTAATCATGGGTAGTGTTTGAGGATGTTTTCTTAGTTCTAGGCATTACTCTTCAGTTGTCTGGCTGAAGGAAAAGAGTCATGTAGCTGCTAGCCACATTTCTGAATTGGCTGCTGATCTTGCGCACTCTTATCTGCTTTCCTTAGTAGCTGAAATACTTCAAGTGCACACTTCAAAACACTAGGTTTGCACTCCAACAGTGAATCAAAAAAGACATTGTAACATAAAGAGTACTTAGCTGTGACTCCTACTTGCTTTTAAGTCTCTTTTTAAAACCAGGCCATGTTTCTTGGGACAGCAGAAGGTTACTCTTTCTATTATCCACTTTGTGTATTACGTTGTGGAAATACAGCTTGCATAATGTTGCTTGCTGAAGCAGTATCAGGAAACCATTTGGAATTTTGGCTGTGTGTTTTAATAGCTGGATGCATGAGCCAAGCATCTTATTCTAAACCAAAATGGTTGAGGTTGGATTATGTAGATGGATGTGGGAGATTACAGAAGTGGCTTTATTTCATATTGCAAACTTTCTTAGTTCCATATGTGTTTACTACGCCTTCTGTGAAGTCCAGACTAATGGCTTTGCTATTTCATCTTTGAGTGCAGTAGTTCCATTAACTAATAGTTTAGTTTAGTCCTCCTCCTAAATCCGTCCACAAATTAAAAGCAGAAGCAGTCGCCAACTTTTCAAGGTTAACAGATATGGAGACTATTAGAATGCCTCCTCAGTAAGGATCAGAAAGTGCTTCTGAGAGAGCTACAACAGCTTGAGAAATAACAGGGCAGTTACTACTCCTGTCCACAGACAAGCAATGGATTTCTTTTACTTTAAATCCTTTCTCTGCTTTCAGAACCAATAAAGGTTTTTCACAGTGAGGGCAGATGGATTAAAACGTGCCATACCTTCCATATAACATTTAGCTATCTCTCAATGTGGACTTGTAATTTCTTGCTTAGAATTTTAGTGTCATATTCAGAGTTTTTGTTTTGTCTCCTCCTTTTTCCTTGCTCTCTCCAACCGTTTTCCTCCTTCCTATCTACTGCCTTCCATTCCCTGTCCCTTCCCTGTTCCTGTGTATTTGCACTTCACATGGGTGAATTTGTGTTCATAGTTTCTGTTTATTCACTCACAAAGGGAATCAACCACTTTGTGTATTAGTGTTCCTTTGTGTCTTAGACCGAACTACCACTTTGTGAACTTGTGTTTTGCAGCCCTTGACAGTCAGTTTAAATCTCTGGCTTGTGATTTCAGCTCCCTGGTTTTGCAACAGCACTACTAACAAAAATATCAGTAATACCTGACTTTGTCAGCAAAACCTTGACAATCTAACCAGGCCTAGAAACTTGTTCAGGTTCTATGTGCTGGTTATCCTGCTGCATGGCGTGGGGTTTTCCCCGCCTCTTTCTCCAACAGGACTAGAGTTGGTATCCTATCAATCTGTCCATGGTAACACATTTATAACAGTAGAATAAAATGTTAATTAGAGGAAAAATCTCTCATGCAGTGGACATTTCAAATTAAACTACTCCAGAATCAACAGATCTCCAGCTGAGAATACTCAGAATCTGGGAGATCACATGGGGACAGTCATTATTTGTTTCTTCTTAGGCATTCCTGTATCACTGTTGTTAGGTGTGAGGCTACAGAAGCCTTAGTCTGAACTGTTATGGCTTTTTTTGACCCCTAATTTGAGGTGAATAAGTTTGTATGGTTGGATTTTTAGTGACTGAGATTCTGAGGTTTTGCTGGATGGGTTCCCAAACTGTACCTCTGGTAGTGCCACCTACGAGTGCCAAACAACCTATGTGGAATATAAGAGAGCATTTTGATTTTGAGTGCTTTTTAGATTGAGTCCATTAAACTAGAGGTTGTTTGTCATATGTTTGACTATTCTCCTCATAAAATATGTTGGAATGAAGCCAACAGAGCTATAAGATGCGCAAGACAAAATCTCAGGTAAAATATGACAGAAAGTTGTTGGGGCTTTTTGGGGGGAGGGAAGTGGAGGGGGTAATTTTTTGGTTTGGTTTGTTTTGTCCCCAGAAAATACTGACCCCCTTTCTTCTCTGCTTTCCTTTGTAGATAGTAATTGTCCAGTTTGGAGGAAAACCATTTAGCTGTTCCCCGCTGCAGCTTGACCAGTGGATGTGGTGTGTATTTATTGGACTAGGAGAACTTGTATGGGGCCAGGTATGCAGAATTCTGTCTTTTGTTTTTATAAACCATCAAAGATGTGATATTGCTCATAGTCCTACTATCCTGTTTCCTTGCTCTCTCACAATGCCACTTGTAGAACACACTGCAATACAGATGCTCTCTAAGTACTTGAAGAGCAGACAGAGCAATAAGGATAATTTATCCCACTGTTCCTTTTGATTTTTGTTAATTTTTGTATCTTTTCTTTCCCTAAGCAGGGCGTGCTATCACCAAGGTCATCTTCAGTTAGGCTTTTTCAGGAAAGGCATTTGATTCATAACCTAGTCCTCTAGTCACAAAAAGAGCATAGCAAGGGCCAGTGCATGCTGACCTTCCCTGCAATAGAGTACCCAAGGCACCATGTGTGTGTTTAGTTCCAGTTCTCTATCAACCCACTCATTTCCTTGCTGAAACACCCATTCAGCCAGTCCATGATAGCCTTGTTACTGGTGCAGGACTAAGTCCAGTGCATTTAACACATACCCTCAGTGATCCTCATCCACCTACTTCCCTGCAGGATGGAAGAGCAGGTGAAAGAAAAAGAATTTTTTTCCTATAATTCATGTGTCACTTTAAAATTCTGCTACAACCTGTGTCATCGTTATCTAACATAAACTTATATAAGAGATGGAAAAGCACGTGTCAGTGAGACAAGTTATGTGATTATCTGACTAGAAGTTATAACACATCTACAATCAGCATTGTTAAAATATTACATGATGCTTTTAAGTACAAACACATATAGCAAAGTTAATAACATTAGTTTTTTTCATCTTTGAATACACTATTAATGTATTTAAACTGATGCCACCTGACACAGTAGAAATGAGAAGTTACGTGTTGCTTCTCAGCTGTGAAGCTCCATAGAGATCAACTAGTTTGCCACTGTGAAGAAACAGGCAAGAAATTGTCAGGTGCAGTTGAATACTCATTTGGTTCTGATGGCATTGTAATCCTCAGATGCTAGTTTTCAAATCTAGTTGGTTGTCCTCTTATGGAAAACATTAGGTTTTGGACAGTTGGGCCTCAGAGACATGACAGCTTTTAGTGCATATGCTGCTGAAAACCACCATTATTAGGTTGTTCTTCTGAAGATGGGATTTGCTTTGTGACTTTGCAGGAGGAAGATCTAAAGTCAGTGTGGTAATTCTTGGAAAGAAAAGATTTGTTTTCAACTGATGGGAAAATGCCCAACTTTGGGAAGGGGGAAAGAAAAGCAGGGAAAAGGAGAAAAATCCTAGCAGATTTATTAGACCAGCTGTAATAAACTTCCCACGGCCTTCGATCAATGTACTATTTGGCTTCTAAATTTTGTTATATGTGGTTATTACTTGACCACTGAAAACTAAGAATAATATCAGCATCTCTTTCCTGTTTAAGGATGGGCATATTGCCTGAGCCTTGTTATGAGAGCCTAGCCATCAAATTAAAATTGCTGTTGGAATACCTCAACAATTTTAGCACTGAAAAGACTACATTTTTACATAAAGCAAATTCAGAGGGTAAAACTCTTTCCCTTGTGGTCCAGCACTATTTAGTGACCAGAGAAGAAAAACACGATCTAAACAAATGCACTTACATCTTTACATGATTTAGAGTCTGTGGCAAGTCCTCTCTTCATGGAGCTCTACAGTAAGAGACTTTTTCTTTAGAAGAGGTGCCTCCCCTCTTTCTCAGCCTTTTGTCTCCTGCTATGACTAATTCTAGTTCAGCACGAAACAAACTTGTTATCCCTTTGTTTTATTAGTCTGCTGAATGTGCTCTGTTCCTTGGAACCACTAGAACCAATCAAGATTTTCAGGCTTAGATGTTAAAACCGGCACTTTAAAACGTGATTTAAGGTTTTATTTCTAGGAAGCCGCTCTTGAGATGCTTTGAGGGACTATTTTCTAAAAGGTGGCCCTCATCATTTCTGAAAACCAAGTCTTTCTAAAATATTTCATGTTACAGTCCCAGAATTATTGATCACCTTTTAAAACTGTGAGAATTTTATGGGGAATATATTTAGTTTCTTAATCTAAATCCAGTCAATTGAGTCTGCCATTACCTGAACTGGGCAGGTGTCTGCAGACATGGAAAACAAATGAGCAAACAAAAAGACATGTAAACACCCTAAGAAAAGAATTGGAGCAGAATGTGTCAGCCTGGCTGAGAGAGGTCGTGAAGAAGAAGTACGTTCTATCGCACAGAATCACCACCAAATAGTTGTTTCTATGTGTACTGTCTTGCAAGTGCTTCACCACCATTACTTCCATCAGACACCAAACCCTCCCAGGTAGCTCCTTTCTGTAGAGTGCTGGCTTTGTAGTGTTTTGAAAGCTGGAAAGCTGGAGTTTCAGTAAGTATTTAAGTGACTAGCACTTACCTTTTCCTTTTAACCCCTGTTCTGTCTTTGCTGGTGTTGGCCAGTTCATTAATTTTCCAAGTCTGCTTCTTGTTTTTCCACCCCAAAATGCATTTTAAGAAGGTTCTGTAGTAGCGTTGAAGCTGGTGGGGGTTTTGACATTTCTTTGTTTTTAAAAAGACTATAAGTGGAATTGTGGCTCATGAAGTTCAAGGAGACCCTCACAAACTCAGCAGTTTCTTTTTATCCTGCAAATATTTGGTGCCTCTTCATGTGTCTTCACTACATCCAGTCCAGTTTTCCAGAACTGTAAGATACATCCTCACCAGCTTTCCTGCAACTGTTTTTAATCTCCTGTCTTTCACACATTTGGGCTTCAGAGATGTGATTGCTCCATGCTGAAACAAAGACAAACAAAAAAGAAAATTGCAGCACTTTTTTTTTTTTTTTTTTTCACTAAATAGATTTGTTGGATTTAACTTTGTAGGAAATTTGAGAGTTTTTAAGTGGTCAGTATGCTCCAGGTTGTGTCTTGTTTAAATGGCCATCTGCATGTATTTTTATTTAAACTGCAAAAGAAATCAGAACAAAGAGAAAATAACCCAAGAGAGTCACACTGAATGTGCATGTCTTCAAGATTATTGGCTATCTCCTATATTAGTTATACCCAAGGACCACTTTGGTGGACAAACAGAATGGACAAACAGGGCTGAGTTAATCAGGATTTATTAGTTACAAGGACACAGAGGAAGAGCTAGGTCTGTAAGAAGTCCAACAGGGAGGCAGTCAAACCCACCCCTTTCAGAAACCTCATTTTTGAGAAATGCTGAGAAAAGCATTTCAACTTGCCAACTGAAAGGGAAGCTGAATACAGGAACCAGCGTAGTGTGAGAAGATTTTTAAGCATGAGGTGCAACTAATTTTCAGCTCACATTAACATACATTATTGTAAGTCATTAGAAATACCCAAACTCTAGCTGCAGAAGTATTGATCTTGCCAAGATTAAATAACTACCTTCAAGTAAAAACATCTTCTTTAAGTCTTTTGAGAAAGGACATTTTTCTCAGCCTTAAACTTGCTCCACAGCTGTGGATTGCCAATGTGGTTTAGCTATGCAATTAATGCTAATTGTTTACACAGCAAACTAAGTATTTCTGGACTAAAATGGAGTTGTATAAGTGTAAAGTACTATTGTGAATATGCTTATCTTAGCTTTCCTGGAAGACTATTGATTTCATTAGACTGTCAATGTTCTTTTGCAATGAGCAGATTATTGCACTATGGTTACTGAATGAGGCTTATGTTTTCAGTACTTTTTTGTAATTTTAGGTCATTGCAACCATCCCAACAAGTAGGCTAAAATTTTTAAAGGAGGCAGGGAGGCTCACTGAGAAGGAGGAAGCCCCTGAGGAAGAACTCAATGAAGATGTTGAAGAAATTGATCATGCAGAGAGAGAACTTCGACGTGGACAAATTCTGTGGTTCAGAGGGCTCAACAGAATCCAAACCCAGGTATGCTAAAAGTAAATGCCCACAAGGTCTAGAAAAAAACCACCCTTAATCTTTGATCAAGGCTAGATACTGTTGTAAGGAAAGCCACAGTGTTTGAGTGTGTGGCTGATAGTACTGGTTAACTTCTGTTTTCAAAGGAAGTGCACATGAAAAAGTAAAACAGAACAAAGGGGACTGTGTGCGTACAGCAGTAGAAATGATATGAAAGGATTACAAAATGCTAATATGCACAAATAGGAATACTTTTCTGAGACTACTGTGAATGGACATTATTTTTCGACTTCAGGGATGACAGCCCATAAAATAGCACCACTTGGAATATGCTAGCTGGGACAATGATTAGCAAAATGTTCTGAAGGCTTTCTGATGCAAACTGCTTGATTTTGTCAAAAACTGCTTGTTGCTGCCACTTTTGTAATCACAAAGTAATTTAAACTGTTGAGTCTAAAGTACCATTTCGTTACAAAAGATGATAATGTTTTCTGTTCTGGCACTACCATATATATCATGATTAAAAGGAATTGATTTTCTTTCCTATTAGACAATGAAAAATGTGGTTCTGGATTTATTTTTAGTAGTAAGGGCCTAAGCATCCATTAAATATTGAAATGCATGTGTCGGGTTACTGTGGATGATTTCTTAACAAAATATTTATCTTTTTATTTGAATATTCCCCCCCCCTTTTTGCTAAATGCAAAAATCTGTGGCATTTTTTAATGTACTATATATTTGCACTGAATTATGGTGCTAAATATAGTACAGACGAGGATATCTGGTCAAGTATGTCCTGTAGTGCTAAAAAAACTGTGACCTGTTTCACATGTTTCATTGCAGTGCAGTAGCATGTTTTATATAACACTCAAGTGCTCTCTCCTTGATCTTTCTAAGATCAAGTAGTTGTGCCAGCTTGTAGAAGAGAGCAGCTCTGACAGAGATACGTACTCGCCAGAGGTGAATGTCTTACATGATGATTACAAGAGGTGAATAATTAAGAAAAATAAAATTGGAAAGAATATTTTTATCTCAGTAGATTTTGATTTTTGTCTTCATCCAAGAAAAATAGTACTTTCTGCCTTCCCTCATCTCCAAATTGATACTTTTTTTTTTTGGAGAAAGAGGTGCAGCCATGCCTTTGGAAAAAGTGAGGGAGTTAAGTTGAAACTAGGCCAGTTGGGTCCCTTCAGTGCATCCACAGAGCAAAAAATCAAGAGGGTAAAAATTGCCATTAGAGAGATTAAGTGTTTGGGTCAATTCCCAAGGTTCTGTGGTAAGTAATTAAATATGGATCTTCAGCTTTGAGGCTGTGTGTCTTGGCTCTGTTGAGTCAGGAGCACTCATTATCAGAGAAAATTCAAATAGTCCCTGTAGAAAGGTGACAAACAGGTGCCCAGGTATCTCTATGAAAAGATGACCTCTAAATATGCATTCTTTTCTTCCTGGTGGCTATAGGAAGAGTGTTGTCTGTTGGCATTTCTGTCAGGATATCTTTCTGGTTGTGGTGAGTGTAAACAACTACAAGCACAAAGAAGCAAATTACATCCTTTCAGTTCTTTTTCTAGTCTGAGAGGTAGCTTTTAGTTCTGCATATCTTTGTCCACTTAATTCACAGATAAATTACTATTCTTTTATGCTATTTAAAACAAAATGAACATGAATAATATTTCTTTGCTAACATCCATCTTCCTAGCTTCCTTTCTGCTCTTAGTTGTAGAAATACCTTCAGTAGGATGCATTATTTCTCTGCTGCCAAGAGGCCTCTGTGATTTTTTTCTTTCATTTTGTTTATTTAGTGACTTTGATTTTTACATCCATTTCACATCTGTGGAATGATAATGAAAAAGGAAGTGGGCCAACAGATTCAAAAAGAGTTCCAAGGTGTCCACTGGAGAGTGATGAACTTATATTCAGGTCAAATTAAATCTACTGTTGGATGGACCTTGAGTTGAGCACATTTTGTCGTGCTGTGTGTTGTGGCCCATCCAAATTCATACACTTGTACTACATTTCTCAGGAAGCCAGCTAAAGAAGAGTTGATGGAAGAAGATGGGGATGTCTGTAGCATCCTTGGGGAGCTGGAGGATTTGCAAGAATCCTCTGATGTCTAATGCACTTCTGGAGTTGCGGAAGAAGAAGGTAGAGCATCCCCTCACTTTATATACATAAGGATGACAGTAAGATTAGGAACGAACTATAGACTCTCTCACGATTAGATTGATCATTCAAATCCTAATGAGACCAGTTTCCACCATCATATGCTTGTGATGCATATTAGATTATTTTTGCTTGTTTTCTACTCAGTTATTGTTGGGCAGATAGCCACAGCACTCGACAAAAGTCTTCACTCCTAAAACAGTTATAAAGACTCTATGATAGGGTTTGCGGGTGTTTTTTCCCCCAGATTTCTGATAGATCTCCCTTCTAATGCTCCAATAAAACCTCATCCAAACTGACAAAAACTGAGCAGTATAAAGATATTTCTTTTCTTTTTATGCACTCTCTTAAACCTGAGAGTTCAAACCTGGACACCAGTGAAAGGATTTCCACTGGTCATTCTTCATACTGAAATGTCAGACGTATTTCTATGAAGACATGCATGAATGTACTTTAAAGAAAGGTGCATGAAAATGCACGTAACTAAAGCAAAGAGACTGACTTTCTACTTCTGATTTTCATTTTTTGTCTACTTCAGATATTTTGTTGTCTTATAAATAGACTTCAGAGCTTTTCTGGATGGATGCATGTTTTATTTACTGGATAGCTCTTTTGGAAGGCCACTGCCATGAAATTCCACAAATGACTCATCCTAGTTAAGCAAGTTTCAGAAAGACAGAAAGGTGGTCTCAAGTTGCATACAAGGCAGGACTTTCCAACCTCTGCTGCTTTTCAGCATTGTTTCCCAACTCTTTATTGCAGTTCTTACAAATTCCTCATTCTGAAGGAAGAGACAAGACTCATCATACCATCTTGGCAGGTCTAAGAGCCTTTGGGAAGTTTAGCAGGCAAAACTGTATCTGAGGGAAAACCAGAAATCATTGCATCTTTTTTAATTGTATATGTTAAAGTTTCTCGAGTTACCTCACATCTGAGTATGGAAAAATGGTAAAGTGTGTAGATTTGAAAACTTTTCAAGTTCATGTCAGATTTTTGCAGCACCAGGCCTGAAGCTTTTCTCTGCTTCATTCATCCTGTAATTCAATTTGCTTTATCTGCTTAACGTGGAAAATAACTGGCTAGAAATGTTTTGAGAATAAAATCAAAACTTGAAAAATACACAGCTGCCATGTTTACTGCTCCTGAAAAATAGATTATTCCTCTTTAGATACTAAAGAATACAGGGGGTGCTGTACTGCATTTTCTTTCCCTTCCTTTCTGCGTTAAAACTCTTCTCTTGAACCAGTGCAAACCCAATAACAATGAAAGTCACTCCTGGCAAGTGGTTTTGAAGTTAGCTATAAACCTAGCACCTCATTTTATGGCTTTCCATAGAGCTTTTAATGTAGAAAACATGGCAGTAGCCTATGGATACTGTTTTATTTCATGAGAAAAGTTGTTGGTTGGAGATGAGATGAATGAGCACTGAGTCCTGTTACCACACTACCACAACAGAAATGCTTGCTGACAGTCTGTTCTGTGTTAAACCACAAGAGAATATTTTGCAAGGGCTATTCTGCTGCTATAAGATTTCTATTTCTTTTTTTAACTGCTGATCACCAATATTTTTATTAGCCATGCTGCCTCCAAGACTTTCTCCAAAGTCACTCCAAAAGTGACTTACTCCAAAGACATCTTTTTGAATATAGTACAGGAAAATGAGAGAGGTGAAAATTCCAACCTGACAAATAAGCTTCAAATGTAGGACAACAGGTTGTTTTCTCTCCCTGAAGGCCTATAATCAAAACATGGTTCAAACTTCTTATGATGTATGACTTATCATTTACTTTCTCCTTTTTAACAGCTTGAATTGTTCTAAATTAATGCATTCTTTATTAATTAAGAAGTTGCATCTTAATTTAAAATGCATTATTTTAATATTTATATATTTCTATGAACTCTTTCTTCTTTGTCATTTTCTGGTTTTGGAAGAGAAACTTTTAGGCCCAATTCCTCTCTTCTTTCTTGGCTTCAGGTATGACACAGCCCTGAACTTGGGGCATTTGAGATTCTGAGAAGGTTGTTTTCCTCCCACTATGAATTCTATCCCTGAAGAGCTGTAGTTACTTTCTTCATGAGAATGAGTAAATAACACACATATAGTTCTTGTTCTCTGGAGAAACAACTGAATACTGATCTTCCCTTTTCACTTTTGCACCAAGGTCTTTCAGTTTATTAGGAAGACATTTGTACTTCTAGAACTGCCCCTTGGCTTAGGACTTAGCATCTCTCTTCCCCAGTGATACATACTTCATGTTCTCAGTCAGAATCTTTAAAATCTTTTTTGAATGGTCTCTTTTGAAGAGTGCTCTGACACCTGTGTTAGATCATGAAAACCCAAGATCTGTATTTAATTTCACTTTTGCACAGTTAACATTTCAGGTGAGTATTTAATATGCCTTCATACATAACCAGTCGTTTGGGCCATGTGTTTTTTCCTATATGTAAATGTGAACCTTAGCTAATGATTCACTTGTACCCCTATTCCACATGCAAAATCACCTTGTATCATAATGTTTTACTGTGATGTTTGTATCAGACATGCAATTTAAAGTAAGTCTGCTGCAGAAAAAACTGAGAGCAAAGCTGTGAGATGTACATCTATGAGTGTGTACATTTCAATGGATGTGGTAAACAGGACTCTCAGACAGTCATCAGGGAACAAATCAGCTATTTTATGTTTGTATAGTAAATGTTCAGTGTGACAGTTTTACAGCAGTGACCATTCATCCTTTTTACAGCTGGTTGTGATGTGGTTATTCCCCAAAAACCAGGCAGGAAAATAAACACCACTGCCCAAAGATCAGATTGTGGGAGGGGATACATCTGTAGTGTTAAAATGAAGCCATACAAGTTTGTTTATTCCTAAGACTGACCACAGCATAAAATGTTAGCCAGTTTATTATAGTGCTTTCAACTTGACTATTCAGGAGGGCTTGCACCAAGATTTGTGCTGGTTTAATTGATCAATACACCACTTCTCCCAACTAGTTATTCTAGGCTGTGTACCTTGCAACCTGGCTTGCAAGATACAAATCTGGTAACAGTGGGTTACTTCAAACAAGTAGTTGGTTGAATTCTTATAATTGATACTACTACTACTACATGTTGTGATGTACTAATGTAACGAAGAGGACATTTTGGTGTGGAGGTATTTGTTGCATATATACTATTTGATAATATCTACTGCCAATCCCTCACTTCACATCTGTATGCAGAGCCTGCTTTTTATTGGGTTATACTGGTGAGAAAGAATGCCTTGAAATACTCAGCTTTTTTTTTAACTCATCTTCTGTGGTGATGAATAAAACATGTATTCAGGAAGGATGTATCAAAAAGTGCATACAATAGACATAACAAAGTAGCAAGTAGAAAATGATAATATTATTTGCTGCAATAGTCAATCCAGTTCCACATAATTTTCTGTGTGATTTTATGTGCTCTGTATAAAGATAAAATATGAATATTTTTAAACCTGTAGTTATAAAATACCAATATTATCACTGTGCTTATACGAACTTTCATTGTAGAAAAAGTCAGATGAGATAGTGGAACACTTCCTATTTGATCAAGCTGGTATAGTGACAGCCCTGGTTTTGTAAGCAAAATGGAGTCATAATGTGGATACTTTCAAGGTTTTTTGTTTGTTGGGTATTGTCCCTGTTCCTCCCCAATTCCAATGAAGTGACTGAATTTTCCTCCCTCTGAGAGAACACTTAGAGATCAATAAGAAAGTAAATTTACTTTTAGCAGGAGAACAGTTTAGTTATAGCAAGTATGCTGGTTGTATTTATTTTACTTACATACAAATTAAATTGTTTAGCTTTTGAAGATTGTTATTTCAAATCTAGTTGTTTAAACTGATGCAGCTCCACTGTCTCCTATAGAGCTGTTTCATTTTAGCCAGGCAGAAAATTTGGATCATTTCATATCTAAAAAATATTGAAAGGAACACTTTAGAAGTATTTATTTCGATTGAAGTAAAACTGTGTGCACGGTTGATTTGTTGTTTTTCATTATTATTCCTGTTAGTTATGCAACTGTATCCATACTTTAAGCAACTTGTCTCATTCTTTCCTCCATTACAGATCGAAGTAGTCAATACTTTCAAGAGTGGCACTTCCTTTCAGGGGGCTCTAAGGAGACAGTCCTCCGTCACAAGCCAGACCCAGGATGTAACCAATATTTCTAGCCCTAGTCACGTATCGTTATCCAATGCTCTTTCCTCTCCTACCAGCACATCTGCTGCTGCGGCTGGGCGTGAGTGTGTATTCTTAATGCATCAGACCTACAGAGATGCCAACTTATGTAGCAGTCATTTGAGACTAAGCTACTTTGCCCTTTCCCTTTTTGTCCCATTATGTTTATTAGTTTACACGTAGCTAGAAACTCGTAACATGATTACTTTGTGTACAGTAGATACTCTCCATGATCCATTGCAAGTTTTGTTAACTTGCTGTTAGGACAGGACCTTCTAGTCATTTTTATCCAGAGATTCTGCTTTTATTTGAAGCTTCTGTGTCATGTTTTCTCAGTCTCACTGGATGTATTTTCTACTGCTCATAAAATGTGTACATTAAATGATTCTACAAATATACTGAGCAATAGAGCTTGTCAGAGAAAAGATCATTCCATCTGGAAGACGTGTGTAATATAGGTCACTCACATCCAGGAAAGATGTACTCTAATTAGCACAGGTGCAGGAAGGAACAAGGAAATAGAGAATCTAGTAGATGATGCAAGGCTGAGGGATTAAGGTTTACATGACTGGTGAAAGAATAGATCAGTTATCACTAAATTCACTAGGAGGTAAGCATCAAGGAAGGAGGGAGCTAGACAAGTTAAAGGGCAGTGTTGAAACAACAAAATAAATGTGGTAATGATTTTTTTTTGTTAGAGGTTTATAAACTGTGAAATCCTGACACAGCTTTCTTTTAGACGCAAACAAAGCATCTAGTGAAGAGATAGTGAATAAAAACTTTGAGACAGCTAACAAGAAAGGCTGCTTCAACAACAGTTACATTCCGGTTGCTCAGGAAGGCTTTTACAGATAGAACTTCGGTTTTGTAGTTCTGCTAATTCCGGACTGTAGGTTGCTCTTGTGTTTTACAGCATAGGCAGCATGAAAAAAGTATTTAAATTTATAGAATTGGTTCACAAGTTTGTCACTTACTTTACAAAATAACGCAGCATGTTCTTTATGCAAGTTTTAGTGAAGAGTTGGCCAAACAGCCAAGAAACCAGCCTTGTCTGTCCAACAGAGAGAGGGAAGGCAGACAGAGACAAGGCAGACAGGGACAGACAAGAGAAGGAAATAAAATGCCAGAACTCTTGCAGAAGGAAAAGCAGCTTGACCTTTTCATTCCGTTTGAGTGTAAACCCCCTCAGTATTTGAATGTCAAGCATTTAGACATGCATTAGAAGTTTTGTGGGAATTAAAATCTAAAGGAGAAACTTTGCTTTTGCTAGGAACCCAGAGAGACATAGGGGTACCAACTTCGGCAGCTGCTCCTTGGAGAAAAGTTGTATCTTTTGCTGCTTGGCCTTCTAACTTTTACTTCAACAGCACCAGACTTTGCAGGGCACAGTCAAGAGCAGCCAAGTCACTGAGCTGTGTGCCGCTGCCAGGCCACAGGCAGCGTAATCTGCTTCTGAGACCTCGGAGCCCACATTCCCTCCTTTCCATACTGAGCAGGTCACAAAACACTTCACACAAACCAGCCTTTCACCAGGAAACCATTTCCCATAATATCCTTTTCCATTGGAGCAGAAAACAGAGAGCAGCTCGTTCTGGTTGGTAAAAGTTACAATAACACCCTGCAGCCAGCAGCCTGAAGGGATAGATCTAATAAGATGAAAATGCACAACTTGTCTCCCCTCTCTTCTCTCCACTGCAGCAAAGCAACTTAAGAATTGAATAGTCTTGTGTCTTGACAAAACGCCTTACTAGGTTACAGACTGCAGTTAATTAATAGGAGAAGGCATAATCCGCTACAGTCTTTGATGTCTGTTTTTATTTGGAAAAATGAAAGTGGCCTGTGGAGCTCATCAGTTATAGCCACATTTATTCAGTAAAATAAACCCCACATGATTAATTTGTTAAGCTACCCAAAGATATGTATCTCCATTGCAGAACGCAATTAGAGATTTGGACTTTTAAAGTGGTTATTTTGGACAGCTAGTATTTTATGACAATATATATAGACTATATTTATAATGTCTGTTTAGTATCAAACCAGTGTGTGCTTGAAATTATAACCCTTAGGGAAAGTTTGGATTTCTTAATACAATGACAAAAACTTAATGAATGAGAGTGAAAACCCAAAGAAAAAAATAAATTGCTTAATTTGTTTCCAGTTTACAGTTGGTTCCTCTTCTAGAACCTGGAGACCTGTTCCTAATCCAGATGCCACAGAAACGGGGTCTTTTTTTTGTCAATTGGCAGTTTCAGGGAAATTTCAGTTCCAAAGCGCACGCCTAGGTCTACCTTTCAGCTAAAATGTGTGTGATTGGACAGAACTGGCTTCGTTCCTCTGAGCTGCTCAGAATGAATTAAACCATAAATCATGGCCTTCTTCTGATGGGGAGGAATGGAATAATGGGATAATTATGCCTCTGATTTTGAAGCCGTTCCCGCTGTTCAGGAATCTTAAAAATACTGCATAGGTAGATGTATTATGGGGAGTATCAAGGCAAAAACTTCAGGCTATAGCCAAGACAAAAGGGTCTAATATGAGCTACTATCAGGAGGGTTTATTTTCAGAGAAGTGGTGCTCAGCATGTTCAGCAATCAGGATATTTTAGGTGTCATTTTGGGTGCCCAGAATGCAGAGGTTCTGATATCAATACTTAAAAATACAAAAATCACATCCTACTCTATTAATAAGAATATGTGAGTCTAATTTCACAGAGCATTTAATGCAGTCCTTCATTAATGATGTAGCTTTTAAATCATTGGGACACCTCACCAGTTTCTGAAGATTTATAATAACATATATAATAATATGTTGTTATAAATATATGATAATATATTAAATAATATAAAACTATTTTTTAGTATGTTGGGCAGATGAATGTTTAATTCCAAGGTTAGTTCATGCTTAAAAAGAAACCTGCCTGTCATATGCTGCCACATCTACAGTGGTTTATGAAAGATATTAGCAAATTATTACCTGAAAGTTTCAGCTATTCATAAATATGAATTCATTCCGGTCTTTCATAGCGTTGGAGAATACCTTAATTCAAAGCAATTTAGACAGAGGAATATTTATTGCAGTACAAAAATTTCCCTACTTCTAGTGATACTTTTTAGCTGTCATGGTATTTTGCCAATAACAAGTGAAAAATGTGTGGCTGTCAGCATTACCTGGTAACAATGAGGTCTGTATCAGGAGTCTCTTACCTTTCTTTTAAGTGAAAAACACTGCAGCTTTATATAAACATAGTGCAAATTTCTGCAAATTGAAACCTGGCATTTTATATACTCGGATAAAAGTAGAACATTTATTTCAGTGCACATTAAATCTGCATGCATATGCAATATGCACACATTTAAGCTACAGAAAATGAAAACATGGGGAAACTAAGGGTCTGTCTGTAATATGGTATCAGCCAAGTTCTCAGGTTTTGTCATGTCCTCTGCAGGGATGCACACCATCTCCTATCATTGTAAAGCTGTTACACTACAGAGTTAGAAGTGGGTTTAGATAGGAGGCTATCCCATCCCAGCTTTGGTTGATATTTTACATGTATTAATTTTGATGTTTTATTTTGGGAAAACAAAATCAGATTTAGTGGAGCATCTTTTTTACTTTTGAAGCTCAGAATTAGTAACACAAAATGTTAATTTGTGCTTAAAATTAAGTATATGCAGGAAGGCTTTGCTACTACATTGTTTAATTAGGAAGAGGATGAGTACATCTCACTGTACACAAAGTAAACAAGTTATTATTTATCCTAATCTGTTTCTGTCTGGTTCTCACATGTTTATATTATCAGTAGGGACCCCTTCAAAAGAACATGGTTTCAAACTTCCCAAGACAGACTCACATTTAATATTCCTTTGTCCTTGCTCTTCCGCCTTCATATCAGTCTTATATATAGTCTCTGCTGTTCCTAAGTGGAAGCAGCCAGAAACTGCAGGTCCCTTACAATAGAATTAATTTCTTTCATAAAAGATGGTAATGAAAAAGTACTGTTAAGTGTTGGAAACATGGAGGGAAAAACCACCAAACAACCAGCCAAACCCCACCAAAAGGCAGCCTCCCAGGTCATGAATCAGCTCTAGTTGTTGTCTTTCCAAGTTCTTTTTTCTTTGTCCTGCTGAGGTCCTTCACTGTTCAGAGACTTTTAGAAGTGAGTACTTCATAATAACTCTAGCAAGAATGGCCTCAAACAAGCCATTTGTTAAGAATGACACAGGAAAATGTGAGGACTCCAAATTCTGTAGCAGCTGATTAAAATCTTATCAAAGAACCACAAAATACTCTCAAGTATTTGTCCATCATGTAAATCTCTGAAGGTTTTTAGGGTTTGGTTGGTTGGTTGGTTTGAAAGAAATGAAAAATTAAGGAAATAGTTGAAATTTATCTGACTTCTCAGGAACCTGTCATTTATAGGCAGAAGCTCTGTACAGGCAGTATGTGCCTCGGAGTGGCATAAGGGCATCAACACCTGCAAGTTGTCAAACTAGCCTAAGACACTCAGCAGACTTCATTCTAGTGCATATTACAGTCCATTTACTAAAAGATAATTTTAAAGAGAGAGCTTAATACAGTTATTTGTAATAGTTGTGTTAGAAAATGAGATTCTTTTGGATCAAGAAAAATTGTTTGCTGTTCCAGCAGCTTTTGTTTTTCTATATTTCTTACATATTTAGTTTCCCATAAATGTAATCATCATTCAGCTGGACACACTTTACAACTAAAACTTGAGAAGGAGTCTTAAGTTTGGATCAGATTTTCTCATTAAGAAAAATGGGAAAAAACTTCTTAAAAAACCCCACAATTCTCTATTTTAATAAATGGCAAGGCCAAGATTACTGCCCAGTATTGATGGACATGCAGATCCCCCAGCAAGTCAAGTGGGCATACCAGCCTCAGGGGAGATGTTGGTTGCTTTCTGTGGCAGCATGGATTAATTCTCACTTGAGGAAGTGTAACAACCAGAACTTTACAAAGTCCACATCTGAAGTTACGTTTGTAGAAGCTGCACCGTTTGGGAACATCATCAAACTAGAGACAGGGA
This sequence comes from Psittacula echo, assembly GCF_963264785.1. Lineage (NCBI taxonomy): Eukaryota > Metazoa > Chordata > Aves > Psittaciformes > Psittacidae > Psittacula > Psittacula echo. The sequence continues at coordinate 3,170,973 of NC_137745.1, forward strand.
TACCATACTACAGCTTAGATGTTCCTACTGATTGTAACCAAGTTTTCACAATCCTGCTGGGATATGCAAGATCAAAATCAACTTCTTTAGCTTTTTTTTAGTAGGTTTAAAGTCTAAATATAAACTCAAGTCCTCAAAAGGAGATACAGCATGACAAGAAAGTTTAGACTCCTAATGCAGAAATACATTCTTTACAGCAGGGTTGCATAATGTATTTCAACTCTGCCAAATCTGACACCAAAGTGTCAGACTCCATAATTTTGCAGCAATCCTGTAACAAAGAAGATGTGATATGGAAAGTGGAAGCCCTGCATGCGATTCTGATCTCATGCCCTAAAATTCAGTGCAATAACAGCCAGGTGAGCCTTTTGCAAAATGAGACTCAGGCCTGAGGATTTCACAGAATATGCAGGTATTCCATTGCTGCATGTGGTTTGACTTTTCAGCAGCTCTTACTGGATTTACTGCATATTTATGTAGAAAGAAGAGAGTAGCACAGATAATCTCTCACATCTGTTTCACTCATCAGAGCAGAAAACTTTCCTAAAATTTAGTGGGTATTTTGTCTTTGAATTTGTTGAAGTTCTGCATCATACCATCTAGAGCATACTAGCCGCAGCACTTAGAGGTGACTCCAACACATTTAATACTTACTCTTGTGGATACCTAATCTCATTCTAGTCATATAAAGGTGGGAGGATTCAAAACTAAACAAAACCAAATATACTGAAGATAGGCCTTCTGTTTCAAAGCTTTACATATGCAGTAGTACTTGACCAAACTTATTTGCCTTTGTATAGTTATAGTCTTAATATAGAACAGTATCAGTTACACCTAAGAGTTGGCATCTCTTTGCAAAATTGACCTCTTGTTTACAATTTTATACTAATCACCTTACTGATCTTTCAGTATTGAATTTATTTGCTTCTGCAGTGCCCTACTCTCTACTGTCTGAATATTAAATGTGTTTGTTTTCCCAGAGGGCTAGAGAACATTGGACAAAAGGGTTCAGCAGGAGAGAGTGAAATAAAAAGAGGTTGTGAGTCTTTAACCTTGAGCCTGAAATGAATGTGAACCAAACTCAAGATACTTGGCTTATATGAAGCCAGGTAAACATTCGAGTATAAGCCCACACACTACCAACCATAATACATCTGTTGATGCTTAACAGGCCTTGTGTATTTTGCCTAGATTGTTGTACTTAGGAGTGAGATTCTGAACGTCATCTTTTTTCTTCTGATGGGAAAAATTTGTAGTATCTAAAAATCTATTTCTTTTATTTTTCTTGCCTGATGCAGTATAATAAATCTAACTTTCAAGGTGGGATGAAACTGAAGAGTTTTTTCTATTACAGCTACAGAGAAGAAAGAAGTGGAAACTTATAGCAGTGTCAAAAATGTCCTGAAGTGTCGTCCCCACAGTCTTTTGTTTAAAAGCAGTTCATTTTTTTTTCTGTTGTCTCCATTACTGTGAGAAAAGGGAGCTGTATCACATTGTTTGTCTTTCCTTGGCATTGTCAGTATCATAAAATAACATCATGACATGAACTTACATAGTTCATAATAAACCAGCACCCTCTGGGTTCTATCCATCATGGGTATGTCCCTGCTTTTACATGCTATGGACCATAACATTATATGAAAGTTCATCCGCTTTATCTTCAGAAAAGTAACATGAACTTTGTTTCAGCAAAGCCCCTGAACATTTTTACACCAGATATTTGTTCAAATCTTGAACTTAAGCATGTATTAAAAGAATTTGTTGCTGTTGGGCCAAGTAACTCTGGGTAAACAGTGGGGGTTTTTTTTCGTTCTCAGCTTAAATATAGTAGAATTTTCCATGGAAATTAGAACACCACTTTTGTATCCAATAAACCTTAGCTTCCACTAACAAACATAATGAAAGGAGCAAGTTTGTTCTTATAAGCAATAATTTTATGCATTGGGGGACAGACTATGAACAACATTTGGAATTACATTGTAATGCAGAAATTCTGCCACTGAGTGAGGTGTGACACTAAAAACATGAATGTTTTCTTCTAGATGCCAAGCTAAATATGCAAAATTTAAAGTTGGGGAGGGAGGTGCTCCTTAAGTAAAAAATCAGTAGAAAATACATATGCATGTCTTGAGGGATATTTTAAGAAAAGAAGGTAGTTTTCTACAGCTCCCTAGTGAGGAAGGCTTATTAGAAAGCTAACTGTATGTATCCTCAGCTTTAGGGTTTGCCCAAGTTTGGCTTTTGCATTACCATTGTGTTCATAAGATTAACTACTTTAGGTATCAGCAGATCTGAACTTATCACTAAGTCCAATTAGAAGCTATTTTATTAGCGGCTAAGTGTTCCTGTAAGACTGCACAGTCCATGCCAAAACTGGCACAGGTCTTCACACTAAGGGATACAACTGCTGGCTGACTGTTCTGCAGTTACAGACTCTGTGTAAGCATGTCCAAGCAGAATATGTTAGTGCACTGTTTTCTCTCAGTAGATCCTTTGTTCAGTCACTGCTGAGTACCAAATTCAGGTCATGGCAGGCAGGTTTTCATAACTGGCTTCCAGATACAACCTAAAGCTACAGTTTTCTCTCAGCTGTGTAAGTTGTTAGTCAGCTAGTTAGACTGTCTAAAAGCTTGGTATGAAATGCAACTCAGATGCCAAGTTTTGGTATTAAATGCAGTATAGTTCCTACTAGGGAACTTGGAGCCTCATAAATTGGAATCGCTTCCTTCCTTGCTATAACCCACAGAGGCTTAAATGCAGTTTGCATGACTTGAAGAAAAGCTTTATTCCATTGGATTCTTCTGGATCTGTTCAAGCATGATATCAAATTGTAAACATTTTATTTAAATAAAAATTTACCTTTATTGAAAAGAATCCAGCTAGCAAGTAGAACCTAAATGTATGCAATAAGAAATGTCTGTATTCAAGAAAATGAAATTATTTTGTTAGTTGATACAATATAGCAAGTAGCTGCAACTGAATGAGATGACTGTTATTTTTAGTTAGATAACAGAAATAATAGGTAGCTTTGCAGAAAATGTCACTGTATCAGCCCATACTATAAAGCAAGTGTATTGCAGAGTTTCCTGATTTAAAATAGGGCAATGTAGTAACATGTTTTAAAGATTGCCTTGACAAAACATACTATTCTGTTTTTCTTGTTTAGACTATATTACTTTGCACTTTAAAATACAATATAGAAAGGTATAGATAATGAGGGAATTAGTATGTCATCTCTTCCCTGTGAGTTCCAATCCTATCTTTAGTAATGCAAATGAATCTCTTATCTCAGTGTGTTCACTATGCAGAGCCATCACATACTGCAGCACAGCTCAAAGAGATTCAGCTCTCATAAACCCCTAGTTTATAACTCCAGGGGCTCTGCCAAAGAGGTGTTAGTTAGTTAGTGTTACTCTATGATTGTAGCCTGTACATTTATTCTCATCTTCCTCTTGTCTTGCACCTCTGCCAGCCTCCTAAAATCTTCTAGTATAGCAGCATCTGGACTAGCTGTTCTGTACCACTCCAATCCTTTTATTTGGAACATAAGCAGTCCCATGAACTACTTTTTGTGCCCCGCTGTTACCAAATATATACGTACAAAAGAAAGGAAAAATGTTTGGACTGACTGAAGGCCATGTATCTTAAGATGGCATGACTGACTTCCGCTATTAGGATTTTTGGAAGATGATAAATATCCAAATTTGCAAACATAAATGGAGATAAATTTCAAAGAGATCAAAGTACAAGTCAGCTCCTTCTCAGTTATGCTGAAATTCTGTACAGATTGGACAACTCCAACCACAGTATCAGCTATTGTGATGCCATGCCATGACTGCAACGCAGTCTGCCAATTGAAAGAGGAATTAAAGCTTTACAAATTAGGGGTGTATTAGGCTAACCGATAATGTGCAGCATATTTATGTGTAAAAAGATACATATGCCAACCACAAACCCATTTCAAATGTGTGTGGAGAAGCTTTCACAATGCCTGCTTGCACCTTTTCTGCCTCTGCTTGTGCTTTGGTCTCCTCTCTGAGAAATGCTAAAAATTCACTCATAGACTACATGGAAGTAGAAGGATAGAACTTCATACTTAGTCATAAAACATTTGCCAACAGATCACGTTTTGCCATTCTGTTTTTTCCTCTCTGCCCCCACCTCCCTCTTTCAAAAAGCTATGTTTTTTTTCAGCAGTAAACCAGCACAAACCTTCCCTTCTTTTCAGAGCTGATAGGTCACTGGGGTACAGGCAGCATCTTTCCCTTTGCCCTCCTGCAGAGGACTTAGTGCCTGCACTCTGCAATGCTCCTTACTCTGTTCCTCTCGTTTTCTTCTGAGAAAGCACTCTGCGCTATCCCTGACAGTCTACTGGGCTGAGCCTTGCAGTTCTTTTTCATGTGTTCTTACTGTCAGGGGGTTAATGACATGAGCCTGACCCTGGCATCACTCAGCTGACCTAGTTTATAGTTTAAAGACTGCATATATGGCATAAATTTTATCGCTTCCAGAATTTAACTTCACAGTTTTACAACTGAGACATAGAAACCAAAAAAACTTGTTGTTTAACAACGCAATCCAATTCAACCCAACAATCAATACAGTACTTTATCACATTCTATATATATTAAAAAGCTAAATGGCTAGAACAGTGGGTCTATACTCGAGTGTTTACCTCACATATGCATGAAGGAAAAATAAAAGTTGGTTCAACAATACTATGTTCACATTATCCAGGCTTCCAAGTGTAGTTGTTGTGTGCAAGTTATCTCTGTTCATGTGGTAACTGTGAATTTTTTTTTCCCTGTGGTAGCATGATTGCGCTTAGTACTTTGTCTGCTTGGCTTTTTGTGCTCTTGGCTGCCCTCATTTAGATTTTGCTTTAAAACATTGATATTAGTTCTAGTTTTTACACTTGGCCCCTGTGTGTGTCTCATACGTACCCATCCAACCGTGTCTCTGTTCTGTGCTTTTCTGTTTGTGAAGTGTGATATGTTATGTGTAATGGTTTTTTAACAATACAAAAGAGACTTTTTTAATTAAAAAAGCCTTCCTACTACTCACTGCAAAACTATCAACATGCATGGTTTTACATTTGCATTACAATTAACATGGCTTGTCTTTTACTAGGGATGTACCACACGAGTGGACGTTCGCTTTCTTTAACCACTACTTCCCATCAGTTCTTTGATGGCTTTAAACTTGATTTATTTTAATATTGCAGTTGATACAGATATTCAAAATGCACATAACTGAGCCACTTGTTTATGCACATAACATCCAGAGACTGTGGACTTCAGCTGCCTGCACTGCCCTAACCATACGCTACATTTTTCACAAAGTATTCTCTAGCACAGTGTTGCCCTTCAAAGGCGCTGCCTCTGACCCCTCTTTCCTTCTCTCTCCCCAGATCCGCGTCGTGAAGGCATTCCGTAGCTCTCTCTATGAAGGTTTAGAAAAACCAGAATCTAGAACCTCTATTCACAACTTTATGACTCATCCTGAATTTAGGATAGAAGATTCCCAGCCCCACATCCCACTCATTGATGACACAGACCTAGAAGAAGACTCTGCTCTCAAGAAAAACTCGAGTCCACCGTCTTCGCTGAACAAGAACAACAGTGCTATCGACAGTGGAATAAATCTTACAACTGATACAAGTAAATCAGCTACCTCTTCTAGTCCAGGAAGCCCAATACATAGCCTGGAGACATCACTTTAGCTGAAAAGGTCACTGCAAAAAAAAAAAAAAAAAAAGGAAAAAAAAAAAGAAGTAAAATAAAATAACAACCCCACAGCAACCGAAATATATAAATATATATATTAAAAACATTGCTGGCTGAAAAGCTGTTTGAACTCTTGTTCACTCTGAGGCAAGTGAATGAATTGTTGATCACAATGGTTTTGGGGAAAGAATGAATGGCTGATTTACATAGCCCCTCCCCTTGTTCCCTGTCAGACAAACAAAACCACCCCTCCTGCATGAACGTACTGTACACTTCTGGCCCTTCTTTCTCTCCTTTGGTTTCTTTTTCTTCCCTTTTGTTTTTCCCTCCTTAAGCAGGAACTGCAGAGGACTTCTTTCTGAGGCTATTTATCCAATTCACTGGTCTGTGAGTTTTTTGAAACGCTTGTGTGGCATGGACTCAATTGTATAGATTAATTTAAATAACTTTTTTGAAGTTGCAAAGCTTAACTTGCACAGTAGATTTGCACCAGTTGGACAGAGGAACGTAAACATTTATGAGACTATATATAGAGATATATACATATAAGTATATACATAATTAATTATATATATGTATATATCTATCTATATATAAATAGTTATATATATAAAGTTTCTTTGTTGGCATGTTGCCTTGTTTCTGCTCAAATTGCTCTGACTATTTTAACTTATTTATGTCCTAAAAAAAGAATGTAATTTGTTTACAAACCTGTAGATAATATCCTTAACTATTTGTAGGATTAAGAAAGCACTTCCTGCCGAAGTAGTATAAAACTGGCTCAGCTCAGCTCATTGAAAATGTCTGTAATATCGCACCCTGGATATTTTATTACAACCGTGCTCTGATTTCTGCCTGATTATTTTTTTTTCTTGGGTGTTAAATAATGTAGATACTGCTAGTAGATAACAAAAGAAGCCAAAATATAACACATTGGATGTAGCATTGTGATCCTGTATACAGGGAGGTAAACCAGGCTTCCTTTGTTTCAAATAAAAATCAAAATTATCAGGTTGTCTCTTCCCCCCAATAATATGCTTGACTTTGTTTTGGTGCAACATACACTAAAGGAGGCTGTTTCATTCTTTTAACATATGGCAATGGCTTCCAAAACTATTTTTAGAGAGATATTATATGAGTTTATAAATATAATAAGTTATATTTGGGTTGTCTATATGGAGATAAAAACTAATGTTAAAATATTGTGATATATTGTGTTAATCCCTTTCAGTTAGTACTTTAGGCATTGATTTCCTTACTACTTGCAAAGTAGGGGCTGTTGGCATTTTGAATGAGAATCACTGTAGGTTGTTGCTTTGATTTTTTTAAAGGAACAATATAATTTCTGCACTATTAGGTCTGAATGAAACTTTATTAATTGTATATTGAGTTGTGCTTTGTGTGATTTTTTGTTTTTTAACTGAGCTTGTCTTCCTGTAGTCTCAAGGTATCGCTGTAACACAGTCCTGCGTTATTGTACCTTGAGCTTTCTATGAAGAAAGCTGTTTAGAAAACCTGCAGCATGGAGGGTGAAAAAGGATTTTTCAAGATGGTAACAGCCCTGATAACGTAAAACTTAAGAGCTTCTATAATTGCTTTGTCAACCACTTGAATGCTAAGCACTTTGTGGATCACAGATTTTTCATAAGTAATTTTTGTATTTAATATAAAGTTTGCTTGGAGACTTTTCAGCATATGATCTTTTTCCGTAACTGTACAGTGCAAAAGACATTTTGAATTACACAATTGATTATGCCAGATGTGTTGAAAAACACTCTCAAACTAGCTTGATAAATTGATTTGTTAAGGTCTTACTGGTTGTCTTAGAGTTGGCTCATAAAGTGGTGCATCTCTGCAGTCACAAGCACTAAACCAAGCCAGAACTCTCCAAAACAAGATTAGACTCATGGCCAAACTGCAGACTGAAGTGACTAAAACGTTTTCAGGGTGCATCAAGACTATTCAGCCAGGTAACGCTCTAATCAGCTTGACTTGCCAGCTTCCGGACTCTTGTGTAGAAGCTTGAATGTTTTTTGGCTCAAAGTCTTAGTTCGCTATCTGATCCAAACCTTTCACTCAACAGCAGAACAGGTCTTTGAAGGCATATACAACTCTCTCTTCAACAGATAGTGTGACCCGTTTCTTAACAGTAAAAAGCTAGCATGGAAACATAATTATTTAGCTAACTCTTAGCAACAAAGTGATTGAAACTCAGTCAGGATTGTTCGCTTTGTAAATATGGTGATTAACCTTTGTATAACATGTATTGGGTTTCTATGGCCTATTTGGGATATCATATTCAGAAGAAAAAAAAAGTGTTATCTATTTACAGGGAAGCCTCTAGCTTTGGACTTGAACAACTACAGAAGCTACTAATACTGGAACAATTTACTTTCAGCATCTTCACACTGACTGTTTGCCTTTTTATTTCCAAACACTCTTTCATGTTTTCTCTTGGTTTCATTTGTCTTTCAATTCTCCTGTAGGAGTACCCCTCCCTAAGGTACCATTTGCAGACTTGAAAACTGTTAAGACAATGAACACTGCATTCTGTGTATATATAGTAAAACATATATAAACTGAGATGCATAGAAAACTTGGGCTTTTGTGAGCAGAGACTGTGCTTTATGTATATGATAAATGATAGATTTTTTTTTTTTTTAAGCAGAATAGCTATGACCTTTCAACTACAAGTCGTGCATCACAATTCCTTTCTTTTATTGCTTGACCTCTCTGTGATGGGAACAATGGATCAAAAACCAAAATGATCAGTTTGTTAAAATTCCCTGCAATATATAAATGCTCGCTCTCTACGTACTGTATTTAGCAGCATGAGATTTGTGGACAACAATACAGTGGTACATTGGCAATCCATCCCACTAGGGGTTATTAATATATGTTCATTCATCTGTTTTTATGAATTTTTTTATCTAGACAATAATTGTAAATAAAGAACTTAACTCTGTCTGTTCATTTAATACTATGCAAAAGGTTATGCTTTCTATTGTTATTCTTATTCCTACAGTGTGATGCTGGAATGTTTGTGGTTTCAAAAAACAAAAAACCAAAAAAAAAAAAAGACAAAAGTAAGTAAAATATGTGATGTAAATTATTTTATAGTTTGAAACAAAATGATGAAGTTTTACTCTTGCTGCTTTCTGTCTAATAGATCTCTCTTGGCAGCAGCACAAGTGGAAAATTTAAAGAAATAAATTCACAAAGCAGCATGAACAATAATGGTCTGAATGTAACAGCTTTCTTTATTTTCACCTGAAGTCATTAGGATTAGCTGTGGATTCTCACTGAGGTGTTTTTAATGGAGAGGTGTATATAAAGCTTGAGGACTGGCAGCAAGAAGCCTACTCAGCAGTCAGTGGTTACACTTTCAGTAATCCCCAGCCATGAGCCAAACCAGGGTGCTTCCAGTCCCTGCCAGACTATGGGCCAGGATGATGCCTAGAAAGATGACTTGGTCCATGCTGAGGTGGTGGTGCACAATGGTGGGAGTGGCTGATGTGAATGATGCTGCAGTGAAGTCGCCTAGAATTACCAAGTACAGTAAATTTGTGTCTGAAACAAGTAATTTAATTTTGGTCCTAAAACCAAGAGACGTGGAACTCTCTTTTCCTATCACTTTGGCCCATGACATATCCCTTCATTTAGATACATTTTTTTCATCTCTTTTCCCCCTCTGTCACAATCAGAAAAAAACTTTCTGGAACCGAGTTCAGTCCAGGACTTGTGTCCTGCCATTAAGAACTTAAACACTGCATATGCAGTGCTAGGGCAAAATAAGGGACTTTCCATTCTGGTGCTTAGACCCTCAGCCCAAAGTTCCTTCTTATTTTTATAGCTTAGACTAATGCTGTTGTTCCATAAGCTGCAGTACAGCCTGTGGTTGTACACGCAACTGTACTAGCAACAGCAAGGTTTTGAAGTCAGCTAAAGAGATATAGTGGGCTGAATTCCTCACACAAGGTGTAAGGTGAGTGACTATGATATAATCTCATTGTTAAAGGTAAAATGCTTCAGCTTTCAGATTTTCCTGTCTTCCCACCTTGATTTCAAGTTTTTAACCCACAAATTCTGTATGATGAGAAATATTTGATAGCGGCCAAAACTACAGTGAAATAGTACTACAGTGGGAGATAAGTTACTAAGAAACAAAAATGTATTCAATACAGTAAATTCAACTAAAACCCTACAGAAAATAGTTATTTGTTAACAGATTTCTTATATTAATTGAGCTTTATAACTGGTTTGGAATTAAACAGTTTTCTGCTTTGATTTTGTGAGCTCAGCCTAGGTAGCAATCTGGAAATATTTATCTTCTAATTCTCTGTCACTCATTTACCTCCTCCTTACATACTTTATTTACAGCCTCAGTCCAAGTGCTTTTGCAGCACTCTGTCTCTGCTTACAAGTATCTGTGTGTTGAGGTGTTAGTAAGGAAGAGGACTGTGGCTGCAGGGTGCGTTTTAACCACTGAATATCTTTTAAGCTTCTGTCAGCTTCAGAGATGTATTTTATGAGTTGTACCTTCTCAAAAATGTTTGTGAAATACTTTCTTAGCACTGCATGGATGTGAGTTGTACATGTGAATTTAGAAGAATAACAGGGATGAAATTCCCCACTACCCTGACTTCTTATCCTGCATCAGATTGAGGATTCAGAAAGGCACATAGTACTTGAAGTTAAAGTCACTAGTCCATCACAGTGAACTAAGCCTGATGTCCTGATACAAAATAAGAATGACATGGTTTATTCTTGCTGTTCTTCTCACATCCATATGAAATACACTCCTATGAAGACAAAGAGGGTAGTCATGCATGCCTTGATAGAAATATCAGGTGCTGATCATGTAGACTGATGCCACACTAAATGCTACTATATGTATTTGTTTGATGCAGATATTACCGAGATGGAATGGGAGAAATGGTTCACAAATAGTGCATGAAGGAGAGGCAAAGAGAAAAGTAGGGAGGGAAAGGAAGAAAATGCAGGTGCATGTAGAGTTTGCTATATAATGGAACGGAACGAAATAAAATCCTGATTGTTTGTTATTGGCTTGATCTAGGAACTGAGTTTGAATACAAGAGGTACTAGAGTAGTAGTCTCTGTCTACCAGCCTTTTCCAGCTTCAGTCCAAATTCGTGAATAGGCTGAGATTCCCAAAGTGAGGTCTAGACCTCTAGCTGGAAAACAGATGTAACAGACCCTTGCTCAGCTGTTAGCCCAAACCTGACATCTCTTTCACCAGAAGTAGATGATCTCCAGCATCCCCTTCTGTGATACAAAAATAAGTGACACATTTTGTGGTACTGGATTACACTGAAGTAAGTAGCTCACTTAGCAACACATTTACTTGCCCAGGCTGTGAGAGGACCAGGGTTCAATACTTCCAGCTTCCTGCTGGTAATACTGTATTATTAGAGTTGCTTCTGAGGAACTACAAAAAGGTAAGCAATAGACATTTCCTATTTATGTTTCTATTCCAGCAGCTCCGTATCTCTGCTCCAGTGTGCGACACTGACATAATAAAACATGATATTAAGAATTACATCATCAAATGTATTCATGGCCCAGATCAGGACTAGGGTCCACATGTAAACTGGCCTGGATTATAAACTACAAATGCGTATTTCTAATTCTATTGGTACATGAAATCTGTTTAGGGAATGCTAAGGTTTGTTCACCAACACATTGATCTAAGAGGTACTAAATAAGATAAAGAAGCGTCTGATTTTGTTTTTCTTTCTACAAACAGGTGTTAACAGGCATATTATGATCTAACCTGATGGGAACTGAAGAGAAATAAGATTAAGCAACTTGGTAAACAAGGCAGACTTGAAAAACACAAACCAGGGGAAATACAACAACATTTTCTCCCATATGTTCAAATAAATTTTGATTATCAGTGTATCTGGGACATTACATTTGCCTGGTACCAACTGAAGTGTTCAGTTCCAAGTAAGGGAATGTACTTCACTCATTCTGTTTGTGATGGATTTGTTCTCTTTTCAAGCAAATGATAAAGCACCTCCCTCTATCGCTTGTCTATGTGCATTTAAGAACCATTAGGAGTTGATCTGGTATAAGCAGTGTTGGTACAATAATGAACATTAGCAGGGAAGTTATGTAGCTTTCTTGAAAGAACTTTCTAAAACATTTATGATATCTGTTGAAGAGGACCCTGTATGTATTTGTAAAACCTCCTGGTCCTTTTATCAGGTTGTTTCAAGTTATTCAAGATTTATGAGATGCATTTGAAATAGTTTTCTAGAAAGATTAAAGAAAATAAGACAACCATTATTTGATGACAAACCACAGGAATATATTACCAATATGTTCTTACCAAAACATGTCAACTAGGAAAGCTTTCTTATGCTTACTTTGCATAGGTATAATTTGATCCATGTCTGGAATTCTTTTCTAGAAGACAAAGATGACAGGAGTTAACAGAAGACAGCTGCATGCCGTTTTGTGCGTAAAAAGTGCTTTATGTTTGGGATGCAACTGAATCAAGTGGAATGCTTTCTGTCACAGAGGAGCATGCTGAACACCTAACACTATTACATAGCTACCAATGATAAACTTGCTATTCCACCAAAAAGCATCATGCACTCCCTTACGTGCCAGCACTAGTGTTTATGTAGTTACACATCTGGAACAGACTTTATCTGCTGGGTTTTTACTGTTCCTGGATAATTTCCACTGCTTTCTAGCCAGTTCCATGACTGGTCTCACCATATGGTTTGGTGGGGGCTCGTGCTGGGGCAGAGAAGCAGCAGCAACGACTGATCATAGAATCAAACTGCAATTATTTCAGATTAAAATGACTGTTCTACCCAGCCTACAACAGAGGGAATTGAACAGATGCCTATGGAGCTCCCCATACCCCAAAGAGAGAGCACTCAGTGCCTGTGACTGTCTGTCTTGCCACTAAGGTACGAAGCCTATCATAGAGAATTATGGTTTCAGAAGCAAAAATGCAGAGTCACAAGCATCTGTTTGGTGGCTGCTCTAAAGCAAAATTATTTTCTGCCAGACAAATGCTTGCATCTGGCAAAATACCATCACACTTCACGTTAACAGCCATTCTTGCTGGAGTACCAGCAAGGCTGGGGAGAATGAGCTCTGTTGCTGGAGGATGTACTGCACTGGCTGCAGCTGGGGAAGCCGTTTCTGGCTGCATATGCACCCTTTTGGTGGAGTTTACCATCAAGAATTAAAATCACTTTTACTTGGGTTTATTATCCTATTTTCTCTGCTTGTGAAGTATTTGGATATTTTCAGCATTTTTCTATTACATTTTTCTGTATTATTACTTATAACCCTGAGGTGATAAAAATGGTCTTAGTGAAAAATGCCTTTTTACCTATTTCCTTTTATTAATAGCCTATTGTCCTGGGTTAAACCACAACACCTATATCCCAGTCTCCCTGTATCACATAATTCCTGGATATGAATTGTATTTTCATTGAATGAGAAAACCCCATTGGTTGAGTTTGCTGTAGGGATGACTGAATTGCTGTTGTGTTCGTTTTCAGTTTAAGGAGAGAAGCGCTACCTAATAATGTCAAAGCGTTTTGTCTCCTCAGTGTTCCTGCCCATCCAATCCTGCCAGTACATTTTGTTCCTAAAAAAGTGCAGGCTGCTCTATAATACGCCACTGGCAGAGCATCCTTATGTTAATAGTGAACTCCTACAGCAGAGTGGAAACCTGCCATCCCTCCAAACATCAGACACTGAAAATGATAGCTGGTAGAACTTGGAATTTCCTCACATGGGGGAATATTTTGCTACCTATAGTCAATAAAATGTTTGATTAAGATATACATTCTTTGTCAATGCAGTCTCACCATATTTAAGTGTTCAGTTGTAGTCTTGACTCCTGAAATGGGATGAAACTGTAGTTGCAATTCGAGCTTCCTTCGTTTGATAGCTCATGTAAGGCCTTTACTATGTGGTCCAAAACATATCTTTATACAAAACCAAATTAATCCCCCCCCATTACCTAAGTTCCCCAACAATCTGATGTTTGGTAGGGAACTCAAACTAACTCAGGTAGTTAAACCTTGTATCAAATGATGTCCCCTTGAAATTATTTCCACAAAACATCATTCAGAAAATGTTATCAGATTAGAAAAAAAAAATTAGTCTGGTTTTACAAAAGATGAACTGGGCTCAGAAAACACCAATTCTTGAAGGTAAGACTTTGCAGGCATTATCGCAAAGGAGAAGAGAGGAAGCTTTTACCATGGTAGCGGCTTTAACAAAATACCATGTTTGTTCTGAGACTGCAACTAAATGGTGTCAGGAGGACAGAAAAGTCAGCATAGCTCTCTCAGTTTGTTCTCCTTACTATGGCCCTGTGAAAATCAGCTTTGAAAGTGTCACATGAACACCATTTTGAGAAAATTTCTAGTGAGAAAATTTAAGTAAATGGTTAAAAAATTCCTAACATCATAAGAAAGTTTGCTAAAGAAAAAATTAGAACTCTGCAGCGTTTACTTGAAAGTTGATTTCCTTTGAAAATGTGCCACATTGTAGTACATTGTTCTCTAGTTTTCAATATCTCACAGTTACTCTTTAGTTGGCTTTCCAACTAATAGCCCACAGATACTTTATTTCTGTAACCATCTCTTCCCTGCTGTGACTTCACCCAAGCATAAGCTTTCTCGGTAGTGCTATCAGTGCTTTTTTATATATTGCTTCAGAGACAGGAGGCCAATTAGGGTGCAGGAGAACTATGGACTTTTAATTTCATAGATTTTTGCTTTTTAGTATACCTTCAGTGATGTGGAAGCCCAGAATATCTCAGTGTGTGAAGACGTGTCCTGCGATTAAAAACAATCCTTGACTATAAGCGAGGCATGCATTAATGTTACGATGTATTGCTGTCTAGAGAGGCAGAATTAAGGTAGGAATTGCCTACACTGGAAATCAGTCGGATTTTAAAGACCCTTCTGATACATCTTTAAATTCATTTAAAAACTCAACTCCATCAGACTGTCTTACTGCTCAGTCTTGTGCTTAATCTGCCTATCTCAAGAAATCATGTGTGTTTAGTAGTGATGTTAATGATTTTAAAGCATGTTCATGCAGAGAAAGGACACTAATGTATTGGTTTCATTTTAAGGGAGATAATTTTGGGTTTGGTGCTTTTTTGTGGGTTGTTTCGGTTTTATTCAAACCTCCATTTGTATAGTGGATCTCTATTTCCCTCTGCAATGATAATTTTCAGTTTCATTATATCAATTCATATTCTATTCCTTGGAGTAACTTTGCTGTTAGGATTTTCAACCTATTCTTCAGATTCCAGTTCTGCGATTAAGAAAGCATGCAACTCATTTTCTGTGCTTCTTGTGGCATTAAAGGCTGAGATAGATAACACCATAGCCGTGTTGCCAACAGGATTATTATGGTTTGGTTTCAGACATAGGGCAATGCCAGGCACAAGTTTTTGAATAAAAAATAACTAATTTCCAATCAGAATACAGAGATGTGCTTTTTGATATGGAAAGCTGGCAGAAAAAAAAAACCAACCCAAAGCAGTGCTATGTTTCCAGAAACTAAGGTGATCTGTTCTTGTCCCTACAATCTCTGACAAACCCTCAGAGGTTTGCAATTGAAAAATCTGGTGTTATACACACACAGTATCACACAAAGGCTTCTAAACCTGTCAGATTTGTACAATATCTGTTAACCTCTGTAACCCATCTATATGGAGCAAGAGAAACAGCTGCTGAAGAGGGATGACAGAAGGGACACTGGGCAGAATATGAATTAGAACAGGATCTTTTAGAAACTTGTTCTCTCAAGATTCGGACTGCATTAGTCTCTACCAAAAGAGAAGGAAGAAAAGCTGTTCTTTGTATGTGAGAGCCACAGGAGAAAACATTCTGCTGCATTCAAAGAACAATTCCTGAGTGATGCAATTATAAAATTCATAACCTGCTTCTGTTTTAAGTATTGTACATTATAACAGAGCCTGAATGCTCCAGGATCTGGGGCCTATGGTAACGCGTGTGCTAATAACTGCCATGATTCCCCATACTTAATATTCATAATGCAGATACAATCCTCTGACAGTGGCACCGGTGTGGGGAGAGGGCATTCCCCACAACGTAATGTCCATGATACAAGAAATACTCTCTTTCGAACAGAGTTAAAAATACAGCTGGTACAACCCAGGTTTTAAGAACATGGTATGAATAACAATAGAGAAAATGAGTATAAAATCAGTAGGGCTCTGATTATCCACAGGCCCTACAGCCCCCATGGCACAGAGTCACCAAAGTGCAAATATTTCCTCTATGGGTTTATTGAATCACATACACATAACGGTTGCTTTCACCACATCAGCACTTTTGTATGGAGAATGAGTAACTTACAAACGATTTGAAGTTCATCTTCAAAATTAATTTTTATTTCTCCAGAATATAAACTGTGTTCATTCACCCATCTTAGATGTCCTCAGCATAGATTAAAATACAGCTTGAGAGCCATCTGCCATTAGAACTGAATCTCATGAACTGCATCTCATTGTGTAAGCTGCCACCACCACGGAAATAGCAGATTATCACTTGAAACACACTCTTCAAGCTTCACTAATTCTCAGGAAATGCTGAGCTTTGAAGCTGTCCCTGATAAGTTAAGTTATTCTGATCAAAAGGAAAAACTGTTTCCAAGAATTGCTTTTGCGTTCTGATAAATGTTCCTTTTTTACCCCCCTCCCCCCAGTTTTCTGTTGGTTGCTTTAGTTTTGTATTTAAACTGTTGTGGGTGCTATTTTTGTTTTGGCAGCATTAGATTATACACCAGTTCAGGAGGGTTTTGTGGAGTTATTTAAAAGAACCCCAAACAAACCATGCTGAACAGCAATGTAGATGGTGATATGAATTCCTTGAACTCTTTTTCTTTGTTGGGTTTCCTTTCCATTTGGTTTAAATATGGCTGGAAGAAAAAGGTTGATAATAGTCTACTGAGTAATAAATTTTTAAATCTTTAGGAATAATATGTAAAACTATTCTACATAAAAATAAACAAAATCATCCATCTTGATGATAAGAAAGATGAATAAACAAGTAACATCAAACCATTCTTAGCTTTACATTGAGCTAAAAGACTAGTCTTTTTCACAGGCAGCTATTCCTGCATGTGATTCACAACCCTTTGCAGGAGCACTTGATCTGCTGTAGCACAGATAAGCATAATGCACATCACAAATGCTACTCCAGATGAGGGAATTCTGTTACTCACTGGTGAATGCATAGGGTAAGTGACAGAAGAACATTGAGACATGACAAGGAGGATGAATTAAGAAGTTTGGGAAGCTGCAGGTTGTTGAGATGAAAGATCTTTGCCAAGGTGAAGAATTCTTGATTGGCTTGCAGAGTGTACAGGACTTGAGGCTGTAAATTGGGTTCCTATAGCCAGAACTTTGTGCCCTGGCTATGAGAACACAGCGTTTCCACACATCGTACAAATGTAGCTACAAGCTCCAAATAAGAACTCTTCTGATTCCTTTCAAAGCACAGGAATAGCATACCCTCCAGCAGGCTAAATTAATTTCTAATAATTTAAACAGACCAGCTCTCTTCTTATCATTTTTAATTGCAGTTTCTTACCATATTTTTAAATGCAGACCTTCAAATCTACCCATGAGTTATATAGATCGTCAAAGCTTCATTCAACAGCTGCTTTAAAAAAGGTCATCGGGTTGCTCCTTAGAATAGTTTGCTGAAACCACTGTGACAAGGAAACAGAGGGACAACACAGCTTCCTTCTGCTGGAAAGCTCAGTACAGTACTTACTTCTCTCAACAGCAATACGGTCCATGTGAAAACTTAAGAAAATGAGTTCGGCTTGTAGCATACAGCTTGAAGTTGAAGTTCTAAATATGCTGTGGAATGTGTATCCAGAAATTGGCCTGAATTAGCTACATTTAATTCTAGGACTTGAAATGTTATTAAGAAACCTACCATCAGCGTAAGTGGTGAGTACATGCATTGGCTGTAGGTGGTTGAGGAGAAAACTTCCAGTACAGGCTGCCAATCAGATAATAGTAAGGACTTGAAAGACAAGTTAACAACTGATCAATTGACTTAGCCTGTAACTTACAAATCATGATCAGCAGAGAGCATCAAGGTCAATAATGTTCAAGAGTTTGTCCAAATTGTGTGAAACTGAAGAGTGTAAGCTATGTAAAGTACATTTCCTTAACCACAGAAATGGATAAAATTATAATTGTACCTAATCTAAGGAGAATCACCTCGACTTCCAGAAAAATAACATGGAATTAAGTGCTGCTACTGAAGGGAACTGGAGAAAAAGAAACCTTCCTATTATAAGATAGCACTTTCATTGTGCTAATGAAAGCCTAGCTGCTAAAGATTTAGGATGTTAAAGTTTAGGGGATAAGCTTCTAAGGTCTACCTTTTCCTTATACCTTAGATCAACAAAATACACAGAAATGTTTTGGCTAAGAAAATATGAGACCTGCAAAAAAATTAGGTATGACTTCTGCCTGCCTCCTTCCCCAGCTCCCATTAGCAATAGCTAAGTGGTCTTAAATGTGATTGTAATATGCTGATGGATTACAACTTTTAAGATCTAATTTTTGGAGGTCAGCGTTAAAATTCAAGTGAACTATAGACAATAAAAATAGCCAAGGCTGGGTTTTATTATGCTATAAATGCTAACTGTGGAAATTCCCTTTGGATAAACAAATTATTTGGAAAAGAGCTGTTCTGCTGTAAAAATATTATCTAGGGATAGAAATTCTAATAGCAGCACCAATAGCAAAGGAGACTACTGACATCTGGTTTGGGAGCCAACATCTCAGGTGATCCTTAACCAGCAAAACTTTCATGGCTCTGAAGGAGTGACAGACTTGAGAGTTGCTGAGTGTCACTGACAAGCTGAAACTAATGATACAGGGAACTGTGGTCACAAACTGCATCAGTGGATCTGGTAAATGTTGGTGTACAAAAAAGCAATGAAGGGACAACAAAGAAGGTCCATTTCCAGAAGTAATACTAGATTTATCCCCACTGTGGATTTAAATATAGGCCAAGTGCAGCAGCTGAGAAGACAATCTGTGTTAGGACAGTCTCTGAATTCCAAACAGACTGATGCTGGTTCTGAGGGAAACACTACAGCAAATTGGGAAGAGGCCTGACAAACCTTCGGAGAAATTGCACCAAAGAAGTACAAATACTATTAAGATTGCCTCACTCTTAGTTCAAGCCAAGAAACTGGGGTGCAGGGACGAAGAGCAGGATCTGATTATAAGATTATACAAAACCTGCTTGAACTAGTTATTAAAGTCCTCACTTATTGCCGCTGCAATAGATGATATCTGGACAATGCAGCAGGCTCAAACTGTTTCCTACACTAAATTTTACAAGCCTAAATTTACCTGAAAATGGAGTTGTATCTGAAGAACTAAGAAAGAGACTTGCTTTCATAGCAAGATAAGGCCTGAGGCAGTTTAAAGTAATGGTTATTTGGCAGGTTGAGACACTTGGAGGGTGCCATGCAGTATGTCACACTCCGACTGTTTTTCCCAAATGATATGCTGGTGCATGCTGAAAAGCTTTAAACAGGAACTGACATACTTAGGGCATTAAAAGCTTATGTTGACCCATGTAAAAGGGAGTTTTCCTTGGACATGGGATAAGTTCACAAGCTGATGACTTTGAATTGTCATTAGGTGGAACCAGTGAAGCCTTCTTGCAATCTGTGGAATTATGAGTGACATTCATTCAAGATATGAGCTGAAACAGACTGCCACCCAAATACGTGTGTGGTGAGCCATGAACTGTAGGGATAAAGCAGCTTGACATGTATCCATGCAAATACAGAGGTGTGGTATTATTTGCAGTATTAGATCGTGACTGTCCACATCCATAGAGATGGATGAGACCCAAACAGTCCTTCCAGGAAAGGAATGAAAGGGGGGAAGGGGTGGGGAGACAGGGCCAAAGAAAAGAAAATTAACTTCAAGGTAACAGGAAACAGCTGAAGATACTGGACTAGGAGTATCGCCTGCTCTTTGTTTCCTAACAGACTTGACAACACACAGCTGATGATAGAGAGGACAGTATTTATAGATACTTCTTTCCTTTCTAAAAAGGGTTAGACCACAGCCTAACTCGTCTATCCCTTCTAAGGCAGAGTCTATTTTCAGTGTAATAATTTCTTTCATTGCATATATTTACGTCAACTGATACTTTGAATGTTATGGTTAGGAACAAAAAGTTCAGACACGCTCACCACTTCATGTGACGTTAATAAAACCTGATGTGCTCTAACCTTGTCTGTTTAGCATTAGAATTAAGAGGTTAGATTTTCCTCATGAGTTATTTCAAGAGATAACTTGCAATTGATATTTCACTGCTCAGATTAGCCACATAGTGTCACCCTAGACCATCAAAAAGTCTAATAAAAGGCATTCTGTCTAACCACTAGCTTTGAGAAGTTGTGCTGGAAATAGTCTGGAGAAATGTTACTATGTTGTCTAAAGAAATGAACAAGCTTCACAGGAGGTTCTATTTCATCTTGCATGACGCATTAGTAGCCAGAATGTAGCTGTCTTCAGGTGTTCTGAAATTCTGGACAAGAGCCATCTGCAGTACCTTATGCTAACTGCAAAAGGCAAGGAGCATTTTGGTAGCTCCTCTCTGCTTGAGATATTGGCCTCTGTACTCTTCATATTTAAAGAGAAACTACTCCCTCTGGTGTTTCCAATTTCTAGGGATTGCATGTCAAAAGCATAATTATACAAACTTTTGAAAGATGTTTTAGATTCTGAAGGCATACATATGTTTCAGAAAAAGCCAGTACGTTACTCCAGTGATGCTTCAAAAGAAGTCCCAGAGAAAACTTCCTATTTTATTTCTTTATCCTTGGTTTCTGAAAGTATTTGGAATAGAAATTGATTTCTATTTTTTCACTTTTGCCTCATATGTCTTTCACTTCAGATAAAGTTTGTCATGTCCAGATTTAGCCTTCAATGATACAAAAGTCTTGAAAAAGCAATCATTTTGAAAATAAAACTTTTTAAAGAACACAAAGCAAAGTTCCAAAGCATGTCTGAGATCACAGATCATGGAATGGGTTGGGTTGGAAGGGACTTTTAAGATCATTTAATTCCAATCCCCAAGAAAAGATCTAAATCCGAAAATACCAGAAAAACTTCCTCCAAAACTATAGCGGCATTAAAATCCAGCTGCACACAGGGCGTTATGGATGTCTGGATATGGAGTGAAGTGAGATCCAAAGCCTATTCTCATTCTCCAGAGCAAATTAGTTATTAAAAATACTAACATGAGATACTCTTATAGAAAGTAATAGACACTCAAGGTAACTGATACGTAACAGATAATACCTAAGGCAGTCTTGATAGCAATAGCTGATAATATTACATTGATTATACGGTTAATTACCAGGTATATTTAAGATTGTGGTTTTGACCATGTGGGAATTCCAGAGCTGGGATTTATCTGGATCCTGTTTCCCCGCTATGTAGGACCACACAGACCAATGTATTTCAAGTCTAATACAGTGATTGTACTGGATAACAGAAGCTCCAATTGATAACTTCTTCCAGAGTGATATGAAACTCCTGAAGAACAATTCTTGATGTTAAACTCTTGGTATTTCATACTGCAAGGCCCCATTCAAAGCTGTTACTATCAAGGTACAAAGTGAAGTGATAATTTCAAAGCGAATGATTTTTATAGAAAGAGTTCACCAAGGTTGTATTTTGGGCAAGGTCTAGCTTTCAATAAGAAGTGCTGTATTAGAATACATTAGCTAAGATGAAATCTGACTCAGGGGTTCCAAACTGTGCAGTGACGGGTCTGCAGCTTGCTTTCTCAAATATTTTCTAGGAGTCTTAAAATTCTGGATTTTCCTAAATGTTCCTATAATTATTGGCTACATGCACAAGGAAATAAAACAGTGCAATTGGTTCAATCAATTTGGGTGAAGATAGAGAAATCTATGTTGACCTCTTCATTCATTTTTCTAAGTGTTAGTGAAGTAATGATGCTATGGAGACATAAAGTCACATTGATCTTGATATTTTGGGCTGCTTTCCCTTTGAAAAATACTGGTAATGCTCATAGCTAGAATTTAAATAGAACATTTTTCCTCATTTCAGCAATAAACCCACTCTCTTCATTAATAAATGATCATGTTACCATGTTTGCATTTCCAGTTCTATTATAATTGCTCCCAGTGAAGTGCAAGAGATGACAAAGACAAGAGGCAGCAAAACATTCAGCTACCAGACTGCTGAGCTGTGCTCCGAACAAAAAAGAAACAACTTTTAGCGCGTCCCAGAGGGTCCAAAATTAACTGATCAAAAGCCTGCTGCAGCATTTAGATTTACTTTGTGTTATATCTCTTTTCCTTGGAGACTAGCCTGTGGAAGCAGATAAAAGCAGAATGTAAGGATTTTGCAAGCAGGGGGAGGGTGTTTGGGTTTGTTCAGCAGGTTTGGGGTATGTTTTGGTTTGATTTTCTGGGAATACTGGATTTTTTTTTGTTCCCTCAGATGAGAGGTTTTTGTTGAAAATTGTGTGTATATTGAGTTTATGAGGGCAATAGTAAAAGACCAGTGAATGACGGTTAACTGCACTACTGGCAGTGTTCAAGGCCAAGTTGGACAGATCCTTGGGTGACATTGTCCAGTGTGAGGTGTCCCTGCCCATTGCAAGGGGTTGGAACTGGATGATCTTAAGGTCCTTTCCAACCCTAACTATTCTATGATTCTATGATGATTTTATGATGCATACAACACATCAAGATATTCTTGAAGTCTGTTGACATGGAATTCAACTCTGACAAAAAGACTTGGAAAACAGAATTTGGTAGGAGTGGTATTGCTTACAAAGAAAGATCTCAGATGGAGCACCTCCTGTATGAAGAGAGGCTGAGAAAGTTGGGGCTGTTCAGCCTGGAGAAGAGAAGGCTGCGCGGAGACCTCATAGCAGCCTTCCAGTATCTGACAGGGGCCTACAAGGATGCTGGGAAAGGACTCTTCATTAGGGACTGTAGTGATAGGACAAGGGACAAGGGGTAATGGGTTAAAACTTAAACAGAGGAAGTTTAGATTAGCTATAAGGACAAAGTTCTTTACTGTGAGGTTGGTTAGGTACTGAAATGGGCGGCCCTAAAAAAGTTGTGAATGCTCCATCCCTGGTGGTGTTCAAGGCTGGGTTGGACATAGCCTTGTGTGACATGGTTTAGTGTGAGGTGTCCCTGCCCATGACAAGGGAGTTGGAACTAGATAATCTTCAGGCCCTTTCCAACCCTAGCTATTCTATGATTCTATGATTCTGTGATCTTGGGATGTTCTGGGTCTCTAAGCTTTTGTCACTCTTCGTGGTGACAAATTATTTATATGCAACAAATGTCGATTTACTTTTCCCATATTCTATCTTTAAAAATAGACACACAAAACGAATTAGCATCTTTTTACAAGATCAGTGTCCAAAAGTTATAGACTTTTACAGGAGGATTGCATTGGAATGATGTTTTCCTGCCAGTTTGCCCATGCAGTCTCTAGGCTTTCAAATCAACCAAGCTTCAGTATGTTTTTCCAGACTGGATAGTCTAGAGATTGAGGCCTCATTCAAGGTAGCACTCAACAGGTTCATCCTTTTGACAGAGGGGTTTTGTAGAATTAAAATGAAAACAGTTTGATGTTAGTAATACTGTAAACCTAGACCAATTCTATTGGTTTTGGTACTGAAAAAAGAACTGTTCAGTAGTAGCAAAATTGATCAAAGTTCTTAAGTACAGATATTATGTTTTAGAATGTTTATTCTTTGATTTCCTTGCAAGAATAAGCATTTCTTTTCCTGTTGCTTAACAATGTTTATTTTAGATTTCAGATACTTGGGCTAGTGTTTTGTTCTTGCAGCTTTGAAATACAGCTGTATATTTGAAGAAAGAGGAAAGACAAAACAAAATATATACTCTAGAAGTAGAGAGGTTTAGATTTAAGTTCAGCCTTTATTGTGCTACATCCATGCCTAAGGTTTTCTAAAGGAAATAAAATATTTTTCTAATATTACACTGTACACAGGTAATGTGATGTTTAAATTTTCCCCACAAAATCAGTTTTGAGCAGAAACACTTAATCCCACAAAGTCTGAGGTTTTCTGTGGAGTTAGCAGTCTGCAAGTATCTTTTTTTGAGTTTGTAAGCAGAATAAAAGCTGTAAAAGGGCTTCAAACTTCAATGAGTTTTCTGATTTCAAAGCCCCTGCATAAACAGTTTTCCTCTTTCGATTCACTTTTAAAATGTGTAATATATATGCAAGTATCAATGTTGATCCCTTTTTACTGGATTTTAAATTGCAAGAAAAGGGAAGGAATTTACAGCAAAAGCCCATCAAACCATCCCTTTCTAACAGATTAATCACTGAAGAGAGCATGCAACTCAACACAAAGGGATGGACGCTTAACTTGGGTTTGGTCTTAAGATGCCCTTTATTCCTGGAAAAACAACAAATTCCCCCTGTTGACTTTCTAATATGTATTCAGATGAAACAATCTGTTGACAGTTTCAACTTGAAAAATTACTGTTAAATTCAGTTTTCCTTTCATGTGAAGTTTTCCAAGCCTTTTAACACTCAGTTGAATTTTGGCATGCCTCTACTACTAGGGCTCATTCTCACTTCCAACCTCCAGTAAAATCATATGAACAAGGCTAATAGTTTTGCCTGTAAACCTCCACAGAGATATTCTCATTTTGTATGTTTTTCTCTGCTTATGAACAGCAAATAATAAAACAAAACTTTCTTTGTAAAAAATTTTGTAGCCTTCATCATCGTTCATCTTAAAGCATGTGTGAACTTGTTGAGAGATTCTCTTCTCAGAGTAGAAACACATTTAACTACATGGCCTACTTGGACCCTAATGCAGGCAAACATCTTCACACAGAATGACAAATGAAATTACATGCTTAAGTCCTGTGACTTACATGTCCCTTCCTAAAGCAGAGGCATAATTCACATCTTTCCCCACCGCTAGCTAATAGGGGCCAGTTCATATTGACTACAATATCAGCTTTCAAATTGGAGATAAGCCAGGAGGCATTTGCAGTCAAATGATAGACAATACAATACCACTTATAAAAATGGAAATTCACTCTAAGGCTTGACAGATACCCACTTATTTAATAGCCTCTTATGCAGTATTCGTCTTCCTTAGACTAATAAAAAAGAGAGATACTTTAAGGCTAAAGGCTACAAGTATTGAAAACTACAAACTAAATATGTCTACAAGGCATGCAATATCTTGCTTTATTTTTAACATGCCAAAAGAATTGATGTTCCTTTTCATTAAGCATGCAAACATAGCCAGCTTAGCCTATTAAAATCCCTGCTGCTATAAAAACCACATTACCAGAAATGACCAGGAAATATTCTCCTAAAGATAAAAGGAAAGGGGAACAAGAAAAACAAACTTAGAGGCAGTGAATAAACCCTTCTGCTGAAACTATCTTGGGAATCTAAACAGGTATTTTTCGGTATAGATGTTAAAACAGACCTAAATCATCTCCAAGTAGATACGGTACTCCCTTCACAGCAGTAAATGTGTTGTTATCAGCCTGGCTCATGTGTCCCAATCAATTTTTGTTGGTATTTAGTAACGGGTTATTAGAAATGTTCTAGTTATGGTAATTTTATTACCATGAGGCTCCTTTAAGAGATATTCCTGATTTTACAGCCAAAATAGATGTCAGTTGAGTCAGCTTTACACTGTTACATAGAAAGGCTCAACCCACCAAACCCATCATTTCACTGTGGTCGCCTCCTGTATCCTGTCCAAGTGTTGCAGAATTTGGTGAAACTCTGAAGGTTTCGATGAAGCTCAGGCTGAGCAGAAATGAAATGGCTTTATCTGTCCTTTCACACAGAGATGCCAGACTGGTTTTTGCAAATGAGGTGGTGGCCTACTTTACTGCTCATTCTGTTGCCTGTTACAGATACCCCAAGATTTCCAATCTGCACCAAAAAATTCTCTTTGCATTTAATTCCGAGCTCTGGCCATCCAGTTGGAAGGGGCTCTCTGCTCGCTCACTAACACTTCTTTTAGGGCTGAATTACTAAAAACACAACACACTTTTTTCCTTCAGGGTTAACCTTACAGGACTGGCAAGGCTACCTCTAGATCTGAATATGTTTAACTCCGTTTCTCTTGTAAGTTATGGTAGCTGTTACACCTGAAAGTGGTATTCGGCTGACCACATGTGGTAACATCAAAGTACTACTTCTTATCTTCAGTGCTCTGACCGTATTTTCTGTCAGATGATGCTAACTATCAGGAGTATCTTTACCTCTAGGGCCATACAAAATGCTGTCAGTACTGCAAGCTGCACTTGCTGAACAAAAACACTGTTCAGGCAGAAACTTCTTTAAGCCAAACCAGTTACATTGAGAAGGGAGGTATGGTGAAAGGCATCCCAGTTTCTGTGTACCTCTGTACAGAAAAATTCCTAATTGTTTGGTTAGTATTTACATCTGTCTTGGTGTTTGGCTAATCTCCTGAATCTTCGTTTCCAGTTTGTAAACACATCCTCTGTTAAAAAGAGGATGTACCTGGATATCTCAGAGCCCTCCTAAAAATGGTTCTAACAAGAGAAATTATAAATTTTCTATAGTTGTCTGTTTTTCAGATTTATACACTTATTAAGGTTTATTTGTACTTTCTGTTTACTTCTGTTTCAGTGGATTTCTTCATCTTAGTTACAATTTAGTTTGATGCTCTGTGGAGGATTTAATCCTATCATTTATTGTACTGGTGGTGCTCACACAAACAAAACAAGGGAGCTGGAAACAAATAAATGAAACCCCCTCATCCATACTATACCTTAGTCCAACTGAACAGGCAACTTACCCAGCTTCATTAGAATCGTATTTAAACAAGTTTTAACACCATAAAAACTAGCCTTTCACATAGACTTCAGGCCTGAAGACTTTATAGCTGCCTAGTTAGTGGTTAGCTTACTAACAAAAGGGGTCAGAGAATCCTTCAAGAGTACCCTTATTATTGTACTGAGTATCTTCTGTAGCTACTGTAAATCTGCAAATCCTTTCTTTAGTTTGGCAATCTAACACTAACTGATAGATAAAAACACTATTTCCTTCAGGTGTGTGCGAGCCTTTCTACTAGGTTTGTTGCCACCTTTTCATCATTACCACATTGGTACCTTAGGTACAATTTCAAGGTGGCAAGACATGTTTGCTGGAAGCAGCTGCTGCTGAAAGCAGAAAAATTTGAACAGTCATACTATGATTTTATTTTATTTTTTTAAAATGATAAATCAGCCATAATGCAAATGATCCTTTCAAAGAATGCAAAGAATCAAAGTAAAAGCACCATCTAGGGACACAATTGTATAACATCTTTTCCCTTGTAAACTGGAGCAATCCCATCCCAAATATCATTAAATTAATTTGACTGTGCTAGATATTTACTGTAGTTAATTTCAGCATAGATTTATAATCCCTTCAACTGAACTGATCATATGTTAAGAATTATATTTTCGTAAATAGCAATTAATGCCAATCAAGTGCAGCACATCATTTCACATTTATATCTTAAAAAAAATTCTCTGTGGATGAAAACAATCCTGTAGTTCGTGATAAGAGAGTATGTGCTCAGCATCAGAGTTGTTTCCTTAGAAACAAGGGCTCACATGATGCACAGAGCTAGTGGAGCATGCTCAATGAGTAAATATATCAGGCTAATTTTCCTTCTTTTGTTCTGAAATTTACTCCAGATTTCCTGCTGTCAGCCGCAGCACTGAGAGCTGCTTGGTTTCCCTCCTATGTAAAAGCGCGGTACAAGTGATGGGTGGTGCTGTGTACCGCTAGTGTGAAAATCTTGCTTAATGTGGAACAAAACCCTCCCTCCATGGAGACTTTCAAAGGAAATCTCAGCAAAATTAATTTCACCCAGTTAGAAAGGAAAAATTGGGTAAATGCTGGACTATAGCAGCAAGCTATTATCTGTCAAAACAGCTAGGTTAGAATTTTTCTCCATCATTTCAATCTGTTTGTGAACTGTTACCTTTTTCCTTGTTCATAGCCTTGATATTCTGACAGTACTTCAATGGAAAGAAGAAAAAACTCCAACTATTAGATGAGGAAAAATTCACAAAGCAAAGTGCTCAGTCTTTGCAGCTTTTTTTAAAGTATATTTTTAGAAAGGAAATCACTGCTTTAAGATGGAAGAAGAATCTGATCTCTGTACTCCAGCTCTGCTGGTTGGCATTTGTACCTAACTGTGTGTCTTGAATACATGATGAGCCATTCACAGACTCCCACAAGCTGATGGAGTTTAAATCTGAATTTATTCAAGTCCATACCCAATCTGGTTTCCCTAAAGAATAAGACCTCTGTTGGAGTTCACTTGAATCACACTTTTTTGTCATTGCTAAACTGACTTAGATGCTTCTGACTGTCCTTTAGAAATAGCCCAAACTTGGACCTATATACATAATAAAATATTATGTGTCTCTTTATACACGCATAAAATGAAAAATACACAAAACCAACCATAAAATTGAGGCTAGAATTCTTTTGTCCCTGGGTCATGACCGGTGTAGTTGCAGTACTACAGTCTTTCATAGCTTAACACTACCATACTGTATGTTTGGATCATAATAAGGAAACTAAGAAGGAACTCCTGTAAGGGTTTTGTTCTTTTTATTAGAAAAGAATTACCCTTTTTCTTGTTGTTTGGCTCTTCCTTAGAGCTTAAAAGTGTATGTTCTCCAACTGAATCAAAGTGCATAGATTTATAGATAAAATAGACATCAGAAGTAATTGGGAACAAGTCTTTATGCCTTTCTTCCTATCCCCAGTAACCTAACCACGAGGGCTTTCATATTCAAAGGCTACTGAACATGCTGAGAGAGAAAAACTGGCAAGTTTAGTATTGCCTAATACCCACAAAGGAGGGAGCAGCAAGAAGGTCACGAGGCTCAGCAGAGTGACAATTCATCAGATGTCTATGTACTGGCTTCATGGGGGTCCTCATTTTGTACTACACGCTACAACCATTGCTATTTTTTACAGCACAGTAAGTTAACGGTGTAAACTGGGCAGCATCATGAGCTGCTGACAGAACTAATGGTTCCTATTTTTGTCTGACACAGTAGTCCCAGTTCCATGAGTCATATTGCTCCAACAATCTTGCTCATTGCTGCACCAAGGAGACATCCGAATAATTGAAATGGAAGAGAAGTGGGTTAGATTTGTCACACCTACTGACTCAACAAAGTTTACCACAAACATTGTATTTTACCATCCCATGTAGTTCTTTCTCTTCTATACACAGACATGACAGATACATGGGATAGAAAAAGCTGTGTCTCAGTAAGCTATGTCTCAATCAAAATCAATGTTGCCATTTTTATATTGAAAGTACAGGAAACCAAAGAAAGCTGCTATACTGCACAGCCTGGCAACAGCTACAAGTGTACCAGAAAGGACAAGAACCTCAATAACTCTTTGCATATCCTATGCTGATCAACATAACCCAAAACATGGCCAAAAATAACTCAAAATTAAAAATGGAGCTAGGAGAAGCATTTTTGTGCAATGGTAATGTTTGCAAGAAAAAAACCAAAACACCAAAAAACAAAAAATCCCCATACATTTATTTAATCCTCTTTCTAGATTTAAATTTCCAAATAAGTTTCAGCTTAAAAAGCAGATGGCACTCCCCACAACACAAAAGCAAAGGGGGACAAGAGAAATAAAGTAATATCCTAGAATTACTGAGTAAGAGAGGAATAAGTATATTCACAAATGTGAACACTGAAATTCCACTCCAGCCTCCTGTTTTCTGGTTATGAAGCAGGCTGTGGACGTTGAGAGGAGAAATTCTTTCTGTTGAAGCAGTCTCACATTGTGGAAGAGGAGACTGCGGGGGGACCTTATTAGTGTATATAAATATATAAAGGGGGAGTGTCATGAGGATGGAGCCAGGCTCTTCTCAATGGCTAACAATGATAAGACAAGGGGTAATGGGTATAAACTGGAACACAAGAGGTTCCACTTAAACTTGAGAAGAAACTTCTTCTCAGTGAGGGTGACAGAACACTGGAACAGGCTG
This sequence comes from Psittacula echo, assembly GCF_963264785.1. Taxonomy (NCBI): domain Eukaryota; kingdom Metazoa; phylum Chordata; class Aves; order Psittaciformes; family Psittacidae; genus Psittacula; species Psittacula echo. The sequence goes on from NC_137745.1 coordinate 3,200,851, forward strand.
CCCAGGGAGGTTGTGGAGTCTCCTTCTCTGGAGACATTCAAAACCCGCCTGGACACATTCCTGTGTAACCTTATCTAGGTGTTCCTGCTCTGGCAGGGGGATTGGACTAGATGATCTTTTGAGGTCCCTTCCAATCTCTAACATACTGTGATACTGTGATACTGTGTGTGACTCTCTTGGCCACAAGTAAATGCAGAAATCCCTTCCAGCCTTTCTGGCAGGACTTTCAGATAGGAGGTGAAATCTGCCTGTTTTCTACAAGGATGCTGGAGAGGCACTCTTCAGCAGGGACTGTAGCGATAAGACAAGGGGTAATGGGCTCAAACATATACAGGAGAAGTTCAGGTTGGATATAAAGAAGTTCTTTACTGTGAGGGTGGTGAGGCACTGGAACAGGTTGCCCAAAGAAGTTGTACATGCTCCATCCCTGGTAGCGTTCAAGGCCAGGTTGTATGGAGTCTTGGGTGACATGGTCTAGTGTGAGGTGTCCCTGCTTGTGGCAGGGATCCTCTCCAACCCTAACTATTCTATTATTCTGGCCCCAAATGCAGTGTATGTTTGCTTATACAAAGTACAGTCACGCCAATGAATGGCTGCTAGCATGTATTTTTTTCTCCCTAGCCCTTCAGAATCATAGAATAGTGAGGGTTGTACCTTAGTGTGCAGATTATTGTAAAGGGAGACCACAACTGCTTTAATTTCCTTATTTCCCACTTTTCATCTCAATAAAGTATCTTGTAACTCCATAGAGTCAAAACAAGGTATCTTTAAACTTTTCTTTTTCAATGAGGTACCAAATTTCAACAATTTTTTACCCATGAAGTCTTGAGACACTTCCCTGCCTTATTTATGGATTTGCTACATGCAGTTTGCTGCCTTCTGTGAATTTACGCAGTGGTCCTATAAAACTGGTTGCCCAAGGAGCATAACTGAATAGGAATAGAACCCTGTATCAATTGATCAAAAAGAAAAGGTACAGTCTCACTGTGCCTCCAAGTTCCTTAATCTCACAAAGCTCCATTACTATATTCAAGGGTCACAAAATGCATAAGAACTGATAACAATGCTGATACTGAATTAACAATTTGTGATGCTAGCAGCTCAGCTCTAAAGATTAAGCCATCCATGAGTCTGCAAAGCTCAAAAGACATCTGCTTTTGCAGCTGATTTTCAGTTTCATTTCTTATCTGGCTTCAAGGGTTTGCTCTGTCAATAATTACGCTGTTCTGTTCTATCTATATTGACACCCGTAATTTTACAAACCTATTTTCAATTCCAACTTGTCATCAGCAACGAAAACTTACATTGCACATATTGAAGGGTTGTGATCTTCAATACATCAAAGTGAAAGCCAAGGAAAATTAAACAGATTGTCTAAAATACACACCACAACAGTCTGGTTAATGGAACGGTCATAGCCTTCTGTCAGTGAGTTTGTGCAATCTGCAGTTAACTTGAGACTTGCCTCAGCATAAGACAATTTATCCAACTGAAGAATCTAACGTTCACCATTTTGAAATAACAGCTTAATCTTTTGGGGTTTTTTTGAATGAACTTTTCAAGAAGAAAGAAGAACTTTCATCTGTTAAAGTGACTTTTGCTTTTACTTGATCTAATCCAAAGTACCTAGTTTTGCATTAAATAAGAGCAGAATTAGTACCTGAATTAATAAAGGGAATAGAACATTTTAAAATGAAGTATGCTTTATGCAAGCCAACTGCAAATTTTTTTTTCTTTAAAGTTGTTCCAACCTCCTGATGCTACAAAAGCAACCTTTCTATATTCCTGATGTGGTTTTATACCTTGGACCGTACTTTTAATAAAAAATAGACAGTAACTGTTGCTCATGAAGTTTTCAGGTAGGTTTTATGGGTGAGACTAGCATATCTTCTTGAAGAAGTTACCCATATATGACCATGATACATATATAAGCTTTACTGCCTTTTCAAAGTGAATGAGAGCAGTACTTTTCCTGGTAAATCATCTTGAACTGTACTGAGAAAAAGCATTCTGTAGAGGCAACATAGTGGTATGAGTAGATGGTGGCACACTGGACTGCTTTTATTTGGCTATAGGTTCCATTGTACTCAGATTTGCCAGTGCCAGCCAGATCTGCCACTGGTTAATACTGGACTGTAGTCAGAATAACTTTGCACGACTATAACTTATCTTTAGGCTCACTCACTATTGTAGTAACAATTCTGGCAAACATCTAAAATGTTTATTTCTGTTACTAATTAATGACAAACCATTAAAATCCCCAAAGAGTGGGAATCATAAATAGCTTACATGCGGCTTGACTAATTTCATGAAGCATGGACATGATTCAAAAATTTCTAGGTTTGAATGATTCAGAAAGAAACACTATGGGAGCAGGAACATTTCTGTCAGCGGCAAATATCAAGCCTTTCTAGTCAAAAGAGTGAAAAGACAAGACACAAGACACGATCAATGACACTGTGATGAAGATCGAATTTGTGGCTGGCAAATAGAGAGATATGTCCCCTTTGTATTATCAAGCTCAAAAACTAGTGTGCAAAAGGAGATCTTACATACTTCTTTCATGATAAAATTATCTTTTCTGGAAGTATCATACCAAAACAGAAATACCACAGGCTCTATGGTGTAGTAACTCTTGGGACCCTCTCTTTTACACCTCTGCTTCTCTACTTCATAGGAAACAGATTGAACAATTGCTTTTCAATCATTGTGCTGCTAATTCACCCAAAAATCCTGCAGAGCAGCACTGCATGAAATGCAGGAATCAAACTTATCACCTCCAGAAATGGTATAGATCTGCTTCTTCTATATGCCTCAGTTTAAGAATATTTTCTTTGTTCTACCTGAGATACACTTCTCTCTTGCTCATCTTCACTTCAAACTTTTGCTTCTATGTATCTTAGAGAAAACGGAAGGAGATCTGTGTGTGTATTCAGAACAAGATTATCCCCCCCCCAAAAAAAAAACCAAAAAAACCCGTGTGTTTTTAATACTTCATTTATTTGATCCATTTGGTGCCTTTGAGTTTAGTGGTAGACTTGGCAGTCCTGGGGTGAAGGTTGGACTTGGTGACCTTAAAGGTCTTTTCCACCTACTTGATTCTATGATTCTATGATATATCATAAACTTCGCATAGAGACTTAATCTTTTCCCTCCTTTCCTTGTCTATGTAGGGTATTCAGTCTTTGTCTGCATTCAGAAATATTACCCTGGAACCTACTTCTCCATTAAAATATGTATAAATGGAAAACAAAAACTGGTTGCAAAAAAATCACACTTAAATAAATGAACAATGTGAGGATGTGAGGGCGATCTGGTTGCAACATCTGTCACCCCATTGATCGCTGGGGTTGATTCAGCTGATCTAGCTGGCTTGGCGGGTGTCCCCTTCCTCCCTCACTGCTCCCTGTGTGTCCCTCCTGAAGCTGCGCACTCTGTCAAAGAGGATGACCTTCCCCAATAAAGGTGATACTGTTCACTGGTCATGGGTATACGGTAGCTGTGCTCCCCTGCTAGAATCTCCAAACAAGCTCAAGGTCCAGTTGTAGGAGAATGTAGAGTAGTCAAGCTTCCAAGACTGCAGACACATCCAAGTGAGGCCCTGTAAGCGGCAGTCTGCCATTTTTTATTTTTATTTTTTTTTCTTTTAAAGATAACAGGAAGGGATTCTATAGGCACACTGCAAATAAAAGATAGACTAGGGAAATTATGGGCCCTCTCCAGAAGCTATGGGGAGAACTGGCTACCCAGGATTTGGAGAAGGCTGAGGTTCTTACTAACTTCTTTGCCTCGGTCTTCACTGGCAAAGGCTCTGACAACACCACCCACGTCTTGGGAAGCAGACGCAGGGACTGTGAGAATGAAGACCCTAGGCCCACTGTAGGAGAGGATCTGGTTCAAGACCATCTTAAAAACCTGAACGTACACAAGTTCATGAGACCTGACGAAATCCATCTGCAGGTCCTGAAGGAGCTGGCAAATGAAGTTGCTAAGTCACTGGCCATCATATTTGAAAAATCATGGCAGTCAGGTGAAGTTCCCAACAACTGGAAAAAGGGAAATATAACCCCCATTTTCAAGAAGGGGAAAATGGATGACCTGGGGAATTACAGACCAGTCAGTCTCACCTCTGTGCCTGGAAAAATCCTGGAGCAGATTCTCCTGGAAGGCATGCTAAGGCACATGAGAAACAGCAAGGTGCTTGGTGACAGCCAGCATGGCTTCACTAAGGGGAAATCCTGCCTGACGAATTTGGTGGCCTTCTATGATGGGGCTACAGAACTGATGGACAGGGGCAGAGCAGTTGACGTCATCTATCTGGACTTGTGCAAAGCATTTGACACTGTCCCACACGACATCCTTGTGTCTAAATTGGAGAGACATCAATTTGATGGGTGGACCACTCGGTGGATAAAGAACTGGCTGGATGGCCGCACGCAAAGAGTTGTGGTCAATGGCTCGATGTCCGGCTGGAGATCGGTAACTAGTGGTGTCCCTCAGGGGTTGGTGTTGGGACCGGTCTTGTTCAACATCTTTGTGTTTTTGTCATTTTTGTTTGACATGGACAGTGGGATTGAGTGCGCCCTCAGCAAGTTTGCCAATGACACCAAGCTGTGTGGTTCAGTTGATACTCTGGAGGGAAGGGATGCCATCCAGAGGGACCTTGACACGCTCGTGAGGTGGGCTGATGCCAACCTGATGAAGTTTAACCATGCCAAGTGCAAGGTCCTACACCTGGGTCGGAGCAATCCCAGGCACAGCTACAGGTTGGGCAGAGAAGAGATTCAGAGCAGCCCTGCAGAGAAGGACTTGGGGGTGTTGGTCAATGAGAAAATGAACATGAGCTGGCAGTGTGCGCTCGCAGCCCAGAAAGCCAACCGTATCCTGGGCTGCATCAAAAGAAGCGTGATCAACAGGTCGAAGGAGGTGATCCTGCCCCTCTACTCTGCTCTCGTGAGACCTCACTTGGAGCATTGTGTGCAGTTCTGGTGTCCTCATCATAAAAAGGACATGGAACTGTTGGAACAAGTCCAGAGGAGGGCCACAAGGATGATCAGGGGGCTGGAGCACCTCCAGTATGAAGAAGTAGGTATGTATGAGAAGAGAAGGCTGCATGGAGACCTCAGAGCAGCCTTCCAGTATCTGAAAGGGGCCTATAAGGATGCTGGGGAGGGACTCTTCATTACGGGCTGTAGTGACAGGACAAGGGGTAATGGGTTAAAACTTAAACAGGGGAAGTTTAGATTGGATGTAAGGAAGAAATTCTTTACTGTAAGGGTGGTGAGGAACTGGAATGGGTTGCCCAGGGAGGTTGTGAATGCTCCATCCTTGGTGGTGTTCAAGGCCAGGTTGGATGAGGCCTTGGGTGATATGGTTTAGTGTGGGGTGTCCCTGCCCATGGCAGGGGGGTTGGAACTGGATGATCTTAAGGTCCTTTCCAACCCTAACTATTCTATAATTCTACGATTCTAACAACTTGCCAGTGATGTATCACCCAACTTGTGACAAATTCACAAAGTTCTACCTCTCTCACGCTTGCAGGCTTTAACTAGAGTAGAATTCTTTTTCCTAAAGCTGATCTATAACTCAACCATTAGTTATTCACTTTGGTGCAGTTATTACCAGGAAGAGTATATAGCTGTGCTACACACTTAGCTTGTCAGAATGGGTTATCATACTCTGGCCAAAAAATCTATTATTTTAGCACTTCACAATATAAACACAGCATTCAAATAACAAACTTGGGGAGGAATGTTTTCATTCTTGGAAAACTCCCAGACATTTTTTGGAAAGCATTATAATTTTATATTGGTGCATGCCTGGGCTTGCTCCTAGGATGATTGACCAAGGTACCGTGCAGATGGTGAAGGCTACAGTCATTCATCAGAGTAATGTATTCTGTTGCCAAGACCTTATTGTGCGCCAAGTTAATATGCAGTTACATTTTTTAATTATTATAAAATAATTTGGAAATCTGGGTTAGTACCAGCACCCTCCAAATCCATAACAATTGCATTTGCAGTGGCATTCTCATTACTGGTTACTGTTCTTACTCCAAAACAAAGTGACATAATTAAGATTCAAACACATGACACAAATTGTCACTGGCATTTGGCAGGTTTGTGCTGCTGAGCAGGTGCTGCTGCATAATCAACTCCTTGAAAAGCCAACCTCTGATAACCCTGGTTTCACTAGTACAGCACACCAATGGAAGCTGCTGTATTAATTATACCTGTAAAGTACTGAACATTTTTATATTAGTGTTCATTTATAAAAATAACAGAACATCTAATCAGATTATCACTTCTTAAAGTGCAAGTGGGAGCTATGTTCTTTTATTCCTCAATTTAAAAATTCATTTTAACAGAATAGGAACTTGGAAGACAATCCCAAATAGAACAACCACTACTGCCACCTCTAGTTATCTTGCAGTATTTTTGATAGTGCTATTCCCCCATTTATTGGCTAGAAAACATTAATTTGCTTTACTTCGTTTGAATTAGTGCCCAGTTTAGGGGAATTAGACACTGAGTAATGGCATAGCTGTAAATTTAGGGATTACAAGAGGAAAAACACCAAGCACAACTTTCAGCTCTGAGATCATTTGACAGCTCTCAAAACTTTTACTGAATGGGACTAGTGATGCCATAATCATCCTGTTCTGATACCACCATTTCTGTTCTTACTGCTACCACTTCTTCCACTTGCTTCTGTTTCAGTTGAATGCTCTCTAGAGGAAGTGCACGCTGGATCAGGAAAAATCTGCCTCGTTGATATTACCATAACTCTCAGTGCCTGAGTTTCATAATGGAGGTACTCCTCCACTCTGCTTCTGCTGTATTCATCTATTACTTTTTTATACAGATGGGGTGAAGTGATGGCAAAATATAAAGTTTCAGCTGCAGGGTCTCCGTTATGGTTCTAAATGATGAAGCATAAAAGTAGAATCACTGCAGTCCTGGGAGTTCTCAAAGCAAAGTGTAGCCCCTTATGCCTGATGTACTTTCGATTTTGATTTGGCAGGCTACCTGCCTCCTGGGTGGTCTTAACATCTCTAAGTCCTCTGGCAATGAATGGACTTTATTTCCAAAGTAACTGGCTATATCCTCTTTTTTAAAAAAAGGTATTATTCAGCCACTTAGCCCTTTCAGTTTCGCTCAGAAACTCTGTTCTAGACTTTTGGTGGTTCTTAATTCAGATGGAGAGAAGGTTTCTAGTAACACTGCATTATGCAAAGTCTTTCTTCAACAAGTACAGAGGTACAGAGGGGAAGAATAAGTTAAATGTTTTTAAAGGGAAAAAAGTATTTTTAAATGTCTGTGGAACAAGGCAATGGAAAACTCAATTCTTACATTCTGCCTCTTAACTGTACTTTAGAAAGATTTATTTTATATTTTGCTAGTGTAGTTCCATCTCTTAAACAGGAGAGATGTTAAGGGATTAATGTTTTTATTCTGGTGCCACTGTGTGCTTACAGTGAGATAACATCATGTAAGATGGTATTTTAGCAAGGAGTACTTCAGCATGGACACATGACCTGAGATGAATCTTGCTAGGGCAGTCAGGAGAGGGGGAAAGAGGTTAGGAGTACTAGAGAACCAAGTCCTGGCAGGTGTTGGCAATTACCATCATGCCAACAAAAGGGTTGAACAGAGTTCCCAATGTGCAGATTTTATCTGCCTTTGAAGCAGAGAGGAATGTTCTGAGGAACAGGAAGGTTCCATCTTAGTATGAATACCATAGTTGACTCTTTCAGAGAATTTGTATGAGAGATTTTTAAAGATTCTAATATAAATTCTGAAATCACAGCACGTGTTCCCCCTTTTCACTGTGACTCTACACTCTGTCAGCACATTACTGGAGCTAGAAAAAATGTTTTATTAGCAACTCTTAAAAATCTTAAGCATCTCTTAAAAATCTTAAAAATCTGCCAATAATCACTGAAAGCTTAAACAGTATCATCAAAACAGTTATTTTGCATCACATTCCAAGTACTGCAGAAAAGCACTTGATCATGTACAATGGTGGTATCATTGCACCATATTTTTAAATGGTTTAATGCATAGTTTCTGCTTTTCTGGCCACAAAAGTATCCGCTCCTCAGAGAAACCCAGGCATTACTCTATTATACTTAAGTGTGAACCACCAGAATTTCAACAACCTGAAAACTGTTATAATTTTCATGTGGGAGGATATACTCATACTCTTAGTGTGTCAAAGCTTTCTCATGAGGCTGTATTTGTGGTTTGCAATTTAAGTAAGACTTAATGTCTGCATTACACACCATTTTTAGGTAATAGAAAGGAATGACCTTCTAGCAAACTATTTAGACATAAATTAATTTCATTCTTCTTTTTCTATTAAACCTAAGACAATGGTTAAACATGGAAATCAAGAATGCCACAGCAAATAATCAATGGGAATGATCATACCACTGAATATACCTATTCAGCATGAATACAATCTACCTCTGTCATGGTTCAATGCACTCACTAGTAAGACTGCTTAGAGAAGATTTATAGCGTGATTAAAAACTGGAGAAGTTTCAACAGAAAGAAACCTCAGCCCTACAGGTTCCCAAGTTATGTTTCCCAACAGATTTATCTTTTTCTCATTTATACTGAAATCTGTTATCCAGTTGCAAAAGCCTAAATTCTCCCAAATCTCATTTAACATTTGTATACAGAAAAACACAGCTATGTTGGGTTTCAATGTAACAATAGTGCAGCATAAAACTGTAGCATCAGGAGTTCAGTTCTGGAGAACAGGTTTGTGCTATAAATGTATTTCCTCCCTGAGACGTCTCTTGTTTTGGAATTATTTTACCAAGGCCAAATTATCACTGGAAGTGTATCTAATGCTATGCCTACTACATTTTCAAGTTTTCTCTTTTCCCCAGGAGAAGACCCACTGTTTAGGTAAGGCTGAATTAATTCAGGCTCATCTGCTGTCTTCAACACTTTTGACTGAACAAGAGATATGCCAGTCATTTGGATCTTCTGATTTTAACACCAAAATAGATACTGTGAAGAACTATTCTGGCTACCTAACAAAGATTTTGAAATTCACAGAGGCTTAAGCAAGTCTTGATGACTTGAATTATTAATATTACACCAAAAAAGTAAATGGTTATCATATTGTCTTAGAAGTAAGCTAATTGTAAAATCCAAATTTACATGTTGGCACAATCTGAATATCTGATTCAGTTCTGATGAAAAAGTCATTCATCTGGGAATGTGTAAACCCATCTAGATTTATTTTAACCTCTGTTATCTGCAATTCCACATTGTTAAAATAGGGCCATGTCCACAATGTCTGCTATTCTGAAACTGTATTGTCATCCAGGTTTTAGTCCCAGTATTTCATTACCATTTTGGATAATCAAGGCAAGAGTATCCCCAGCTTCCAAGCATGTTTATTTTCTTCACCATTCATGCTTACTTCTAAGACAACATGAATTTAACAGTATTGAATGACCTAGAGATCTTCAGTTCAAGTTCTCAATTATGCCTTAACTCTAATCAACCTCACCAGAGGCTCACTCATGGCTCCTGTCTGTGAGCCCCATTTAAGCTCAGGCCTGGCTCTCACTCTCACCCCGAGCTATGTTGTAGGAGTGCTCATTTCCAGCTTTGTTGTAGTTGTGCCTAGCCGTAGATGCTGCAGATCTAAACCCTGACCTGCAGATTCACTTTTCAGCTTGACCTAGGACTTGCCTAATTTGCTATGGATATTCCTGTGAATCACTGCTTATGTCTGACCCTGCTTACCATCATTAGATCTGATTCTGTCCCTGACTTTGGGAACCTGTGCTCCTGGCCTGACCTTGAACACACTTCATCCCCATTGACTTGCCTGAAGATATGGGCTTCTGGCTGACCCTGATGACCACCTCTGGGTCTGTCTGCTTGCCTAACTTAGGTACTGTGGGACAGGACCCTGCCTGATGAGGTTCTTTCCATGTGGGGCTGTCTGGGTTCAGCAGCAGCAGTCAGTTTTTCTCCTTCTTAGTAGCTGGTGCAGTGCTGTGGTTTTGACTTTCAGCCTGGGAACAGTGCTGATAACACCGATGTTTTTAGTTGTTGCTCAGTAATGTTTACTCTGACCAAGGACTTTGTGAGTCTTATGCTCTGCCAAGGAGGAGGAGAAGCCAGGAGGAAGCAGAGACAGGACACCTGACCCAAACTAGCCGAAGAGGTATTCCATGCCACAGCACGTCATGCCGGGGGATGTAACTGGGAGCTACCCGGAAGGGCACATCCTCTTTTCTGTCGGGCTCTTTTCTGGCGGGCGGTATTGTATTCTCTTCCCTTGTTATTTCTCTTATCATTATTATTATTGGTGGCAGCAGTAGTGATTTGTGTTATACCTTAGTTACTGGACTGTTTTTATCTCAACCCGTGGGAGTTACATTCTTTCGATTCTCCTCCCCATCCCTCTGGGGGGGTGAGGGGGGAAGTTGACTTCATGGTTCTAATTTACGGCCTGGGCTTAAACCACGACAGGGGCATATTTGTTTTTCCCATCACTTCAGGAGCAGTGAGCCCTTGTAGTCCCCTAATGCTGTTTTTCTGGATTGTTATAAAATGACCTACCTGTTAGACCACAGTACTTCTTAATTCATACAACCAACTTTCCTTTGTAACTCCTGAGGTTTGTCTTATTACAGGCTCTGCATTTTTAATTCAGCAGGCACTGCAGAAAGGCAACAGTATTACTTTTTTTTTAAACACAGATTTGCATTTCCTGATTTGGCATGTTTGTAATTATCCAAATGTGTTTCCATTTCAATTTGCTGTTTGCTGTCTTTGTGCAGCTGCATTTGGATTCTTACCAATTTGCCATCTCAGATTGTGAATCGCCCAGTTCCATTTATGCAGGCAACGATTATCCCTTTTTTTTTTAACAAAAAAATATTAAAAAACCAAACCTGCTAACTTACTCTTGCAACTCACAGAAGGGTAAATAGAAGAGGAAGAAATATGGTTGAAAAAGAGTCAGAGAGCTAAATAAGGAAATAGTTATATCAGGGAAGGATCCTGGTATACAACTTTCTTATGTGAAATACTGTTTATTGACTCAGCTGGAGAAAGGAAATAGTCAAGCCAGAGCAGTATAATAATCTCCAATTCCTTCTGTAAGTAAGGGATTCATACTCTTTCATCTGTGACTTATGTGGCATCCAAAGGGGTGCAGAACAAATTCTTACTGGCATTAGACACCAGAATGAAAGAGTCATGGGAATTGATTATGAAACTGGCAGCATTCATCTTCCCTTCAAGTTTTTAAAGTTATCCTTAGCTATTTGGGGAAAGTGAATTCTGTCTATTTCTGACAACATAACAAAACAGAGGTACATCTTATTATATAGCATCTGCAGAGCAGAGAGCTGGCATGCATGGATATCTATTTAATCATGCACTGAGGCCAGCAGTTCCTCCCATCTGTGACTTAACAGCAAGGAGCGCTTCCTGCTACATTTTCATGAAGAATATTGACTTGATGAAGCTTAACACTACTCTGCCTTCCTTCTCCTCTAACACCTTTGAAGTAAATACTGTATAGTCATCTCTCTGGACTCAAATACAGAAAATACCCAAGCTGTCATGTGTTCCAGCAGATCTCCCACACACATAGTAAAGGCAAGGGCTATTCTTCAGGCATTATTCAGGGTAAAAAGGAGAGAAGAAAGGGTCATTAATGCAGATGTACTTGCTAGTCTACAAAGCACGATGGCATGAAAAGTTTGTGGGGGCCATATGGTGGTAGATCACTACTCAGAGAAATGATGGCTTCATTCTTTGCATTAATCTGATCTAAACCTGCATGCCTCAGTGGGGCAAGGAAGGCTAAAAATGATGTGCTTTATAATTCTAATAGCTTACTATGAGTACATGCTCTACCTCAGAGTTAATGCACAGGAGTGACAATTACAAACAACTTTCTGTTGCAACGGATTTGAATATACACAAAGGTATCTTATTGAAATAAGCAGGAATTTTACTGTACTCAAGACACAGAAAAATATTCAAGGATTGATTTCTTGTCAGAGTTTGAATCAAGACAATGTATATTATAGTGAAGGAAAAGCACCTAGATCTTTAGCTTTGTTTTTCTTGTTGAGTTTCTGCTGCCAAAGCTATAAATGGAGAAAAGCTCAGTAGAACTAAAATGTAAAATGAGACTTAAAGAGCACAGTCAAAAAGTAAGTCTTTCATTGAAGCCTCCTTAGATTCTACTTGGGTTTAGGGACTCAGTTTTGTTCATCTGGGAGCTCAGTGTTTTACGGAAGACCTAGAACTCTGAAGGTCCACATCCAAACATGGATAGAAAAAACCAAAAATACCAAAAGCCCTATAATAATCAAATCTTCTGAAAACAGCATGAGTTTTTATACTGTTTGGCAAATCTTAAACTTGATTTACTAGGGCAATGCTTTACTGTCCCATATGACTGTGAAATTGGAGATCTATTAATATTCTGTGTTTTTTTGTCTCAGAGAGAAGAACCACAAAATGTTGGCAGTTGTTGAAACTGGATGTTTAACTCAAAAGGTTAGAGATTTTTAATCCTTTTGTTTTATTTCTAGTGCAGCTGATTTGCTTTTTTGCAAGTATCCTAGCAACCTTCCCTCCCTCCCCCTTTCTCCAGTACCGTAAAGGTTAGGTAAGGATTCTGGAGAGATTGGCCTAAAATATAAAACAAAGTGACAGAAGAACATTTCTTAAAGGCATAACTTACTTTAATAATATTCTGACAATTTCAACACATTTTAAGGGAGAGGGAACAGGAAGCAGAGAAGCAATCCTGAAATAACTTCTAACAGTTTGTAATGTTATGAAATATTAGACTGGATAAGGGCTTAAGCTTCACAAAGGGTTACCTCAGAACTAGGAAACATTCCCTACCAACTCAGGGACAAGTCCTTTAATATAGTATTTGGCAAGATGAAAACTTGAAGAAAAAGCAAACTTGAAGCATACCCAAAACCAGACTTTGTTCTCCTGTAGCAAAATATTTGCAGTTGGAATTTTGTACTACTAAAGTCCTCATTGTTTTTGCAGTTATGGTAAGATTTATATTGATAACACAACATGTAGATGATATTAACAAATGCCATTTCCTCACCAAGCTCACTTCTAGTGTTGTAGGCACCTTGAGCTGTCAGACTAAGTTAGACTTTACCACTATTAATCGCAGTCTCAAGTAAAATGTACCAGATGTACTCAAGCTACCTATTTCAACTAAATGCTTGCTTCTGACTTGCAAGAAGGTTCTAATACAAATAGGATTTCCTAACTAAGGGGCTATATTTAGTCACTTATGAAATTTTAACCACTTAAGTCAAAATCTGGTAGGTCTTGGGTATGTCCACATGGGATTAAGGCTGAATGGCCTAGCACTGCTGCTCAAATCCATGCAGTCCTGTTGGTTACACAATCACCTGGCCTTGTGCTCTGGTTTGTTGCCCTTTTTCCTTCTCTTTTTTTTTTTTTTTTTTTTTTTTTTTTTGGGGGGGGGAGAGGGATGTGTATAGGGGTTTTATTTGTTTTATTTAATCTAGAGATCTTGTTGAGCTACAAGATGTGCTCAACATGGATGCATCTCCAAGAACAGCTTTTGCAAGAATTTATGCTTTTCATTTGTTTTAAAGTCTTTCATATTCTAGTCTTCGTTTTATTCCTATGTCTCTATAAACAAATGGCTGCTCTGAATTATAAGAATGGTAATTTTCCAGGTACAGCAGGGATGGAATTTAAATTTACACCGGTTTTAATATGATTAAATTACATTATTTCATATTAATATACTTACTTTAAATGGCTTAAATCTAAAACCTGAACACTTTTATATGCTTTCACAGTTTGCCAGCAACAACAAAAAGACTGTACAACCTGGGAGTCTTTAACATTACTCATAGTAAAAGCACTTATTGATCAGTGCTTTGCAGAAAGCTTACAGTTACCTAAACCTACGTGCTCTCAAACAGGTTCTACCTCATCAGGCTGATGCCAATCAGCTGGAACACAGAGTCTTTCTTTGTGAGGAAAAAAACCCTGTCAATTGTAGAAATTAGCCACCAGAGGGAGCCTGCACTGCTGAGCTGGCACAGACGTGCTCCTCTCGGCACCAAAACAGATAAATAAAGACTGCCTACCTGTTCTGGTATCATACAGATTGATTTATGTTAAATATGCTTTCCAAGCTACCTGCACAGCTATGCTGCAAGCTGACAACTGCAGCAGCCGCCAGAGTGGTTTGTTTGTAAAACAAACTATTCCTTTTCCATTCCACATTTAGAATTCTACCTTTCTTGGCTGGTAAACCAAATATCAGCATCAGGGATCAGCCATATCGCACTGTTCCTCCACTGCCGGAAAGGACCTGGGAGATCTTCTCCCCCTCACATGCTTTCCCGAGGCATCACTTGGATTAAGGGAAAGAATGCACTGCAGGAACGCCTCAATATGGCCAGGGCACAGGTTATATTTAATAAAAACTACAGCAAAAGAGGTTGCACTCAAAAGCCTTTTTAAAGGGCGTATTTCATTCGTGATCCACTGTTTGTCTACCATACAACAAGGCTAGTCAATACCACTTATAAAAACCCACGAATATAGAAGGAAATCTCAATTATAGATTACCACAGTTTGTACATCATGGCTTCAGAACTAAATCCAAACCCAGTGACCCTTCACCCTTTCCCTCCATTCCTCAGGCTAATCAGTGTAATTGCAATCAAAGTCTTGCTAATGGAGCACCAGCAGGGATCATCGAATGAAAGCACATGGCCCTTATCATCACATTAGCACATACTCCTCATTATCCTTAAAGCTCACCTCATATCCTTGAAAGCCAAAGCATCGTGGAGGTGAAAGCTGGAATTGCTGCCTGTTGTCCCTTTTCCCAGCCTCAGAGCAGCGCAGGAGATTTCCCCCAGCCATGCCTGAGGAGAGCGGGTTTGCAGCAAGGCAGCCACCAAGAAAAGAGGAGGGAAGGAGCTAACAAAAAGTTTTACCACAAAGAAACACTTGTAGCCCCTTTTCAGGCACAAGGAAACATTCCTCTTCCCAGGAAACTACTTCTGGATTTAGCACTGGGGAAATTAACCTGCAGGTGGCACAAGGGTGCTCAGAGGCCCGAGGTGAGTGTTTTTCCCGGTGTAGCTCCAGTACAAGCCGGTTTTTCCCCTCTGATGTTCTATACCAGGCTTACCTGCACCACGTTCTCCCGAGAACTTGCGTTTTCTTCCCTTCTTGTTTTGACTTGCCCGAGGTGTCCGTGCTCCCCTCACAGAGGCTCCAGGCTGTTCCTCATGCCGGCACCGGCGCGGCCTGCGCTCTGCAGCCTCGGCCAAGGAGCAAGCGGCATGTCACACCTCAGTGTGGTAAACATGGCGTCTCCTGGCCGTGAGATCGGTCCCACCTGGATGAGGTGCCCTCGGGTAGGACCGCGAGGCTGTTTTACCTCAGCGCAGCTCACCAGAGGTGCGGCGGGAAATGGGGGCTTCCCCAAAGCTTCCACAGCTCTGCTCGGCTCTACGTTTGGCAGGCAGCTCCCCAGGCACGGTTGTCTTGACCAGCAAATGCAACTTCGAGCTGTGTAAGTAAGCTTGTTCTCTAAATCAATTGCAAAAAAAGAAAGACATTTTCTTTCTTTCTGTGTATGTTTGGACTTGGTGTGCGTTCCCATGAGAACGTATAGGTTCTTTGTTTCTCGTTTGTGGAATAGTTTTGATTGTGCTGTTGAGGTTATGTGGGTAGAACTGTGCTAAGAGAAGAGTCAAATTAGGTCAGCTTGGTTGAACTGGATCCTGTGGTGGTAATTTGGGAATTTCAATTGATATTCTGTGTGCATTTTGCCAAATAAAGGGAAAAAGAAGAATGGCTGATACTTAATTACCAGCACTTACTGCTCCACAAAAGCTTTTTGCCAGTGTTTTCTTCTCTGTGAAATATCCTCAACTTTTTATTATAGTCATTATGTAATTCATCAAAACCAAACAAAGGTCCTCATCTGACCAGATAAACAATGGGTCATCACTCTGGAAATCACTGGAAATGCTGAATCTCCCAGGTTGTTGCCCCACTGCAGATGACGAGGGAAGGATGCAGGGGCAATGCTGACCGCTTTATGCTGCTGAAATTCAGGTAAAATTTTCTAGGAAGACCCACAGAGGTTTTACTGCGTGTATTAGTGAAGCTAATAAATCCTTCAGGTTTTGTAGTAGCTTTAAATAATGCTTGAACACCATGCTAAATTCAGCGTGCAGGTTTCTAAGCACGGTCACTGAAATTCTGCTGCTGCCATAAATGATGACAAAGACTGCTAAGGTCTGCCTATCATTTTGTGAGTGAGAGAGAGATCTTTTGTTCTTCATAACATTTTTAGAATTTGAGAGAGTCCGATCCTTCAGTAATGCACAGTACCTCTGACAAGTGGTTTGGCCTTCGTTTTTGATCCTGTCCATCAAGGTTGCGTAATAAATAGATCAATAATTGAGATCTAAAATGTCATAGGCACTTAACAAAACCCACTGACAGCTGAAACTGTAGTGGCGTAATTGTTCATTTTAAAGTTTGTGGGTTTTTTAATGTGCCGGCAATTATTCTGTGCATGAGCTACTGACCTAGAGACAGAAGGGACAAGAGGAAGTGCTCCTGTCAGCACAAAGTGATCCTTTAAATGACTCTAATCTAGAGGCCAGCCAGAAAATTATTTTTTGCTGATCTTTACTCATCTTGTCTGTTATTCTTTGCTACACTATCTGAATAGGACAGTACTGTCCTTATGTATGGGTTGGCTTCAATAAATGGGTCTGCAATTTATACTCCTACTTTTACTACGTCAGTAACTCCTCTTTAGTTACTCTGCTTTGCTTTCAACACTGCAGATATTTAATCAGTGTCAGGGGGCTCCGATGCTAAAATCAGGGGAATGGAGGAGCACTGTACAGTTCAATAATCCTCACAATCTTTGATCTTGCAGTCTGAAGACAAGCTTCTTTCTAGTCCTCCAGCTGTCTGTGCTTGTGCAACACTAGCACAGAGGTAGTGCTTCTCCCTGTATATGCTTTGTTTCCTGTTAACACTGCTTCCTTTGTGGAGCCTGCAGTGACTTCCAGAATTAATTTCTTTGAAGCTTCTGTGTCTACCTGTGTATCTGAAGAGCAGTCCACAGCAAACAAACAGCATACTACAAGCAGTTGCAATGAAAGAAGAGCAGCAACTTGGCAGCTGCTGCTAGAGGAGCATTACGATCTTGGTAGCTTTTCAGACATGTTTCCAAGGGAGAGCAGGAGTCAGATCATGTTAGGTATGAGCCTGCCTGTCAATCATTTTCTCAACAGTTTTAAACCAATTTACTAAATTCAAGCAAATTGAACTTTGAGGTTAAAAGCTATATTACTGTGCTTTTGTAAATCTTGAAAACAATTGGAAGAACAAAGGCTAGAATGTAATACGCAGCTACACACCTCTGTGTGGGTGTGAATCACAGAGGTGAGGGGATGGGAGATCCTTGCTGCTGGTATCAAAACAGCAAACCTTCTAGTGTATAAGTTACAGACATTAATTGCACTTAAAAGTGTCTTGATCAGAGACAGAAATTAAGAGTCCATTAATTAATCACATGCTAGAAACTAGCAGCAAAGAAATGGAAAGATAACGTTTGGAAAGTCTTGTGTGACCTGGACAAAGATGTGATAAAAACTGAGATTAGAACATGGGGGATATTCGTATCACTGGAGGTGTGGTAGACTCGGTAGGAGAAAGTGATAATATTGATCATTACGGTGGTGAGACCAACCTAAGAAAATCCAGCCTGTATACATTAAATTAGAATGTTAAAATACTAGTGCTGAGGAACCGAACTGAGGACTAGAAACACTGATGCAGAGTGAGGATTTTTGGAGGAAGAAAAAGCATGGTTGGTGCGGACATACAGTCACCTGAAGGGGCTGGTTTTCACAGGAATGATGTGGATATTATTTTACATGGAGGAAGTAAGTAACAGGACATAAAAATATGAGGGCTGTGGTGGTTGTGTAAAAAAAACAAAAAAAAAAACCCACAAAAAAAAAACACCAAAAAAAACCATGCTCCGATATTAAGTACACAGAGTTTTACCTTACTGATACACTGCAATGACGATACTGCCGCTGTTGCCCACAGCTGTAAGAGTATCTAAGATAACATATTTGTTTAGCAGTTTCTCTTTTCCATAAACTCAATTATATTACTTTTGCATTCTGTAGTTCTTTTACATTGCGTTCTGGTATGAGCTCTTTGGTTATTCTGACTGGAAATGACTGCTGGCTACTATTACTACAGTTGCTCTCTATTTATTCTTCAAAAAACATTAGCACAGCTTTTTTTCCCCACAGACTTTCCTGTCTTTTGCAGTTATTGAAATATAGCGTTTAAAGTTTTTAAAACTCCTGAGTGAAGTTTCCCAGACATGCTGACTTTAAAGCCTCCTGAGTTTCAGTTGCTACAGGATGTATTGTATTTCACTCACTCTGTGTGTGTTTTCTCCCAGTGGCAGCTTTTTTCACAGCTTAGGTTCTAGAAATAGAATGAAATGCACTTGATTCCTATCATTGCATCCATTTTTCTAATGAGTTTTTAATTCTGTGCTGGTTTGATTTTACTTACTTTGCTCACACAATTGCCTATTTAAAAGAATCAAGTAGATAATATTTGGAGTTTTTATCTCTTTGTCAAATCATAGGAGATCCTAGTCATTTGTACCCTCTGATAATATCACTACTCTTTTTCTGAGATTAGGTCCTCTTTATCAGTCCATAATTACCCTAATACTGTGATATATTGGCATACTGCTGTATTTATCAGTACATTGTAGCTTTGGTTCATGTTAGAGTTGGTGCTATTTAAGTTTGGAAAATATCTGTTATACTGTTCATAAATAGGAAATACAATGATTTTTTCTTTTTAGTGCTGGTTGACTGAACAGTTCAGCTTGTATTGTCCAAACTGAAGTTCTCCATGATAAAAAACCCACTTTGATTCTTACTCATTGCATGTGGCCAAAAAGTTGATTTAATATGGTTTTATAGAGTGGAGAAGACAGAGCTAGCCTCCCATCTTCTGCTTCATTCACTCAAACATTGATACTCAGTGTTTGAAAGCAAGAATGGTTGGCTTTGATCTGGAATGACACTGTCCCTCTACTTCCATTCTAATCCTTCTTACATGGCTATAGCAATTGAGGCCTTGGGTGACATGGTTTACTGTGAGGTGTCCCTGCCCATGGCAGGGGGTTTGGAACTAGATGATCTCAAGGTCCTTTCCAACCCTAACTATTCTATGATTCTATGATATAACATCTGATGTGAATCATTTCTCCATATATTTGCACTACCAGTTATACCAGGATTATTCTAATAAATAAGCAATTCCAGAGCATCTTATCTAAGACTGGAAGTAGTGTGGGTAGAACAGACAGTTGATCAATTTCTCTTCACATCCATTAGTGCCAAGATCAATTATTGTTAAGTATCAGTATTTTACACTGAGACACTTATGCTTCTTATTTTCATCTTGCAACAAATGATACAAAGTTAATATGTTTGTTTCCAGTTTGCTGTTCAAAGACAGTTGCACCAGATGCATATTCATACAGCCTTATCTTCTACCTTTTGCTAGGACAGTGAGATGATTCTTCTTCAAAAGCAGCTGTCTTGGTGGGGCTGCAAAGCAAACTATTTCAGCCAGAATGGAGTGTTTGATCATAATAGGAGTGAAATCCAGAGCAGAAGTCTCAGGGTGAGGGAAGAAGGTAATTTTCCAAATGTTCTGGGGAGAATTACGTGTGTGTTTAAATTAGCAAGTCAGTGTTTCAGAGGGGTTTTTGAAGTGCTAATATTTAGCCTAAAGCTATAATTGGTGTCTTGGTTGTAGAACTCACATGCGTTATTGTTCCACCTGAAGCAGTCCTACTCCTTGTGGAAGGAACGAAGACTGAAATTGCACACTGGGCGCCATTTTGAGTGCCTGACTTGCAATGTGAATGCAAGGTCCTCCAGTAGGCACAATTAATTTTCTTCTAATTTAATGCCTTTCAATGGTGCTATCTGCCTATCCTCTAGATGATGGCTTTTCTTCCTGCTAAGAGGACAAATTGTTTTTTAAGCTTCCATTCCTATAATAAACCACAATAAGTTTCTCTGCTTTTATCCCAGAGACCTAGCTACTAGTAAGGTATTCCCATTCTGCCTTTCTTGGTAAGAAGTATAAGAATGAATTCAAAGAAAGCCATTTCAACATCCTCTTTTCTCCTGTATGTTTTCTGGCTGTAATTATGTAGTAATTTTGTAGCTTGCACTCTAGGCCTCCTGTTCAGTTTCAGTGCTGATATGCACCGTCACTAGTGGATTCCTGCCCACAGGCTTCAGAAACTCATCCAATCTGAGTGTGACACATTGTCTTGGCTCTGGGAATGCGGAACAGACTTTTCTGATTATATGTTCAGCTTCTAAAAATAACCACATCAGGTAGCCAGTGATTTCTTTTTTTTCCAAGACCTAACTGTAAAACATAGTAACATGATGTACTGGCTCCCTACAAAGCCACTTCACTTCTTTTTGGAAGAGAGAGAGATGTAGGAAAGAAGAATAATTTAAAAAGATACAGCTGCAAATACTTGACAAAGAATGACTTTGTTTAACTTCAGACTGTGTCCTTCAAGGTATTTAACTTTGTAACAAGTATTTATGAACTCTGTAGCTCAATTGATTTTTCAATTAAATGAATGCAAGTAATGAAAATTGCTTTCTGCATCTCATCTCTATAAAACTAACTGTTGACCAGCCTGGGAACAAGTCTGGAAATTATGAACAATGAAATGCAAGCTTTCTGGGGCATTGAATAGATGCCTCTGATTATGTCTAATCATTTATAGAGCCAATTAATATATGGAACAAGAAAGCAGCTCACTCAAACCCAGGTTGAGGTCTGAGTTATTTGGGATTCACAGCAGAAGATGCAGGTAAAACTGTAACATGAATATTTTAGAATAGAGCACACATTACATGTTCAGAAGATAGTAAGAAGTGAGGCTGCCAGTTCCCTCCATTCTGCAAATATTTATTCAAGATTTGGTTTATAATATCTTGTGATGTTCCTCTGTATTTTTGTGGTGGCTATTTTTTCTTATTACAGTTTATTGCATCTCCACCCAAAGATTTTGCTCTGTCTTCCAATGACCTGCTACTTATTGCAGCCACTATTTATTAGCTGTAAGGAAAATCAAAACTTGGAGAGAATATTATGATGTTGGTTGTAGCATTTTTCTTTGTTGCCAGCAACAGAATTTAAAAATATTTTTGTAGTGATATGAAACTACAGATAAATTATTAAAGATCTCTCCTGCAGGTTAACAGATGTACCACAGATCTAGTTTGTGCTCTATTATAGATAGCCAAGGGTAACTGTCTTTCATGAAGTATTCATCATCCAAGCTATGTAATTCAACTGCCTTAATATACCTTACTTAATTTTTCGAAGAGGCGAGTTTTGATGTAACTTCTCCACCAGGTAGAAGTTACATGGATGGAAAATCTGTCCTAGTAGCCACAATACTGTTAGTGAATCCTCAATGAACAGCTAAATTAAATCATGTTTAGAAAAGGAAAAAAAAAAAAAAGGCAAATTCCACTTCTTTAAGCATACTTTATGCACATATTGCTGTGTTTTCAGCTTTATATATATATGTGTGTGTGTGGGTTTGTGAGGCATAAAATTATTAAAAAAATATCTGGGTATATTCTTCAGGATCAAGTTATTGTGCTGTGTAAAAATAAGTTTTGGTAACTCAGAAGACTCTTACCAAAGTAAACATATTTGCAACAGAACTCAGTGTAATCACAAATAATCTTAACTGTGGTGTAAGTAGATAAATGTAGTCATGAAATGAAACTACAAATAGATCAAATTACTGTTATTGTACAAACATCATCCCCTATTGTCCTATGGAGAACTGAGCTTGATACGATTTGGGGCAGGGAATAATGACTCGTAAACCTCATCAAGTTACTCAAATATACAATAGGCTGAGAACATCGCAGCAAATGTGTAGATTTAGAAAGAAAATATCCCTGAAGTCCTACTCAGCATTAGCAGGATTAGCATTGTACATGTTCTAGAAGATTACAAGAAACAAAATTCTTTCCTGCTTCATCTTTGGCAGGAAGAAGCATCAAACTAAATGGCTCTGCCACATCCTGATTTTCAACAAGGATGTTTTCTCTAACTGATAGTTGCTGCTGGTCTTGCCTCTTTACTGTATGTGAAACCCACTATGGCCAAGGAGCAGGGATATCTGTTTTCAAGCTGCATTTTTGAACTCGTGAGCCTCCAAAGCACTGGTTGCAGTGTTTGTCTGTTTTGTGTGGCTGTACCTGAGGTTTCTGTGATCCTGACTTGGTTTTTATCGGTCCTTAGCAGAGGCTGTCTAGCTGTTGATTATCTTGGAGACAATTCCTGTTGGTTGATAACATAGGATACGAGTTTCCATCTGTTAGCTGATGGCCTGGCTCTGCTGCAGACACTAACACTGGTCCCACTGCTTGGTTTCTGGAGTACTTGAAAAATTCATTACGGTCTTGATGAAAAGCCTTTGGAAAATGCAAGTAAGCAGTCAGGGTGGAAGTAATTTCTTATACTTTTTTTTTCTTCTTCATTTATCAGTCATTGAACTGGATCTGAAAATTTGTTGAAGGATGTTTTTATAAACATAAAGCACTGAGAAGTCTGGCATTATTCCAGTTAATGGACTCCATGATTATGTAGTTGCTCAGTTCAGACTGCTACCAAGATTAACAACAGCAACAAAATGTAGAGTACTGGAGCACAAGTAGAATTATTACTGTTTCACAGCAATGTTGTTATTTGTAAAAGTGATAATCATAGCAGCAACTTGTCAGCCTGGGAATTCAGCAGGAGGTGGGGGTGTTTGGGCAAAGGGACTGTCTGTGCTGTAACTCAGCAGACAAAGTGTATTTCCATGGCAGTGTACCTACCAGAAAAGTGTTTGAGAATGTTAATGACTTTTAGTTGGTTTAATTGCATGCAATGTACTTTCTGGTCAGTGTGCAAGACGAGGCTTCTTTTTACTTTTACACACGCTTCTGTTTATAAACGGATGTAGTGGCAGCCTAGGTGGTCTGGTGTTGTGTTTGGTAGGCATTGGTACTTTTATCTTCCTAGGAAGTAGAAAAGGTCAAGCAGTTAATGAACTTATTTTAAGGAATATCAAGTCTTGTTCTAGCCAGATATTCAGCTCTGACAACATTGGATTGCTGAGCCAAGGGCCCATTTTGTTGTCATACACCTCCTGCTGAGAAACCCATTTTCCAGACAATAGTAAGCACTCAAGTGCAGAAAGGCGACGGAGGAAGGCTCCCATTTGGTGAAGTCTATTGCTGGAGCAGTGTTAAATAGCAGCATGTAGCAAGTAAATTCTGCTACATTACCAGCATTCTGTGATACCTATTCATGCTGCAGCAAGAAGTTTTCAGGGAAACAGGAATGCTACAATCTGGTTTTATAGCTGTTAACTGTACCTGCTGCAAACACACTTAAAACCAACCCTACCTTTCCCTTCTGTGAATGCATGCCAATCTGACAAAAGGAGGCTTTTCTTTGTAAAAATGAATTGCACAAGAAAGATTGAGCTGTAATTTGTAGATCTCAACCCTCTGAGAGAACAGTCATAGAATAAATTTTCTATTGGTTCTAGAGTCAGTGGAAGATTTAACCAGACTCTTCAGAGAAGGTACCAAGGAAGTAATATGGAGGCACTTGTGGTTCATCCAGGTAACCAGTGCTTGTGGGTGGGGAAATTCTCTCTCCTGAGTACATCCTTGCTGTTACTTCTCTCACTAATCTACTATTGCATATTTGACTTCCATGAAGTAGGAATTCTACTTCCACAGTTGTTTTCTATATGAGCTTTTTAAGTTGGTTTAATTTTGGTATTTGATAGCAAAAAAATTAGCTTCAGCCACCGAGGTGTGCCTGGTTTTGACACAATTTCATGTCTGTACAGATTCCCTTAAAAGATTTATTAGACCGCAGCACATCTGGTGAGGCTTCATAGCTGGTAATGAAAGCAAGCAAGTTTGGCTTGGTTTCTTTTTTAACTGCTGAGATTTTTGTTCAACTCTATGAATCATTCCTTACAGTACTTAGCCATAGTGCTCTCAAGCCAACAACATAAAAAAACTTAGCAAAATTTTGTTGATGAGGAATGGACATCCTATCTTTTCAGGTTTGTTTTCTTTAGAAAGAACCTGTAGAAATAGTGTGGTATAGTGTAGAAAAATGTAGAAATATTCCATATACAAATAGTTCCCTGTTACATCTAGAAAGTGGTGCCTGATCTGGAATATGTTGTAGTAAATCAGTCATTACTAATAAAAAAGACAGTATAAATGGGAAGCCCATTCTAAGCCACAAGCTACAGAATTAGTCATGCCTAGATGTAGAACTTTTATACAGACTCCTTTCCAATGCCCACAAAACACAGGGATTTTTTAGTATTTGTGAATGTATTTTGAACTAATCTCGAGTGAAGGAAGTAAACGTGAATTTTAAATCCAAGTTTTCATTTTCTAAGGAAAAGTACAAGCTTTTGAGCAGATTTCAGATATTTCCTAATCTTAGCAGTCTAACATATACAAACCACTTAACAGCAAGGGTAGTCCCTTCATGCCAATATGCAAAGTAATATGCAAACTAAGAGGTTTTGGTCCTTAACCTTGAAATTGACTTGAACAATTTCATGAATATAATTATAATGTTAGTTTTAAAATTGCAGAAAAACTAGCTTAATGGTTATATTTAGAAGTAAAATCCTTTTAATGTTAAAGGATACACTAAATATTAAATAATGTTAAATAACATATAAAAGCAATAGTGTAAGATAATGTTCATCTCAATCTCCCCTCTGGCAGGTTTAAGCCATTCCCCTTATCCTGTCCCTACAGGCCCTTGTCCAAAGCCCCTCTCTGGGCTTCTTGTAGCCCCTTTAGGCACTGGAGCTGCTCTAAGGTCTCCCCTTAAGGAGCCTTCTCTTCTCCAGGCTGACCCAGCCCAGCTCTCTCAGCCTGGCTCCAGAGCAGAGCTGCTCCAGCCCTCACAGCATCTCCGTGGCCTCCTTTACACTTGCTCCAGCAGCTCCACGTCCCTCTTGTGCTGTTGCCCCAGAGCTGGATCAGGACTGCAGGGGGGGGTCTCCCCAGAGTGCAGCAGAGGGGCAGAATTCCCTCCCTGACCTGCTGCTCATGCTCTGGGAGTGCAGCCCAGCACACGAGGGTTCTGGTCTATAAGCGCACATGTATCTGGTTACATTCAGGTAATTAGACCTTGCAAACAAAGATTAACACTTGTGTTCTGAGATGCATTTTCAAGCATGAACTGAAATGACAGTAAAAGGCTGACAGGGCAATCTAGTCTGAAAAAGCTGACACAGTGATCATTACTTATCATTGCTGCTAAATATGGTGGCAGTTTTGACTGTGCCTGTTTTAAAAAACAAAATAAAAAAACAAACTAAAAGAATTATAACCCCAAACACACAGAAGACTTACCCATTAGCATTATACTCTGTACCATTATACTATTTTAGCCACTTAAAAATTATTTTTTTTAACGGTTGATTTAGTCAGATCACACTCCAATACATTTGCTGTCAAATTCATCAAAAGTTGTGGTTTTGTGTGTTTCGGTTTTAATTTGTGAAAACATCTGTATGTGTGTTTAAGGCAGAATGGATGAATGCCTCTGCACTGGCTGCCGTATTTGGGTTGATAACTGTGTGCCCGAATCATCAGGCCAAAGCGTGAGCAGTGGTTTTGTGTACTCATGCTACTGCCTCTTGAAAGGACCTACTTTTTCCAGAGGTGGTTATATGCAGCTTTTGAAATTCAGTCTTTTAGAAAGTTTTCTGAATATCTAAACGTCCTGATAACTTTTGACATCTTTGTCTTTGATTAACGTTAGATCTCTAATATTAATATATCCATGAATAATTTCATAGTATTCACACTATTTTGTTCAAAATAATGAATTGAAACATCTTAGAAGATACTACTTGGGGAAAAAAAAAAAGAAATAGTGAAAAAAGAATGAAATATTCAAAGTGAAAGAAAGATGGGCCTTAATTTGTCATATGAGTTTTAGTGGTGCAAGGTTTTTGCTGTGGAAGATCTTGGGAAATGCATCATCTGATTTCTTACGTCAACAGGGACTGCAGTGCACTACAGTTTTTGGATGTTTTTTAAATGGCTGTGATGCCCTACTATTACTAGTTTTCAGTGTCATATTTCGAACTGGAATGGAGTTTACGGGCATTAGTTTTTTTCCATACTTTAGGGATGCATCAATGAGAAAGACTGTTACTGTTTTTGAAAAGGAATTATATTAGGAGCTGCTTTTTGAACACCTCACCCCCTAAATCCTTAAATAAACCAATGCATGTTATATTTTCTCTCTACTATGATTGGATGGAAGTCCTTTCCATTTGAGTAAGGTTCTGCTATATAGGGTTTGGAGAGGTGGGTATGTCAGGTTTCAGTTTTAGTAGCACAAGGCTTCAATGGTCACCTGGCCCCTGGCCCTTGATAACAACCCGCAGCAAACACAATGCAGTCAGCCCCACATGGAGCCCTCCTATAGCTTTATTGGAGTGCTCTACCTGCCTGCAGATAGAGGGCACCCCTTTCTAAGAATCCTGGCTGATAAAAGAAATAGATTCGAGGTCCCTGAGTTCAGACAAAGCATAAACAAGGTACGATAACAGTAACCCACACTCGTGGGTTAGAATTAGATTATAGCCCAGAATGAACTACAAACTAGCAAGACATCAGTCTTTTTCATGCCAGGAGAAATTCCAAACTTTTAACTTTTTATGTATGAAGTATTTAAAAGGTCAACCTGTTTCTTGACTTTCTTATTCTTAAAGATTTCCTGGATTTAATAAATCAGAATATTACTTAGAATATTTAATTCTAACACTGACATTGTTCCCTCACTCCAGAAAGCAACACCTGATTGTTCTCCATTTCTACAAGACAAAACACTTCCTGGCAATGATGGTCTCAAGTGTGTTCAGCACAGTATTGCCTACTAGATAATGGCATCTCAAATGTTAAGTAAAGCATGCATATAGCTTCAGTGAGGATTCAACCTTTCTTGTTAAATCAGGACTATATTTGTAGCTTGGGCACCTTGAAAATAATGTTTTTCTGAGCTTTCAGAGTGTAAGAAGTGTTATGAAAGATCATGAATAGAGGTCCATTTGGCTCCTTACTTTTAGTGACAATCAGTTTAGAGGAGTTTAAGAAATAGGAGACTACTTCGGGGATTATGTTCAGCAGACATTGTGCCTAAACTAACAGTGAGAGCACAGAATACCAACGGATTATTTCCTTACACTGAGTGGTTCTGCTAACACTTTTCTTACTACAGACTGTAAAGAGAAAGGAGCCAAACTTCTCATTCTTCCTCCTGTTCTGAAGTCAGAACTCCATCTCTCAGAATGCATCTTCTCCATGTGATGTGTTGCCTATAACTTGTCCTATAAACACTAGGATGTTAAGGAAGTCAAACGTAAGTCTTTGGTATAAGTTATGCATAAAATGACCTTCTGCAGAGTTTATTCTTCTCTCATGCATTTGGTTTTCTATGGATTAGGCTCACTGTTTCTGGTAGCATGATTCTACCCAGTGCCAGACGTGGAAAAGCATTTGAGGCAAATGTATTTTAAGCTTCTCTTTTCAATGTACTCAAACAGTGTAGGATCAGTTTCAACTTCCCTGTAGATATTATAGGAATAGAGGATGAAGTAGAGTAGGAGCTATTAGAATCATCTAAATAATGTTCTTCACACCTCTGCTTTAAACATAAAGTTAAAATAACACCCTCATGACTTTCTTAAAAGTTTCTGGAAAGCTTTTTCCCAGTCTTAAGTATCTGCCTATTTTATCTCATGTGCTTGAATCATAACACCCAAATAGATACCACCCATTTCTGAAAGAGTGCAGCAGCAGTTCCCACATGTCTTCTGTCACCCTCCCACCATTCCCATTATCAGGTTTCCAAAATCCATACCAGCAAAGCGGGGACCTACTTACTGTTCTTTGTTCCTCTAGACACAGCGCTTTGCTCACACAAATGTGATGTATGCCCTTTTGCTGTAAAGTTCATCTGACCTTGGTTTGTTCACTTGTATCAAGTCACTGAGGAAAATAATTATCCAGCAGATAGGAAATTTTGTACTATCTGCTCATTTTGTATCTTCTCAATTTGCCTTTCCAGTGGGTTAGAATAAAGTCTAGATTAATGCTACTCCCTCTTTAAGCTGTGAAAAACGCACAAGTCCGTACACCAGGCCTGGCACAGAGCTGTGCAAAAGTGAGTAAGTAGTGAGTATCATAAAATTCGAGTATTCTATGTTCTGTGTCTTAAAACACTGAGATGTTGCTGGTCATCATGGGGTTTAACAGCAATATGTTTTTCTGGTCTACCAGCTGAGTTCCCTTTTGAGGCAGTCACAGAACACGAATCTACAGGTGTTGGCTAGATGTTAGTTAACAGCTGTGAAAAATCAGCTGTTAAGTATTTGAGTAAGAATCTTCAGTACACAAGTACTGTAACAACTTAAACTCACCAAAATTAACAAAAGGAATAGACTTCTGATTTAAAATACCATGGCACAAAGTAAAGCAGTAAAAAATCTCTACCTGTTCTTCAGTGGTGTGAAGAAATGCAAGTTAGCTGAAACATCTGCAGTATCACCTCATCTGCTCTGCAGGAATCTTGTTGAAGGCAATTGTAAATTAGTAATGTGCCAGCAGACAGCTCAAAGTGTGGTTTGCTGAGTTAGTCGAAGTTGTCATATGTAATTTATGTGATAGAGCAGTTGCAGTAGCATAGTTTCTGTATGAATATACTAGCTCTGCTTTAGAGACCTTAACATGTACTATTTTCACTAAAGCTCTAGATGTTCCAGTGCTTAAGTGCTTATGGTTTAACACTGCAAGCAAATACTGAACATGAGAGGGTGTGGTTGATAAAAGCTGATCAAAATTTTTCAAGTGATTACTTTGTTTTAATAGCATGTAACTTCATCCAAAAAGAACTGAATAAAGGAAATGTTCTGAAAATGAGACCTCTTGTTTTCAATTTTGAAGCAATATATTGATGTTGCACTTTTATCATTTTCAAAGATATAAAATACCAACTATAAAACATACCTTTGAGTTGAACAGACTTTTGGGGTAACTTGTCATATATTTCTGATTATTTTGTATCATGGAGAAAAATAAGTCTTCTTTAAAAGCTGAGCTGTCTTTTGGAGCTTTTCTCCTATTTCACATGTGGAACTGAACCAAACCACTCCCTCATTCACATCCTGTGACTGCATGCCTCATGGTAACTCACAGTTGTTCATTCTTATGTGTTTTCAAACCACATTTGGCAGACTGTGTGCAGTGTTGCTGCCACCCTTCACTGAACATCAATATTGCATTGGCTACCATGTTTGTGAGGGACATTTACTTTATGTACAAGATTAAACATGGGTCTTTTGCTTCTTGGTAAGTGCCATGGTCTAACCCTGATGGGCAGCTAAGCCCTACACAGCTGATCACTATCTCAGCCAGGAGAATAGGGTAGAGAATCTGGAGGGGAAAAGTGAGAAAACTCATGGGTTGAAGGTAAAGGCAGTTTAATAGGTAAAGCAAAGCTGCATGTGCAAGCAAAGCAAAATAAGGAATTAATTCAGTTTCCCATCAGTGGGCAGATGTTTAGCCATTTCCAGGACAGCAGGGCTTCATTGTGTGTGACTGTTACTTGGGAAAACAAATGCCATAATTAAAATCAGTGTCCTCCCTTCCTCCCTCATCCCACCCCCTTTTATTGCTGAGCGTGATTCCATATGGTATGGAATATCTCTTGGGTCAGCTGGTCCCGGCTGTGTCTCCTTCCAAATTCCTTATGCTCCAACATTTGTCATGTTGCTCCTAGACTCCGCACAGATGGGGCAACATGACAAATAGAAAAGGCCTTGATGCTTAGATATCACTGCTCAGTGTTATCTAAAATATCAGTGTGTTCTCAACAGTGTTTTGATGACAAATCTAAAACACAGCTCCATACCAGCTACTTTGAATAAAATGGATAAAGTTGGGGAACTTCTATACAGCATACTAAGCTGTTGAATCAGAATGGGAGACTCTAATTTTCATCAAGAAATGTTTCTGTTCCTTGACATTTAAAAATATATATGAAGGGATATAATTGCAAGATATTTACATTTCATGTTTTTTACTGTTCTATAGTCTCATTCCAAAGCTGAAAGCCAAGTTACATTGTATAAAATTCATGGATTAACAGAGCCTGTCTGGATGGGCTGTTCATGCAGAAGGGCAATGGGACCATTGCCTAGGGGTTAGGGGAGATGCTTCTTCCTATTGGATTTGCTCTTTCCCACCTGAGGTGTAGAGCTGTTAGATTCTTTAACTTTGTAAATCCTAACAGTCTCCCCACGCTAGCCTGGAGTGTACAGCGCACAAAGCAGCTCTTTGCCCTACTGCCCTCTACAGCAAGGAAGAATGTTGGGGATAAGTTAAAGGACTTTGGGTGCCTGTAGAGAGCATCTATGATCTGAATTAAATTCTGCCTTTGTTTTAATATTCATTGAGTACCTTTAATAATACAAATTCTGAAATTTTAATATAGTTGGAAATACGTCCAGAGGATTTGAACACCAGCTTTCCTCAGATTTTGTTCCTTTTCCAGATTGTAGCACTTCTCAGTACGAATTTGGCAGAGCTGCATTGAAGACTGCATGTTCAGTTTTTGATCTGGAAGAATGACAGACTAGTAACTGCTAGTGGTAAGACAGTTGTATCTGTATTATGTATCTAACGCTGAGGTCTTCATTTGGTATTTTTTTTATTTGGTTTCACTTGTAAGTCACATTATAATATCTTTTCATAGGTGTCTTCTCTTCTAATACTTTCTCCTCTCTTCACAAAACTCTACATTTTACTCTTTATCTCTGTCTTGTTGGACACCTTCGGCCACATACATGTACTAAATTACTGTAGAGTGATTATTTTGGTCAATATGTAGAAATGTACTTCATGTTATTCAGAAGAACAGTGCCTCCAGGTTTACAGTCAGAGGCATGAGGATGACCTTAAAGGTCTTTTCCAACCTACTTGATTCTATGATTCTATAATTTGTTCATAGAAACAACTTTGTGCTGCTGGTTTGTTTTCTTGCTGCTCTAAGTGATAGAAAAAGTAAAAATGTGCTTTTGTTAGCTAAGTAAACAGGTCAGACTTGACAGGACATAGAAAGGGCCTCTATTCAATTTGAATAGGTGACTGCTAACTCTTAGAAGTTCTGCATAAGCTTCGTGATTGAGGCTCCTTCCAAGTGCTGTTTGTCTGTAAAAAAATCATGTTTAGGAAGCTCCGAAATTAACTTCACAGCAAGATGCCTCAGAGGTGATTCAAAGATGAAGACATGTTAGCATGAGTCTGTAGCAGAAAACCCATATTATGGAATATATCATCCATTCCTGTTTAGAAGATAAGATGGTCTGGAAGATAAAATGTGTGTAACAAAGAAAATGTGGCTCTTGGGCTGACAGCAAGGGACTAGAGAAAGCCTCCAAAGGGCAACACTAATAGATGAAAAAGTGGGTTTAATAGCTCTTGAGCTCTAAATTCAGCATCTCAACCATTGTGAGGCATGGGCAATAAATTTGAGAGAGAGGGAGATTGACAGTGATAGCTGTTAAGCCTTTCTAAATAGAAGCCTAGCAGTCAGTTGTTGCTTAACTTGAAGTTGTTATCTGTGACAGAAAAAAATCCTTTCTTTTCTTCCCCCCCACTCACCACCACTGCAGATAACTGATTAGGCACAAACCGGACAACCTATTGCTTTTTTGACTTAAGTTCAGTCTGTAATAGCACAGCTAAACGTGTCTTGCTTGTCCACAGAATGCTTCATGCTCTTAGGCTTTTGATACAAGCTATTGTGTCAGATCGCTATCACTAATGAAATTCTTAATGCATTTCTTCTCTTTTGTGTAGCTGTTTACCCAACTTCGTGAAATCTTTACATGAGGCTTGTGTAGATTTTGCTTATAGCAAATCTAAACTAAAGCTTTTAGATCTACAGAGGATTGGTTTTCCCTCCTCCCTTCAATTACACTGACACAGGGTTCTATATTGTTGAAACATCACAGAAATCAACAGAGTTATTGTGGTTTAAAAGCAGAAGAAATGGAATCAAGCCCAAGCCTTTTCATTTCCTATTTCAAGCTATATTAATATGACTTTTGCTCATATTAAAGACTTGCATGAACGTTGCATTGATATCTCTATTAGAAAATTAGCTCTGTTCATAGTAGCTTTAATCCTAATGAAAACTGGGGGGTTTTGACAGCTATTTATTGCCTCTCTTTGGTTGGTTTTATTCAGGAAAAATGCAAAAATCTGAAGGTACATGTGGGCCAAAAGGATTACACAGTGTAGCAGAGACCTCACTATTGTCTACTTGTAGTGTTACAGAAAATGACAGTCGTGGTTTAAGCCCAGGCCGTAAATCAGAACCACGAAGTCCACTTCCCCCCCCCACCTTTCTTCCCTCTGCTTCTGGAGGGACGGGGAGGAGAATCGAAAGAATGCAGCTCCCATGGGTTGAGATAAGAACAGTTTAATAACTAAGGTATAACACAAATCACTACTGCTACCACTAATAGTAATAATGATAAAGGAAATAACAAGGAAGAGAATACAACTGCTCACCAACCGGTACCTCGCCCCCACCCCGCAGTGATCTAGCCCTTCCGGGAGCTCTCAGTTCTACCTCCTGGGCATGACGTGCTGTGGTATGGAATACCTCTTTGGCTAGTTTGGGTCAGGTGTCCTGTCCCTGCTTCCTCCCAGCTTCTCCTCCTCCCTGGCAGAGCATGAGACTCACAAAGTCCTTGGTCAGTCTAAACATCAGTGTTATCAGCTTTGTTCCCAGGCTGAAAGTCAAAAACACAGCGCTGCAGCAGCTACTAAGAAGGAGGAAAAATGACTGCTACTGCTGAACCCAGGACAATGACACATCCTAACAAGGATCCAAAGTGCAGGATAAGCAAAGCATCCTAAGTTCCAATAAATGTATCTGTCCAAAGCATGAGAAGCAAAATGTGCAACTGTATCATGCATTTTTTCTTACATGACTTCTGAGTTGTGGATGGGTTGGACACCAAAGAGAAAAAAGTCAAAGAGTTAATCCTCCAGATGTGTTGATTATGTCTTAACATTCTGTATTTGTCTTCAAAGTATGGACCATGTAGAAGTCCCAGAACAGAATAAATGGAAAAATAGGCTGAATATGCATTCTGACAGTAACCAAAGACCTTTTAGTGTCCTCGCAGAATCCTGTGAGAATGTAGCTTTTTCTTGGAGGTTCTTTTCTCAAGTTGCCCTAAACATAAATTCCTCATCTTTATTAATTTTAGTTTATAATTCTAAACAACGTAGCCTCCAAGGCCAGGGGCTTTGGGATGGGCCTTTGAGCAACCTGATCTCATGGAAGGTGTCCCTACCTACTGCAGGGTTTTGGAACTAGAGGATCTTTAAGGTTGCTTCCAACTCAAACCATTCCATGATTCTAACATTTGGTACTTCACAGGACCTTTCTTTGGCTAGCAAAACCATCTCATTTCCACTCCCACCCGTGTCTGCTTTCTACACAGAGTTTTAATGGTTTCCTTGGGAATGTGGAGATAAACCTGAATAAGGCAGAACTTGAATTGCTTCATTAGGTCACATCATTTTAATGTGGGACCTAAAAGGAATAGCCAGGAAACTTACTGAGTGCTCTAAATGCTTCTTCAGAGCTGATGCTACACTGGGGTATGGAGTGAAGAAGAGATCTACTTGGACGTAAGTAGTTTACTTGATGTGTGATGCTGCTGGCCCTTCTACATAATATTTACTAATATTTTAGTTAATTAACAAATGTTTTAGTAGTAGATATTGGTTTTGCTGATAGCAGCCTTCTGATACTGGTAGCAGTCAGTCTCTTGCCTTACAGTGCAGCCATGTTGCAAGGTTTCCTATCATCCTAGTTGCTAAGTTGAGCTTTGATTACATTTCAGGTGCTGCTTTCCCACCAACTCTTCCAGCAGACTGACAGAAGCAGGCATGAATTCATGATGAGGAGCATGAGACGCACAGGTTTGTGCCTGAGCTGAGATGAAACTTGTAATCCAGAGATTCTTTTCATTGCAATAGAGGAGGCTCTATCAGCGTGTTATCAATGGCTTATCAACCTATTTTAAAATTTGGGAAGTTTTCTGTTGGAAACACTGTGCGGCACTTCAGTTAAGTATTCACAAAGATTAGCAGCTAGCAATTACTTCCATAATCCTTTCAGTTGGTAGGAACCTGAATGACAATCAGGGCAAGAATACAGCAGTGGATAAAATACTTGTCACCAGGAATTAATCATTTCAAATACTGAACAAATCAGAATGATTAAATACGTTTTGCATCTTCCAGCCATCCCATAGGTTGTTCTTTGGAGCAAGCCCCTTTGATTTGGTATCATTAGTCTGTTTGTAAGAGTCTGGTATTGAATCATCAGTCAAATGTTTACTGTCCCTTAGCTTTCCTCCAGTTTCAGAATTGCTCTCAGGAATGAAATGAGAATTCACTTTCAGCTTTGATGTTTAAGTGTATCCTGCGAAGTCTGCTCAGCCTGGCTGGAATACAGAAAAACAATACCTGTGTTGATCCCTGCTGAAAACTAGATGAAGAAGGAGGAAAAATAAAACAAGAAAAACCCTTCAAAGTTGAGTTTGGTTTGTACAAAACCAGTTTGGGAAAAATGGATCCATTCCATCCTCACTTAATGAATACTAGCTGCATTAAAACCAAACCAAACCACACAAAAACCACCCAGCCCCAGCTCTGGTAACAGTATTTGCATGGAGGATCCTTTTAAATAATGGTTAAAAAATAAAATCAGAATTCTGCACTTTTACCATAGTTTTCCCAGTGGCAGTTTCTCATTTCACAATATAGGTTTGGTTAGTGCTCTATATGTTGGTATCAGGAAGAAAAGAAAGGGTCTCATCCTGCAAGGTTTGGTGCAACTGTTTCTGTGAGATACAGTTGTCAGAGGATGAAGGGTGAGGTCCCAGTGCTCACTCTTATGGCATGGGGAATTTAAGAGCAAAATTCTAACAACTGGAACCACAGTAGGAGTTTCTGTGTGGAAACCTGCTGAGTCTCCTCCATGTATAAGGTATGGTCAGGCTCTAGATTCCAAATTCAGCTAATGTAAAAACTGTCCATGGGCATCTTTATATTGTCTTCAGTGAGCACTGGATAACAGTTTTCCTGGCAGTGGGAGAAATCTGTGGAGCTGGAGGGCAAAAGGGAGAGAATTGACATGAAAGAGCATTCAAAACGCGTCTCCTGTAGCTACAGAGTAAAACACTGGTGATTACAGCTGCAACCCAGAGTTTGGATCTGAGAGAAGATCTGAAGCTAGAACTCGAGTTGGGTCTTGCCATTGGCCAAGGAGAAGCTGCAGGGATAAATAATGCAAGAGAGATTTAGTTTGGGTTGAGAAACAGGGGCTGGAAATAACTGTACCTACCAAAAAGAAAAATAAAAAGTGGGAGGGGGTAATTCGATGAAAACCATAAATATATTTGAAATATTTAATTAAATCCAAAACAAACCAGTTTGTGTTCTTTGTCCCTGTTGAGTTTGATTTTTAAGCAAAACCTGTCAGAAACGCCCATGTGGGCTGTTTCTGTATTTTCTCAGTGTAACTGTAAAACGCCTGCATTTTTCCATGCTTCCGAAATATTACCCCCACGTTTTTTTTATCCCTCTCCCCCTTCCCAGCTGCAGTTTATGTCATTGTCATCCGGCTTCGGCGGGTCCCCTTTTTAAAGCTGCCAGGCTCGGCCTGGGCCCGGCCCAGCCGCCCGCGGGCAGCGCCGCAGGTGCGCAGGCAGCCGCGGCCGCGGGCCTGTCGCGAGCAGCCTCCACTCGCACAGTGGGGATGCGCTGGGGATGCGCAGTGCTTGATCCCGGTGGCTTTGCGCGGGACGGGGGAGTGAGGATCTGGGGATGCTCGGGTGGTGATGCCGCGAGGAGGGAGAAGTGAGCGGAGGGGCTGGCGGGACAGCCTGAGGTGGGCGGGGGGGGGAGGCGGGTGTTATACCATCCCTCCGGGGAAGGCTGAGCATCTGCAAATTCCGGCTCCAGAGCGCGGGGAGCATCATCTTATATCCTATCTTATTCCCGCCGGGTGGCAGCCGCAGAGCAGGACGAGGCTTCCCGGCTCCTGGTTATCCTAACGCCGCCAGCGCTATCCCCGCCCCGCGCCTGCCGTGCAA
This sequence comes from Psittacula echo, assembly GCF_963264785.1. Taxonomy (NCBI): domain Eukaryota; kingdom Metazoa; phylum Chordata; class Aves; order Psittaciformes; family Psittacidae; genus Psittacula; species Psittacula echo. The sequence goes on from NC_137745.1 coordinate 3,237,307, forward strand.
CCGAGCGGCGGTCCGTGGAGTTCCGCCGGGAGCCGAGCTCCTAGCTAGAGACCCTGTCTCTCCCTCTGCAGCGCAGGGACAGGCAGAGCCCTGGGTGAGTAGTCCGGGAGCTCCCTTATTCCTCCAAGCAGGCCAGATCCCTTCAGGCTCCCTTCTCCACATCCCTTTCTTTGGTGCCTGGAAGGTGGAGAGAGATCTGTTCTCTGGTAGGTTAGTTAAGTTGGGATCCTTGCTTGAGGAGGGATTTTTGAAAGGCTTTACTGTCTGCACCTTAAAACAATATTGTATTATTAAGTTGTCTGTCTCAATTTGGAATTTTTCCCTTGTATATGAGCTGCTTTGGGTGTTTTGCTATCTTCTCCTTCCTTTTCCTTTTTTTCCTTCTTTACAACTTTTCCAGCCTTACAGAGTTGCCTCTTTCACTTTCACTTGCAAATTTATGCAGCTAATAAGAAGCCAATGATATGCTAAGGAACTTCTTTAGTCATTGAAGGTTATTACTAACAAGTGATTCAATACATTTACATGTTTCTCTCTCATTCTCCCCTAGGCTGAACAGTCATGACAGCTGAAAAGACTATTCCTATAATTAATGGCAAGCCAGAAGATGCTTTGGACCCAGAAGCCTCAAGTACCAACCTCGTCCACATCAATGATAAGAAAGTTCATGAAAGAGGTCACTGGAACAATAAGGTTGAATTTGTGCTTTCTGTGGCAGGGGAGATTATTGGGTTGGGAAATGTATGGAGATTCCCATATCTTTGCTACAAGAATGGAGGAGGTAAGATGGCTTCATATGTTGATTTACAGCTTACCATAAGCATGTGGGAAATAAACAGTTAAGAGTGTTTTACAGTGATTTTTTGCACTAAGAGAGAAGTATTCAGGATTTCTTGTATGTGCGGATAGGGAAGTATTAAACATCTGACAAGTAAGAAAAAGATCACTGTGTTTCTCTTTCCTTCTCCTCTCCAGGTATTGCATGGTTTACTTGCACAAGTTGCTTTTGTATTAGTAAATTGATGTTTTTTCCTGTAAGTTTTTTAATGCAGAGGAAGCCAGTGTTCTGTTACAGTAGTACACTGTGGTTTCTTATGCATGTGAATACAGACCCAAGCATAGCTAAGTTTACCTGCTGTAGAAATGAATGTAGCAGTTTATTTTTCACAACAATATACTTTGAAGAGGGTAAATATTGGTTTTGATAATGCTACAAAGATTACTTTTTTCTTTGTCATGTGAAAATTTCTGTAACTCAACCATACTTCTGTTTCTCATTATTCCGAAATCACTACATGATGGTAGGGGAAGATGTAAAAGGTGCCTGTTACTCAAAGAAGAGAACAAACCCTATAAAATTTAGAGTCAGAATGTTATTTGACAGAAAACAGACTTAACTTCTACAAAAGTATAACATGTGGCATTTATTGGTAGTAGTTAAGTATAAGCTATTTAAGATATGTGACATTTAAGAATAAGCATGTCAGCTATGAGTTGCAAAGCAGTTGGGGGGAAAAAGTCAATTAAAAATGGAGTTTGGAATTTTGTGGACTGGATTCAACGTTCTCCCCACTTAAAGCCTTAATCAGTGTTAGCGTAAGAGTATAGGCTGGGACAAAAATGTGTTCAGTGCTGACATGCAGGGATCTGTTGCTTACTGGGTTTGTTTGCTAACAACACTATGCCAAATTTCTTTCCCTTGTCCCTCCAAACCCAGGCACAGTTGTCTGAATTCAGGGCCCATTTTGTCTGCTATTTCTGTAAGTCTATTACTGCTGTGGAAGATGTGTCCATGGATTGTAGCTCCTTTCTTTATAGATCTGTAACTTTTATGTGCATTTTGTATGTATATGCCAGCTTGTCAAAATGTGAGAAGATCATTTTTAAGGCTATAACATTAGGTAGAAAAAAATTCTAACTATGTTTTGGGTGACTTGGTGAAAAACTAATTTCTTTAATACCATACTTGAATCACTACTCTGTTCTTAAAGTGTAAAATTAATGTGTGTGGTTTAATTGGTCATGTCCTGGCACCATGGGAAATTTGTCATTGACTTCAGTTTTATTCAATGAGGACTTGGACTATGACCTGTGTTTTTGTAACCCTCTGGAATGCCCTGCTGAAATTAGACCAGAGTTGGACTTGTTTGATGCACCAGATGTAAATACTGAAAACTACTTGGTAGTAGTAAGTACATCCTGGTAAGATAAATGAGCTAGTTGTTTCATAACTTGCTAGATACAGAACAACTCTAGAAGCAGTAGTATGGAATATCTGAGGTCTGACCTCTCTGTTGTACTTAATCTAAGTCATAACGGGTAGTGTGGGCATAAGCTTCTATAATTTCAATTTGTTCTTAGGAATATTTAGTGGGTTTTTAAAGGAAAATTAATTTCTCTGCATGTTTAGAATTAGATATTTCTTGGAATGTGATCTGTTTGCAAGCTGGAAACCTGACATCATCTGTTTTTTCTTGATGTATACCTGTTGCAGAACAGTGTTAGAAAAGAGAGTCAAAGCCAATACTTCCGATTTCAACAAATTGCCATGTCAAACTCACCATGATCGTGCATATGAGTGGGTCAAGCTGGATTTGATAGTGGCCAGCCGTTTAGCTGGCCTATAAGGATTCTGTTCAAACCATTTGTACAGTAGATAAGAGAGAAACCATGTTTCAGTTGCAAGGATGCCATTCTTTGGGAAAGCCACATGTGTTGCTTGAGATGCATCTGAGATTCAATTACAGGCAGCTACTCATGAACAGATCTCTCTTGATGTGCTGAGTCTGAAGAAAGAAACTGCAAGTCAAAGCATCTGTATTTAGTTGCCTAATCTAAATGACTCAAGTATAACAAATGTTGCAGATTATGGGGGTGTTGTGGAATTTGGGATCTGTGGATTTTTTGTTATTTGGGTTTTTTTTAAGATAACGTATGGGTACCTATCCCATCCATTTGCCTTGTAGTTGTAGACAGTTTCCTGAAGTATAGTCAGAAACATTTTGTTTATTGTTACTATTCTGACAGATTGAGTATCAGAGAGGTAGCTATTCAGGTACTGTTCATTAAATATTGATTGATTTTCAGGCCTCTCACTGAAGGGAGAAAATGCTACTATTGCTAGCGCTCTGTAGAGCTGCGGAACATACGCAGTGATGGACAGCACTGCAAAACACTTCTTCCTAGGAAAGACCACATCCACCCCAGTTTTTGTGTGTTCAGCGTATCTTGTGTTGATTTGAAATGAACTGAATTATGGAATGCTTACGTCATTTAATGGGAGCTTTAAGTGAAGTTCGTTAGTGTTGTGGGGTTATTTGTTTGGGAGTAAGTTGAAGCCTGGATACAAGGCATTATGTATGTTGTGCTAAGGTTTATTTTCATAACTTAATTAGGCAGTTAATGCTTTGTGATTTTCTTACCATGTCAGGTAAATTATTCTGTACAGTACTTTGCTGCACTAGTCTGCCTGGTTAAACCAGTAAAACTTTCTTGGTGTAAGTAAAAACAGCAGAATCAGTTACTTTGTGCTTCTTTCTCAGTACTTGTTTCCTTCTGGTTCTTGTTTCAGTCTAAACCAATATAGTCACTTGCTTTCTACCTCATCCTTTGACTCGTCAGAAAGTCTGGAAATGAGGAAAAAAATTCTTTATGCCTTATGCATTAACAGATCCTCTACAAAGTAAAAAGGCTGTATTTTATTCCTCATTATTTAAGCTCAGTTCTAAATAGGATACCTAAAATCTACATCATTAGCAAATGACATTTTGCCTAACATCTATCTTCTCTCATTTTTTTGCTTTGGCACATTTCACAGCTGTGTTTTTTAGGTGCCATACCTAATAAGAGGATCAATCATGAAATAATACAATACTTATGCTATGTGTTACTTGATATGAGAATATTTTATTATTGTTAGTGAATATGACACTTTAGTATTGAATTGTACTCTTCATTATCTATGCTGGAGTTTACTGTCAGCAGCTGACAGCAATGTTTATGCTTTCTTATTTTCCTGCAATTTCCCATTAATTTTTCTAGCTCATAAGGCCAAGCCCTGCTTTCCTGTTTTTGGTAGTTTTAAAGTAGTTAAAGTAGTGTAAGTAGTTTTAAAGTTTATTTCATTCGTTTTTCATGATTCTTATCATCAGGCATATCCAAATAACATACAAAGGACTTCCTGAATTTAATTTCCATAACTTTTCTTCATCCCTACTTTCCTGAGGAAGAGAAGGTGGTATAAACTGACATGATAACAGTCAGAGCAGAACGGTGTGACTAAGCAAGACTCTGGTCTTTTCTGTGTTTGAGGGACACATGAGACACATGTTCTGTACTGAGGAACTGTGGTCTGGTCTTTTTTAGCCCATGACCTTAGCCTGCAGGTTCGCTGCTGATGCTGGGGACCAGGAGTAAACACTTCATGCACTTGCAGCATGCTGTCTGAGAGGTGGATAACAGTCGATCCTTCCTTTATTAAGAAAGTTAATTTATCACTATGCTGCCAAGGAACTGTGTTCATTATAACAACCTGCTCCCTCAATGTTTGCTTGTAGGTGCTTTCCTCATCCCATATGTGGTTTTTTTCATTTGCTGTGGAATACCAGTATTCTTCTTGGAGACAGCCTTGGGACAGTTTACTAGTGAAGGAGGTATTACATGCTGGAGAAAAGTTTGCCCTCTATTTGAAGGTAATGAACAGTTTGTGTTCTACTGCAAAAGAATGCATTGAGTTTGAAGTAAAATAAATAAGTTGTATCAAAACTTAAGATTTACTTAAAGTGATAAGCATTTGTTTTTAATTTACCTGTAAAGTAAGTTTTTCTCTTGTGTCTCACTTTTCTGTCTCTAGGCATTGGATATGCTACCCAAGTTATAGAGGCACACCTAAATGTATATTACATCATCATTTTAGCATGGGCTATCTTCTATTTGTTTAACTGCTTTACTACAGAGCTTCCTTGGGCTACCTGTGGGCATGATTGGAATACAGGTATGACCTCAACAGAGATTATTGCTATGCAATTACTTCCAAGTAATTGATTAATATATTAAAATGTCAGGAACAAAACTATTCTTGTAGAAAAGTCTGTGGAAATGGGCCAGTCAAATCACACTGCACTATGACAAAAGGCATCTTGGAGTGAAGACTTATTTGTATCTTTTTGGCTTAGGCCATTGTATAGGCATTTGTTCCTGCAGAATATGTTGCCAGGTGGCAGAAGACAACTTTTGTTAATTCTGTAATATATTCCAGCAAAATCCCAAGACTCTCATTTGCAATCATATCTATGCTCCTGAATGCAGTAAGTGAATTCTGCTGAAGAGCTGATGACCTGATGACAGGTTACAATCTTGCTCTTTCACTTTAATGAAATCAGGAGGAGTTTGAATGGAGAGGAAAATATTAAATGTGAACTATGGATTTGTTCTTTATAATGCCAGATGTGGAGGGATACCGTCCATCAAGCTACAGTAATAATTTAGCCACATATATAACCCTTGCTGCATGCAAAGTAGCCTCTTACGTGGAAGACAAGGTGTGTATTTGTGAGGGTTTGCAGCATAGGGCTTTGCATCTGTCTGGTCATTGGTATTTTCATCTGCAGTGCAGTCTACTTATTGCACATGAAGATCACAAATGCCTAGGTGAGGAGTACATTCCAATGGCCCGTATTTCCATGTTCCTGAAGTTTTTGTGTTTATTCTCTATAGTAGTGCTCCATTTCAAGTCATGTATCAATTGCACTGTCTGTCATGAGTTTTATTCATTGGTCATTATCGCGTTCCTTGAGCACACCTAAAGCTACCTGAAATCTTGCAGTTTAGGTTATTTATGTTAGAAAACTAGTCTTGGGCCCAATAGATGTGGAAGGCTTCAGTGTCAGTTTTGGCAACTCTGAAAAGGAGCTTAGCCAATGTTGATCCCTGTTCAAATACTAAGTGTCAGCTCAACAATGCTGAGCTGCTTTGATCTCCTTTCTCTGTGCTAGAGATAACAATAAACCAGAGTGACTATTCACCTGCCATATTAAGGCAAAGTGGAAACTTGTTGCTGGTGGTTTTTCTTAAGCCAATTGTTACCTTTTGCCATTGAACCAGCAGCAGTTGGAGTATGTTGTAATTCCTAAGCAATTGCCTCAGCTTCTCAAAGTATTATTCTTCTGCCTCAGATATTTTATTGCCCCTTGCCATTGGAACTGTGCCTTTGGAAAGCATTGGAGTATGGAGGATATATCATACTGCATGGATGTTTTTCTCAGATAGGCTTGTAGTGTGGTGGTCAAAATCCAGTGTGGCAGAAGTAGCAGCTATGGCATTTTAGTGTCCCTAGAAATCCTTTAACCACTTAGAGAAAATGTATTATAAAACGGTGACCTAAAGGATACGTAAACTAGAAGATGCACAAGAAGAAATGTACTTACATGTCAATATAGCAAACTTCTTTTTTTGTTCTTTTATAGAAAACTGTGTGGAATTTCAGAAACTTAACATGAGCAACTGCAGTCAACTCTCTTTACAAAATGCCACTTCTCCAGTGATGGAATTCTGGGAGTAAGTGCACATAAGCTTTATGTTTGATCAGAATCTTCGTTATCTTCTGAAATTTTAATCGTTTACAAAAAATCAAATACCTTCTAACCCTGTAACAGTAATGTGAGTGCAGCTGGAAATTTTCTCATACAGCCGAAGAGAGTCAGGATGAGAGTTTAACTCCTTTTTTTAAAGGATACAAGGAAAAGAATTCCATATCCTGAAAGAACATAGAACAAAGTGTGCCACTTGCTTGGGAGCTTGGCTCCTGCTGCTGGAGGAAAGAACCTCAAACCCATACTAATGAGGAGGCAGAGGTGAAAGAAAGGATGATTTTAAATATTTCTTGGTTGGTTGGTTTGTTTGTTTGTTTCCCCAGGATGTTTCTTCTCTCAAGAGTCTGAGAGCTGCGTCTTCATCTTTGATTAAGCTAACTAATAGTTTGGCTTCTGTATCTCATTTTTTAAAGTTAGTTATTCAGCTAGAATAATGGGGAGTTTAACTCTCTTGTGTCTCCTTGATACTAATTTCTAGTAACAGAAGAGAGTTACGTCTTTACAAAGTATGACCTGCTTTTGTTACGACATGTATTTCTTCTTACCATAAATGTTTAGTTATTTAATGCTAAGTCATCTCACAATTTTAAGTGTTAAAAATTTCTGAGTTACTAAAATTTCTTGATGGCCAGTTCTAGTCTGATTAATTTTATTATTAAGATAAGGCCTTATTCTGAGGCTGTACATTCAGAGCTCTGTTTTCTGTTCAGGACAGCAATAGCTATGCTTTGAAAGGACCATAAGTTAAACCTATCCTTCAAGGGAGAACTCTACATTGATGTAATTTTCTTGAACATTAGCATAAGCTATTGTCCTTATCTCTGAACCACTATGTCTTGCTACAGTAGTTGCCTTCATCTTCATCAGTGGTAGTTGTTGCTTCAGTAAATAATTCTGTTTTATTTTAAAATAAAAAAGAACAAACCACATTAAACCTGAACAAGGTATGAAAATGCATATGCTCTCTGCTTAAAGCTCTCAATGATGTTGCATGGCTTCTAAATTTAAAATAGACATGACAAACTAGTTTACAAGTGGAAGAAAGAGCTTTATGAAAGATCAGAACTAATTTTGTATTAAAATAACTGGGATGAACAGAAGTTTATAATTAAGGTATAATGTATCAGACATAAATGCTCAGTAGAGGTCTTTGTGTATAGACGTGTAGTGCACATCACAGAGGATCAAAGCAAACACATTACTAGACTAGTTAATTTATCTGGCAAGTCATCTTACAGTATGTAGATGAGTGTTACCAGAAATGCTATTTTGCTTAGCCAGAGGTCTTTTTCATATGATTTTGCGTTACTCCTTCATAAGTCCTGGTGTCAGGAATCATAAATTTGAGAGACTCTTTTTGAAACACATAGTAAAAGGAGGGTTGTTGGGGTAGACTGCACAGAGCAGATGCTTGTTGCTATTTTCAGAGCTCATTTGTGTGAGAATCCTCATTGCTGCAATAACCAATCACAGGACTGAATTCATTTGCATAACCAGGTTCGTTACAATGCCTTAAGCTGATGTTTGTGAAGGGAAGGCAGAGGCTTTAGGTTTCTTCTGAAAAACCACACCATTCACAACTTTCACACTTTGCTGTCTGCCATGTCAAGCCTGCAATTGAAATTCCTCTAAGTTGTGGCCACATAAAGCCAATTTATTGAGTAAAGGGTCAGCTGAGGGGAAGAACAGTTTGGAGGTTGGATTTTTTCTTTTTTTTCTTTCTTTGTCTTTTCTGTTACCATTCGCTCTTGAGATAATCTGTGAATTAGAGTGGTAATTATTGTGAATAGGGATCCTATTTGTTTACTGCATGTGATCTCATTGACATTAGAACTGTCTTTACCCCCATTTAACTGGTTACTAGTAGGTTTTTTCCATCATCTGGGCTTGAGAGGCTCAACCCTTTGTGACTGGAAGCGAATCCAAATCCTCAGCTAGTTTGAGGATTGCAAATAAAGACTTCAGCCTCTCTGCAGAAATATTTCTAGCTTTTATTGCTTCTGTGGCCTTGGCTGCTTCTAAAGCTATTGCTGAAGTCAAACAGCAACTCACCCAAGTGTGGTGATGACTAAGAGAGAGGATCCCTTGCAGTACTATGCAGCTTTTCTGGCAAGTAGACTATGTAGTTACCCTTCCTCAGGTCTGTACAGAGGATATTATTTCCTTGCTTATCAACTAGTAGGTATAGACTCACTTTGTCTGGTAATTCAACATTCTTTAACAGCTTTAATAGCTGGGTCACACAGAGAGCCTATTTATTATTTAGGAATTTATTTATTATTTAGGAAGGCCTATTTATTGTTTTGGATGGAATGTTTGTTTGTTAAAAATAAGAAAAAAGTCTTCACTTCTTTCTATTAAGTACTGCAGTAGGTCCTAGGTGCTTTCTTAGGTACACTCAGAAGAATCTCATTCTACTTGCAAGGTTCTCAAAACTTAAAATATTTTAGTAAGCCTGTAGCTGATAACTACTTATCTGTAGCTACACAGTGAAAACGGTGTGATCCTGCTGGAGGAGCAGTAGGCAAAATCTGGGAGTTTGGACTCTCTTTACTTGGTTTCCTGCTTAGAAGTGTCTATTCCTGTTGATGTTTTAAGGTTTCATTTAAATTAGCAGACTTACTGCTGACTACAGATATCACTGTTGACACCTCTCTGAAAAATTAGATTAAAGGATTTCTTACCTTACTTAAAAAGACCTTGCAAGCTATAGCCATGAGAAGTTTCACATTCCATCTGGTGTACAGGACTTTTTAAGATAAGCAGCAAAATCAATCAAAATCCACTTTTTATTCTTCAAACACTCCAATGCTATGTTTCAATGAAAGACTTCACTTTTCATTTCATACTGGTGCCCAGTGTTCAGAGTCTGTTCAGTTAACCACCATTCATGGCATTTCTCTTATTCTAATCGTATAACTTAAGGAGTTTCTAAGAAAAAATAATAATCAGAATGTCAAGGTATAGCACATGGAATTTTTAGTGTCCAAGCTTTAAACAGTTAATAGTGGTAGCAGCAGTAAAAAGTGAGGCGTTGATAATTCTGGATGTGTTGAAGCAGTCCCATGAAAGAGAGCTGTGGCCATGGATAAGCCTGTGAAAGCACAGAGAGGACAAGATACTCCATTCCATTGTTCTGTATGCTTTTCTAGGAGAGGAAATTGTCTGGCAGGTAGAGGGGACAGCTCTTTGGGCTGCTACTCCAATTTGTCACCAGGGTCAGGAGTCTGAGGTTTTTAGTGCCTGGGAAGGGAGCTGGACAGACAGAGGGCCCATGGTTTTGTGGTTGATTCCACCTCAATAGTTTCTTATTGGCTGTATAACAACAACTTAGTCCTCTGTTAAAGAAAGTCTAGTTGTTGGCCTGTCATTCTCCAGACAGGGTGACACATCCTTAGCATTTCCAAGTAAAGCCTAGTGAGAAAAAACATTATTTTGTCTAGAGAAAAGAAAAGGGGCCGTTCTCAGCAAAAAGGGAAAGGCACAAACCCTTCCCTCACAAAGTCAAAAAGTTGTTCCTGTTTCATTCAGGCTGCAAATGACTGCAGGAGTCACATTGTGGTTAATCCCCACTACCCTATGAAAAGTCATTAGCAAATTGAGCCTGATCCTGTAGTGCTTAGTACCCAGAGACCTTCAGCATCTCTCAGAACTAGGCCCTTTGTGCATCTCTTGTAGAACACTGAGTTGTGCCAGACTTGCTTGTTTCTGTTCAGTTCATAAGAGGCCATGTGAAAACTGCTTTTTGTTTGGGGTCATGCGAGCCCTTCATCTGGTTTTGCCTCAATACCAGTGACTTTGCCTGAATTTGGTTGAAAGAAGTAAACGGGATAGGTGTCAAAATGCTAAGCCTGTTTCTTAAAATGGAGGGATTAATGTTACCCTAAACCAGGCAGATCTTCCATGTCTTTTGATTTTTGTCTTGAACATACATAACATTGTACATAATATTTTTACTAGGGACAAAACACAACCTTGAAGGTTGCCAAGTCAAGTATTTGGGTGTTAGGAAAGACTAGAAATAATGTGCAATTTAAGTTCATATCTTTCATGAATATGACCATCTGAAGAACTGCCTAATAATTTTCAGTAGATCTTGCTGGAGGATGGATAGGGAGCATACTCTGTGCAGCTTTCAGTATTTTGTTGTTCTTCTCTTTGTTCATTTTCATATGTTTTATATTCGCATCATTATTAGGTTCCTGCTCTGCTGACAAAGTTATTAATTTAATCAAGGCTTCCTGGGGTGCTCATGGTGCCGGTGGCTTCACAATCATAGCTTTCTTGATTATGTACATGTTCATTTATCTCTACAAAATCTTGATAAGGCCAGATTATTCCCATTTTACAGAAGTGGATCTGGGCTAGAGAGAGAGAGATTAAAAGCGCCAAGTATGAGAGGCCCAAGACGTTTTTTCATGCTACTTAGCATTAGGGTTGTGCAATTATTTATAATTAATTAATTTCAACTAAGAAACAAGAAAATGTATGCAAGTCAACTTTGTCCAGAGATACAGATCCAAAAAGTTACTTAACTCAAGACACCATAACTTCTGTTTACAACGAGTCACTGCTGTTTGACACTGTATGTTGTTCACTTGCATGAAACTTTAAGGGGGATTATTACTTTTTGTCATCTTTGGTCTAATGATGACTCAGTATTTAGAAGTCTCTTTTTGTTCCATTTTGCTTGCAAGAAGTAGCATACATATGTTCCACTCCCTTGAATGTGTTCTGCGTGGGGTGAGAATTTTAGCATCTTCTCTTGAACGCGCTCTGCTTTGTAACAAAGTCAAATAATGATGGAGTACAGACTGGCATGCTGAAGTCTTGCTTCTCAGGTGGTTGCCTTGGCCAGAAGCTTACAGGATCATTTTTCTCCTCTCTCGGTACTTATTTAGTTGCTTTAGGTCAAAGTGGATACTTGAGGACAAGAAAGATTGAGGGAGACTATTCTGCTACTTTACAGGTTACTAGTTAGAACATCCAGTTTGGGTTTTCGTGCCAATAAATATTTAATTGTTTATACATAGTACTAACAGGAGAGAGTGAAAGCTTCTTCTGAATTCTTCTACAGCAGAATAGAAGGAAGCTTGGCGGCCAGGGAGTTCTTTTGGTAGAAAGCCTTATACGCTTTATCAGGTTAAAGAGGGCTATGAATACGGGTTTCCAGCATGATGAGTGAGGTTTTGATTGTTCATTCCCTATCCTAGACTCTTTGTTTATGCAAATCCGCTCTTCATTCCCTATGTTTCTAATCTTAGTTCTGGACACTTTGAAAGGCCTCTTCAGAGGAAATCAAAATCTTAGCATGCTTTTGGGACACTGGGAAGCTACCTCAGTTTTTACCTTAATTCCTCAGTTGATTCGCTACTCCAGGGTATATGCTAGTGCCTGCCTGGCATCCTCACCACAACCATCCAGTTTAGTTTCTTTCCCTAGGATTGCCTCTAATCCTGCCATTCCCACATGCACTTCCCACTGCTGTCTCTTCAACCTCTTTGTTTTCCTAGGAAGTTCAAATTGGTCTCTGACTTTAAGTCAGGTATATTACTGCTTCCCACCTCCAGCCTGCTAGTCCCAGTCATTTCGTCCAGTGTCGTCCACTCCCCAGATGTGCATCTAGGCTCAGATGGCTGCTCCATGGTCTTCAGTCTTAACTTCCTAAACATTTTTCATCTGCTCCTGAAATCCATTGGCCAGCTAAACGCAGAGTGCCCTTCCTTCTGCTTGTTGCTTCATTCCTATCCCCATGCCTACATATTAGTGTGAGAAAGACTGGCCTCCTTGGCAAGTCTCAGCCAAGTTTAATATCAAGTGTCTCTAACTCCCAGGCCTCCAGGTGGTTTGTTTACTTGTGATGTTCTGCAACTTGTGCAAAGTTATTATGCAGCTTTAGAGCATTTTGATGGAGGAATCTAGGAAGACTGATCTCTTGGGGCCTAAGGATGCTGAGAGGGACTTCTCATCAGGGGCTGTAGCGATAGGGCAAGGGGTGATGGGTTCAAACTGAAACAAGGGAAGTTCAGGTTAGATATAAGCAAGTGAGGGTGGTGAGGCACTGGGACAGGTTGCCCAAAGAAGTGGTAAGTGCCCCATCCTTGACAGTGTTCAAGGCCAGGTTGGACAGAGCCTTGGGCAACCTGATCTAGTGTGAGGCATCCCTGCCCATGGCACAGGGTTGGATCTTAAGGTCCTTTCTAACCCTAACTATTCTATGATTCTATTCTGATGCAACCTGTAGGCAGTATGTGCTTTTCTTTTTTAATTCAAAGCTAAGGCTGTCAGTTTACTGAAATAAATGTTTTTTTCCTATGCCTGTGTTTTAGGTGCAGCCACAAATTGCGATTAATATTTTTAAGCTGATTATTATAAAAAACTTTGATTCAACAGTAGGAGTCTGAATAAACATAATTTGTAACCAAAGCCAGGATTTTATAATGAAAAGGTTTAAATAACAAAAACTTAGTGCTATGAGATGCACCTTTATGTTTTGGAAAAGTAACTTTAAAATGTTATGAACTCCTTTTCGGTAGTTGTAGGTACTTAAAGGAATAGTAAACTTTTCTTTGATTGTGATGGTGCCATGAACAAATCTTATCTTTCATTTTGCTACTGATTTAGAATGATGCCATTATTTCAGATATAGTTCATAAATCGTTCATTTCACTATTTAGTACTTAAAATATCTTTGGAAATTTGTAGCATTTGGTTTGTTCCTATGATAAAATATGGAAAAGTTTTGCCCTGCAGTCTTGGCAAAAACAGAATTTCTATTGTATAGTAAAGATCATACATGAGCTATTTAAATACCATTTAAATACACAACTGTCAATGTTCTAGCAATAATAATATTACCTACAAGTATCCGGTAGCACAGGATCTGAGTGTTGTGCTTAAAAAGCGGAGATGTTTAGGAGCTGTTGCTCAGGTATCCAGTTTTGCTGAGGAATGCTGATTTTTCTTTAAGAATCAGTAACTTTCAGGGCATTTTCATTACTGTTGTTAATGTAGGAGTCTGCGTTTAAAGACACGTGTATCTATAAGCGCGTGTCTACATGCGCCTTTTTTGATATTGTAGAAGAAGAAATATTGGAGAGAAGCACAGTTTGCAGGGAAATTAAAAAAGAGAAAAGAAGAGGACAGAAGATCTGAAATAGCAAAACCTTAGTTGTGCTGTGACAAGCTTGGCCAAATCAGGCAATTGCAGAACATGCCATGTTTTTTCTGGCTTCGCCAGGGTTTTTCTTGGTTTCTTATTGATTTTGTTGTTGCTATTACTTCTATGAGAGAAGACCTCTATTGAAAGGCTTCCTTCCTGTTACGCCTGGATTTGTGCAAATACATAGGTGAGCTCATTCCCTTCTCCAAGACTTAGCACATATAACCTCCTATACCTGCATCTAAGCAGAATTTTAATCTTCTAGAAAACTAAAAGTGAGATACGGTTGGTGACTATTGCTGCCTGAAATCAATTAGCTCCCTTCCATCGCTCCCCTTAAGTAGAGCAGTGTTCCATTCCTGTTCTACAAGGCTGCCCACTCCAGTAAGGATTTTCTCCACCAGTTTACCATGGGAATTGGATCTGCAAGACTAGATATGCAGCAAATAGCATGTAACTCTTCCAAGACACATTTTTCAGTACCTCTGGAATCCTTTAATTACGCATGTGGCTTTGCAAATAACAGACTGTCCTTTGCAACTGCCCAAGAATGTGTCCATTGGATTTGCTCACTGTCTTGAAATTAAGAATCATAAGGACCTCATTGCAAGGGGTTTTAGAGATACCCAAGTAACTGAAAACAACATCAAACAACAGTTCCATCGATCTGCTTCTTGGTTATCTCAGCATGATTACTGAGCAGAGCAAATAGTTCCATGCAATTAAGCAAGCCTGCATCTATTTTTGGCTCTTGAAAAACTATCATCACAAGGAGGGGGAAAAAATATAAATGTTTAGACACTTTTCTTAAGAGTATTTCCCAAGTGTGCCCTTGTAGATCCAGAGCATTACCAGAAAGGGTGCCTGCCTGGGTTTGTTTAGTCAAGTTAAATGCACAAAGGAGAGATGTTCTTGCTGTGCCAAAAAATGAAGTGAACATAGACTGGGGCAGGAGATGGGTGCAAATCTGAACAGCTTTTTGGTAAATGTATCACTTTATTTCACTATATGCTTATATGGCAGCAAGGAAATTGATTTGCAGTGTCAGGAGGACTTCCTGAGGAGACTCATTAAATATTGCTATGGAATTTCTATAAACATTACCAAATATCAATAGGTGCAGGCCTTGAAACAGTACTGCAGGAATAGTTGTCCTCTGTGGAAAGGAAAATGACCCGAAGTCCCTTCAACAGCTATTTTTCTAAGATTTCAACTCTGCTGACTATTGGTTTTAGCTTACAAATGAAAAGCTTTTTATTTACTCTTTTTAATTTGCTTGAATTTAAGAATCATACTGGTAGCTGCAAGTACTACAGGAGATTGGTATTTTAGGAATCACTGAATCATAGAATAGTTAGGGTTGGAAAGGACCTTAAAATCATCCAGTTCCAACCCCCTGCCGTAGGCAGGAATGCCTCACACTAGACCATGTCACCCAAGACTCCATCCAGCCTGACCTTGAACACTGCCAGGAGTGGAGCATTCACCACTTCTCTGGGCAGTCTGTGCCAGCGCCTCACCACTCTCACAGTAAAGAACTTCTTCTTTATATCTAACCTGAACTTCCCCTGTTTCAGTTTGAACCCATCACACCTTGTCCTGTCGCTACAGTCCCTAATGAAGAGTCCCTCTCCAGCATCCTTTTAGGCCTCCTTCAGATACTGGAAGGCTGCTATGAGGTCTCCACACAGCTTCTGTTCTCCAGGCTGAACAGCCCCAACTTTCTCAGCCTCCACTTATTACCAGTCTCCAGCTGGACCACAACTCTTTGCATGCAGCCATCCAGCCAGTTCTTTATTCATCAGGTGTCAATCCATCAAATTGATGTCTGTCCACTTTAGAGACAAAGAAGTCCCAGTAGATGTAAATGTGGACAAAGAACTTGCGACCTCCTGAAATAGCTGCAAATGTACAGGAGCCTTTTTATTCTTTATTGCCATGTGTCCCTGCTCCTTTATAGTTTCACTTCTTAGGGTTTTTTTGTATTTAGGATTTAGTACAGGGCCAGTGAGTATGACAAATGTGAAAGGTAATTATTTATTTTCAGGGATGCAGTCAGGTAATTGTTTCATATTGTCCTGTCCTATGTGGACGAGTTAAGAGCTTAGCATCACTCATTTGCTACATGAGTTTGTAGCCAAGAGCTCACTATGGACTATTTTACCAAATCACAGAAGAGTTCACAGTATTTTGTGGTCTGTAGTTCTCATTTTATGAACATTGAATTAAGGGTGAACAACCAAGTTCGAGTCCACAGACTAAAAGGCTGAAGGGAAAGTCAGGTTGACTTATGTTTCTTCTAGGTGCTTTCAGTTCACAGCTGCTGCCATGTGCTAAACTAATCTCTGTCCCTCAGAAGGTGAATAAAAAGGAGAATTTTGTCACTGCATGACTTCTTCAGAGCCGAGCAGGGGTGAAACTGCAAAAAGACTAAAGGAGTTGTTGGATATATTCAGCCAGTAGCAAGAAACTGTAGAGCAGAGGTGAGTGGAACAGTACAAAAAAGTTATTTGACAGGATTAAACTCTCAGACTTGGTTGAGAAGTTGCCATGACTTCAGTGAAAGAGGTTGAAGAAAAGTAGGTCAGGAAAGCCTAGAGGAGAAGTGAGGTATTCTGTGTTTATCCATCACTGTCTCAAATACAAACACATACATAGAAAAATGAAAAAAGCAATATATGTGTATACTCAGTAACCGCTAAGCAATGTTATATTACATTCAGGTAACTTAAGTACTGACTTTCATGAGGCAGGAGCTGACACAAGAAGTAGTAATCATTATTTGCAAGCAGTACTGGAAACTTCAGAGAAAAGTCTGCTGAGGAGAGTTTAATTTTACCTTTTAATTCAATAAGTTTAAAAATGGATGATGAATGGAGCAATGTTCAAGTCTATCTGGACTTGAAGAAGAAAAAACTAGGCTTAACACAGCAAATGTGGCTCAACTAGGAATAACTTATTCTGATAGGTGTAGGTCACAGAGAATACACTGTAAGAGGTCAGGAGTTTAGAGCAGTGCATAATGCTGTAGCTGAGGGATTCTTGCTAATGTGACCACTGGGAAATGTCTGTCTACTGCTTTAAAAAAATGCCAACTATGGAATTAAATGGATTTCTGCAACAGAATTCTTACAGTCTGAGAGAATTTTATTACAGAGTCTTTAATCTGTAATCTGTAGAGTATCTTGTAAAAGCTGAAATACATCTTTCTAATCATTGAGCAGTGGTTGTTGGAGACTGCAAGTGAGTATCCAGCACTTTCTGGCAAGGGTTATTAGGAAACCTGTGGATGTGCTATATTTCCTATTTCAGAGCTTATATAAAACATTGTAGGAGAGGTTTGTGCGGTACACAGATTCTGTATCCCTGGTCACTTCTGGATATATAACTTTCAAAAAAGTGCAAGTGTCAGTCCATGTTGACATCCAGTTCTCACCCATGCTCACTGTTCATTTCAAAGAACATATACTTTTAGTGACTAAATCTGCTACAAATGCACTGTGCTTGACTTTATAGTTATATCTGTGCTTGTTCAGGAGGTGTTCTGGTGATTATCACACTGCTGCACTGGAAAAAAACCCAACTGACAACCAGCCCATTTTTATTTTCTAAATGTTAGAATCTAGAGGAGACAAAAATTAGTCTGAAAAGAATCCTTTATTTTTAAGGCATTCTCTTTCTTGAAGACGTATCCCTACTGTTTGGATTTCTTTTAGGCCCCCTTTAGGTTTTGGAAGGCTGCCATAAAGCCTCCCCAGGAAGAAAGTCTCCTTCACTTTATTTGGCAGCTACCTTTTAATGTATAGTCCTGTAAAGTATAGAACATCATGTTTGATTTATAATTTAAAACTGGAAAACATTTCACAGCTTTGGTATCACTAGTACATAGAACATTGCTATCCCTCCTGCCTAAAACAACACTGTACCATTCTTCATGTTTTCTTGTGTCGAGAAATAATGAACCATGCCAGAGAACAAAAACCTTGGAAAACAGTATGAGTAATAAATACAGTAATCAATTGACTAGGTAAGTAATGAGAAGAGTCTTTTGAGGTTCATTTTATTGAAGGATAGCTTTTGTCCTATAATAATATATGTACTTAGCAAGAAGTCTTGAGAGGTTTACAAAGTAAACTACTGGCCTTTTGGTTTCAGTGTTTTATATCCTTTAGCATTCAGAATAGATTTTGTAAGTTTATCATATGACTACTATTATCAGAAGTTATTCTGTTAGTATATAAGGCAGTGGAGAATACCGTCTCAAATCTATAGCCTCTTGTATATTCTGTGTAATACTGCTTTCTTACTCTCTGGGAGAAAACCATTCTGTATTCAAAGAAAAGTAGAAAGCATGTAATTTTGGTAGTCTCACCTTCTCTTAACTGTTACTCATTTATGAGAGCTTTAGTGTGTCTGATCTGTAAACTGGAAATTACTGACTCAAGCAATGGAGCCTTCTCTGAAATATCGCTGCTTGTGTGTTTATGTGTTACTACTAATCTAAGCATTCTTTCAGAAGACTTTGTTCCTCCTAAGTGGTTTCTTTTCCACCTTTGAGTTATGCAGTCTGGATCAGCATCTCTTCCAAATTAGACAACAATTAGCACACATTAGCCAGCCAAAGGGAAATGTCACAACTTCCTGAAAGATATTTCAGTACAAGAAAGCTGCTGTGCTGTTTGGCAGAGCTTGATGTTTTAATAGAATGAAAGGAGCAATTTCACTACCTGAGAGATCCTTTAAAGCTGCTTGCAATTTTAAGAGTTGAGGAAGCACTGATTTGAGCAAGAACTCATAGCACTGCTGCCTAGGATGTGTGCAGGACCAACTGAACCTCAGCATTTGGTTTCTAAGATTCTCTTGTCAGATAGTGAGAAAGCTGCAGTGGTTCAGAAAAGAGAGAACAAATGCTGCTGGTGGTGAAATAACTCAAAATTCCTGTAGTTGTATGGTTGGCCACACTCTCATCAGTAAAAAATGTCACAGACATTAGATAAGCAGCTGCTTCTGATCTCTGTGACGAAAAGAATGTCACTTTTTGCTTTTTTGTGTGTCCCTGGCCAACATCTCAGCCCTCAGTGTGTCTGGAAGTGTTGAAGTCATTATGGTCTCACAAATGAGGCTGACTTTATGACTGCTAACCAATTGAATAAGCATCTGACAGTGGAACAATCCACAGTGTGATTGTCTTCATGCAGATGTTTACCAGAACCTTGGATGCTTGTAGCTCTCCAGCCTAGAAGTTCAAGCATTCATGGTCGATTCTGATACATGGAATCTGAATTCCATCATTTTCAGGATTAAGTTAGTATCTGCCCCAGTTTCAAGTACGTCAGAAGTGCATACTTGCACACCATACTTCATACATCTGGGTAGGAAATACTCAAACCAATAAATTTTCACAAAATAATAAAATAATTAAAGCTGCCGAAAGTGCAGTGAGAGAAAAGAAGATGAGACATGTCTTTGGATAGAAATTTAAGCTCGCTTAAACACAAGAATAGAGGATATCTGAAAAGATACAGATACTTTTCTACTAAACTGCTGCACAGTGAGACCTCTGCAGCATTGACAGGTGTGTTATGCGTTCTGTACAAGAAGCTTGGGAACAAGATTCACAAGGTAAATATGGACTGGGTCTGAAAACTCTGCAGGGATGAAAGGAGCATATCAAACTCTGTAATAAGAAAGGCCACTGCACAGTAGCACTACTACTGCTTAAGGGCTTCATTTTGTTCTCCTTTCATTCCCCACAGAATACTCTGAGGATAGAGTCTGGCCCTGAATAAAAAGCAGCACTGCCACCTCTGTTCCTGGCTGAACAGATGCAGATGGAGAAGTGACCTCAAGAGGCTGCCTCCTCTGTCTGGGTGGTTTTTGTTGCATTTTCATTTTTTAAAGAAAGATGTCTTAGAAACTGCACCACATCAGAGAGAGAACATGAAGGGACCTGCCTCAAGTAGACTGAATCTGTTCAAATCATGAAATAATGCAATAAGTACCCCCGTACATTCCTTTCAACAATGTGTTGGCAGCAGTTAATCCTCTTGAACAGAAAGAGCCTGGTACAGCTCTGCACATTGGAACTCTTTAAGATGCTCTTTCTCAGGAAAATGCAGTGCTCTCGCAGGCGATAATCTAGTGTCTTGAGCTTTCAGGTTTGGCTGGAGAGTTTACTTTTCAGCTGTGAGTAGCCAGAAGTAGCATTTATCTCATCATATGCCCCTCTATAGCAATTCCAAAAACAGAGGGGCCCTTCTTTCTTTCCAATGTAGTGAGCTACCAAGTTGAAACATGTTTTATATATTCTTAAACACATTAAAAACATTTTCAGTAATTATATAATACTTTTGAATATTAAATCCATGTGGGATTTTATTTTTTAATGTTTTGCAGGGCATATGCATGCAATTTTGTTACTTGAAAGAGCAGAGGTAACCATTAGCAACAGTATGTCACTTGAATGTGTGTAGCAAAAGGTCATTGTCTGCTGTCTAGTTTCTTGCTAAGTTTGGCTCTGTTCTCTCTTCCTGACTCTATCCATGTTTATTTGTTTTTATCCACACCTATATTTTGACTCAAACTGTAAGCTTTAAATAGACTCACAATATTTGTTACTGTATGCTGTAACAAGAATAAATCTGCACTGTAGCAATAATGTCATGATTTTTATTCAGTCTAGCTGTAAATACTCTTGTGTCCAAACATCAGCATTTCTGAGGCATAAAGAATGCCACCCTTCAGGAATATGTCCTATTATTCCACATAAATTTATCTTTCATTCATTAGATTCTTGCAACTTTTATAATTTTTTGTCTGTGCTAAGTATAGGAAGAAAAGTAAAAATCTTCCTTCGATAACATTTAGTCAAGCTATATTCGTGTGACTAGAGGTAGTGAAACCTTCAAACATTGTCTGTGTTTGGGCATGAGACATGTTACAAATCCGCTCTGATTTAAATTCACTTTTCTGTTTACAAGCAAAATATCCTATGTGGAATTAATAGTTTGCTACTGCTGAATTAAAAACCTTACTCTGGATTGAGTTAACCTTTGTGTTATAAATTAACCCCAATACGGAGGGAGCTTATTCCCCTCCATATTCTGTTCAGCATGCCCAAATGCCTCCAGGCCCCTGGCTTCCTTCCCAGGCTATTGGTCAGTTCAACAAACCGAACTGCTGCATATTCTTAAGCAACAACAACAACAACAAAACCCCCAAACAGCCACAACCACAAAACTCAATACCAGCAATAAAACTTCAATCTCTCAACAATTCTTGTTTTCAATGAGATCCAAAAATAATCAATGATTTGTAACTTCAGGTCTGGGTGCGAGATAGATCTTTTCTACAGCAAAGTTTCACATAGTCTGAAGTTGTTGTCAGCAAACTCACTATACTCAAAGTTACTCTGATTAAAATGACTTGTACTGACCAGCAATCTTACATTCTGTAGTAATTCAAATGGTTATGTACAGCTACCTCCAGTTTGTTGTTTTACTGGCAGCCTGTGCTCCTCTGGGTTCTTGGGCTTTTTTCTGACAGGGTTGTTGTTGATTTGTTGATTTGTTGGGGGTTTTTTTAGTTGTTTAAACTTTTAAAAAAGTGTAATGATTTCTGGAAACTTTCATTTATCAGGAGAACATTCAATAGCCTGCCTGAACCCAGCACCCTTTCCCCTAAATGCCCTGCACAGTAGATGAGTTTGCAATATTTCTTTGAAAGTAAGTATATTCAGGCCTTAGGGCAGTGGCATAGTGAATTCTAGCGATAAGGCTTCAGGATGTTCCAATGTGAAATGTCTGTTAAGGTATTCCACCTCATTTAATTTTGGGGTACTTATCATAAAGATCCTCAGCTTTATTAAGTCTTGATATAGGTAAGGAAAAAAGATTTTATTATTTAATGTGAGTATGCACCAAACCAGCTAAACTACAGAACTCGCTATAGAACTTTCCATTTTCAAATGCTTGTTATTTCAAAACAGTATCTTTTTCTTTGCTGATTTTACTGTTCTTGTTCCTTCTCTGTCTTTCTCTGCATTGAGAAGTGAGGAGACTAGGGTAGTGTAGGGGACTTGCAGTGGTAAGAGAAAATGAAGGCACAGTGAAAGCTACACTACCTCTTGTTGTTGTTGTAAGATTTATGCAAGGTTATGGCAAGTTTTAGATAGATGCTGAACTGCTGAGCACGAGAGTGTGATCAACTCTGTCATCTTCTGACCCCTAAATACATCAATCTTACTTCTTGGGTGCAGAGAATCATGTATTTTTAAAATGTTCTGCCTTTTTGTTTTATTTAAGTTGAATAATAAAAGAAAAAGAGCAGATAGAAAGGTATCTACAGTGAAACTGAACTGAAGCTTTCTGAGAGGAATTTCATGTGCTGAATGCCACCTCCTTGCAAAACCTGCATCTGCTGCTGCTGTTCCAGATGGTTTCAGCAGGAGAGTTAAGGCCCTGGTATTAGGGAGAGCTGCAGTGTGCCTACTGAGGAAATCACTGCTAGCCTCTAAGCAAGACTTTCTCTTCCTTGGATCTATTCCTTGCATTGTATGTTAGAGTTAAATTATATGTTCTGGACTTGTTGCTGCTTACTTTCTAAGGGAAACCCCAAACCATTCTTCTGCTTGAACAAAGAAAATAGAAACCAATTTACAGCACTTCAGTACATTTAAATACTCATTATGGTACTAACAATTCAAGTTGATTGGCATTAGCTGTCTTTTTAAAATGGGAGCAACAGGGATAATTGTGTCAAGGCCATTAATCTGCTGTTTACTTCTATGACACTCTTTACAAAAGAATCAGGCCAAAATTTTTGTATGAGTAATGTAGGTGTCTGCTATTTGATACTTCTCACAGAGCAGTTAGAACAGACTGAACAATGACTTTCCGCAGACAGCTTCCAGAAACCGGTTGCTTTTAAAACTCCTCACCTCAAATCTTCAGAGAATTGTGTTCTTAAGACAAGGTTGTCTTTTGGTATTTGAAACTTTCAAACCATGAGAGAGTGCCATGCTTTAACCCCAGCCAGCAACTAAGTACCAAGCAGCAGCCTAACCCTAACATTATTGAGCTCAGCATTACTCTCAGACTAAAGCCAAAACACAGCCCTGCCCCAGCTACTAAGAAGAACACGAACTCTATCCCAGCCAAAGCCAGGGCATAGACAGACGAGTAACGTTTATTTATTAAGAAGGTGTTACACAGTTAGTGAAGTTTAGCATAATGGTTCAAGTGACTGGCAGCTGACATGGATTACTTTGGCAGTGGGATGTGGATTACAGCGTGAGTCTAAAATAATTTTGCCAGCTCTCTTTAAGCCCTGAGTATGCCAGTGTATCAGGTGATGTATTTCCATCATGTTCACCTTTTTGCAGTGTGGTGGCAGTACTGTGGAATTACTATTAAAAACTTTCCATGTCTATTTCCCACAGCACACAGTTCTGCAAGCACACTGCAAGACAGCTGAACAAAGGTTGATATCTCACTTGACACATTCATGGGTCTGGAAGACTAGGAGTGATTATAGCCCCACGCATGTTAGCAGGACAAAAGTAGTGAGAAGTCCTGTGAGACTGGACAGGTGCCATTCATGGGAATGAGTGACTGGTGTGATGCAGTTCATTACCCATATAGACGTGTACTAATCTTCAAGTTAGGAAGCTGCAAGCTTCTCTTGAATCAGTTTAGCAATGCTCCAGGAGCCATTCCTGTTGCTGGGGGTTTGTCCTGTAGCAGGTTTTGTCATGAAGTTCCTACTTAGGTGATACAAGTGTCTACTGCAGAGGTTCCAGGCTGTCTGAACAAAAGCAGCAGAGCTATACCCGTGGTATACGTGTTACAAGCAAGTAACTACTTGTATGACTTCTCCCAGGCACAGTGCTGTATTAGCATGGCTTTGTGGTATCCCATAACTGAGTAAGCTTACAAATGTGTCCACAGCATTGAGTGGCGTTACTGCAGCCATCTCACATGTGTTCACACCTCCGCATTTGGGAAAAGAAATGCTACTGATGTTTAAGTGCACATGTACATAAATATCTAAATAGCCAGGAAAAAAATATGGTTTGATTGAAATAAAAAGAAACTTGTTCATTATTATTTTCTCAGTGAAAATAAAGCAAAATGAAAAAGTTTCCATTTCACAAGTTGCGTGGCCCAAACACACATTCCATTTCAATTTTTGTGATTGTATGTTCTCTTGGTTCCTTTTCCTTTTTCATCTTAAAACCAAAACTATTGATTGTAAAATGTAATATGCCACTTGAAGGCAAAATTTAGAACCTTTCTAAGCAGAACAACAGTTAAAAGTCTTTAGGCTGCTCCTGCTTGTCTTACTAGTCTCACTTAAGCGGATTCTGAAGTTTAAAACGAGCTGGGACCAATCTCTTCCTGTATCTTCAAGTCAGTAGACTAATACTGCTAAAAACCCCCAATCAATTGCAGCTATAAACTGGAAATTATAAGTAATGTACATGTATGTGTCACTGCAGAAAGGTTGGATCTGTGTAGTCTCACAACAAAATGATGTGATTTCCATAGTGCTGGTACATACTGTGTAGATGTGTTGACTGTATGTCATGCATGCTACATGCCAACAGGCTGGTGACATGCTGCTTTCTTTCCATAGGGTTGTTAAAGGTCACAGTGTTCACTCTACAATGTTTCCTTGATATTAGCAGCCTCATTTGTCAAAGCTCTTCCTCCTTGATTCTGACAGAGCAGAAATCTGAACTGCTGGGTTAAGGTTGTTGGCCTGGCAGGTTCTGCATGGAAACACTTGTGCCCAAATGAGGAACATCAAGATGCTTGTTCTTTTTCATGACAGTAATTTATAGTTTGAGGCCTCTTAATCCATTTATAAAATGGTTTTTCGTTAAAAAGAAACCTTTTAGTACCAGCAATCAAAATAGGTCTCTGCAAATACCTGTTCTGTACTTTGTCATTAGGTTTCTAATGACACACTCCTAGCATGTCTTTCAACATGATTATCCATAGCCTGTTGTCAGTACACACTCGTTGGCCTTTTATTGCCTAGACCCTATTTAACCATGTTATAAACCTTTTTGTCTTGGTTCTCTTGCAAGTTAACACTAATATTCAAGGTCAGTCAAGAACTGAAGGATTTATTTTGCTTTTTGAATGACAATTTGTATAGAGGTTGGACGTCAACTTCCACATGATATCATCCATCAAATTGCTTAAAGAACTTAGAGTGTCTTTTTCATCAGCCTTTCTGTATAATTAAGGCTCAGTGATGTTATTTTCAATTCTAGACTGAATATGTGTGCTTCCCCTTGATTAAAATATCTTCTTCATTAAACGTACCTTTCCTCATTTCTGAACGCATTTTGATGATGGCTCTTTAGGTTCTTTGCAGATCACTCCTTTCCCTAACTAGATGATGGCAGAAGCCTTGCAGAATACAGCTAGCTGCAGGATGAGGAGGAAATGTGGATGAGGTTGCAGTGATTTTACGTAGAAGCACATTACTTTCTGTTGCAAAAAATTCATTTAACCTTCCTCCCCACTCTTTACTTTTTTTTTCTTTTTAGCTGAAAGATCTTCTACCTCTGTATTCATTGGAAAATAAGAAGACAAAGGAAGGCTTTAGGGTTTGTGTGTGTGTCTTGTTTCTTTAACCTGTTAAATTTTGTCCTACCTGAGCTAAGCAGTAAATGTCTAGCATGTGTTGTAAATAGCTGCACCCCAGGGCTGCGGCAGGAACAGTAGGTGCAGCCCTTGAGATGTGTGAAACTGAGTAGGATCTGCAGCATCTTTATGGCCATTTGAAATACTCACCGGTAGTTAGGTCTTTGCATTTTCCCACCATACCACCAGCTGATGATGTCTCCATCTTCCTGCTTCATTATTAGAGGCAGGTGGAGGAACTTCCCTTCATCCTCAACTACTGCTGGTGAGAGCAGGAAGAACCACTTAGATTGCTTCCCAACATTGATTTAATTTAGGCATGGCCTTAAATTTGTACTCCCTGAGCTGATTGCTTCAGCCAATGACTGAATCAAATGCAAAAGGAAGAATTGTTTCATACGGGTAATTGTAAGTTGGACTTTAAAACTTAATAATCAGCTCTTAACCTATAAATTACCTGTATAACTATGTGCACATTAATTATATCTATAAATAGTGATTATTTTTATAGGGCTTTTAATTATATCAGAGTACTTGTGAAATTCAGTGTTTTCACTGTCTCGGGGGGAGATGGCAGTGTAAGTTTAGGGACCCTGTGGTTGTAAGAGAACATGTAATACACACTTCAGAAAAAACTTTGCTCAGGATGATTTATGTAAAGTTGATTGTTGGGCACTTTAACGTGAATGTGTATATGTGTGCATACAGATGTGCAAATAGGTTCATGGAAACACAAATGGATTGAGGCATGACCAGTCCCTATGGCGATTTGATTAAGCTGATAAAAGATATGAATGACTGAAATAAATCATTCTGTGTATATAACTAGTAAATTTCTAATGGCTTGCTTGAAAACGATGAGGTGTTTCTAAATCTCTGAATGCATGGAATTTAAATCCATATCAGCTTTTGCTATCACATACTAATTAAATCGTACTTCATTGTCCTGGAAAATAGAGATTCCTGAAAAAAGTCTTTAATTATCTATAGGATTTCTTCCAGCCTTAAGAGCAACTGAAGAAGCTCAAGAGAATTATGAAATCATTAAGTATTATAGGAAGAAATTTTTGTTCTTGCTCTTAATCTCTTCATCCATACAGCCAAGAGCATCCATGTTTTATTTATGGGCTGGTAAATAATTTAAATTTCGTTTAACCTCAGAGCTTATTTAAAGGAAAAATTAAAGGGCATAGAAGGACCATGCGGCTCCCAGATAAGAGAAGCTTTCTTAAAAATCATTCTCGTGAATAAAATGCTAGCTCAGAAATCTGGAAGCCTGCATTGAAGGCTGGTTCTGCAGGTTTTCTCTAGGAGAACAAGCAGGTCATGGGATTTTTCTGTTCCCAAATTCTTGCTTAAAAAACCCAAGAAACAAAACCAACCAACCCACCCAACTCTCCCTTTCCACTTCTTTTTATCTTGTTTACGAAGTCAGTAAATATTTTGGCTCCAGATTGTGAGCTGGGAGGGGTGCTCCTCAAATACACTGTTGCTAGGATTTCAAATACCCTATTTTGAAATAGTAAATTAAGTACATGGTTTTGCTGTGCACTTTTCACATAAAAAGGTTGTTTCTTTGTTTTTACAATCTTAATGTTTGAATGTTAACATTTCCTAAAGAAAATCCACCTGGAAAAGTTGTGGCCTTTGACAGTTTTGGAAAGAAATGTTTTACAATTATAGTCTCTATTACAAGAGGAAATTTATTAAAATAAGTGTTACAAGTTTAAGATAAAGTGTTTTATTTTGGGCTTGTATTTGTCAGTTATTAATTCAAAGACATTTTCAGGTTTTTTCTTTGACTTTACTTTATACTATAACTATTCTAAAATCTCTTTATATTTTGTCACTGACCTGGAAAAGTTACCCATTTGCTCATTTTTAAGTAGGTGTAAAATCCACCAAGAATATTCTATTTTTAACTTCAGTCCTTTCCAACCCTAACTATTCTATGATTCTGTGGTGCATTTTCAACTGCCAGTAACTAGGAAACTCCTTGGTTGAAGCTGATTTGATTTTAGGCCAGTGTTTTGTATGTGGTGCTGTTTTGTTTCAATGTTGTTATCATTTTTCCTCTTCCCTGTCCCCCTGAAGACGAAGGGTACTTGCTATATCTGATGGAATTGAAAATATTGGGAATCTGCGTTGGGAACTTGCACTGTGCCTCCTTGCTGCTTGGACTATCTGCTATTTTTGCATTTGGAAAGGAACAAAGTCTACTGGAAAGGTAAGGTTAAAATTCTGTGCATAAGCTGTATTTATGACTCTCATGCTCCACACCTGTGCTGTTGTTTCTAGTTACTTAAATCAGAATTTCACATGCATCGTGTTGCTGTAAGCAAATATACTTGGGAGTATATACATTGTAATGGTAGGTAATTCAGAATCAGTCATACTTTGCATTGTTTCATTTGTTTTGGTTTTCATGGTTTGTTTTTTCCCCTAATTCTGTTGGATGTGGCTAGTTGTTTTGGGGTTGGTTTTGTTGATGTTACAGACTATACATTACTAGCCAGTCCTTGAACCTGAAATCAATACTGCATTCTGTTAATTACTGTGCATGAGGTATCCAAAATCTGAATCTTCTCCCAAACTGACAGGAGTTGGAACTCTCGGTGCCACAAATAAATTACACACATAAGAAGAGAGAATTTAGACATCTAAACAACCTACAACAAATGCAGCTAGAACAGCAAAAGCTGAAATAATGCCAAAAAAAGAAAGATAGAAAGATGGACATATTAGGGGAGAAAAAGAAAAATATTTAGTACTCTCATAACTCTTTGAGTGAATGCCATTCCATGTGGGACACCCAGGAGAGATGCACAACTTCATAGCCTAAGTGAGTTGCGGGATGATGGAGAGGTTGCCCCTGGAGTAGTATCAGATGTAGTTCTGGTGGAATATCTGATTAATCAACTCAGCAGAGAGCAGGAAAGAGCCATAGCTCTGGAGAGGTGTTGTGTCTAAAAAAAGCACTGGTTTCTCACATTGGAACCAAAGAAGACAAGGAAAAAAACTGGTGGACTGAAACATTTTGTGCATTTAATTGTCAATGATTTATTATTTAGTTTAGAAGCAGGGTTGGATTTTTTGTTTGTTTCTGGTTTAGTCGCATACATTTAGAAATGAACTGTTTGAAATAGAGTTCATTTTAATTTAGAAAATGTCAGAGTGCTTTTTTCAGCTCGCTCAATGACACACATCCTTCCTCCTATCAAAACTTTGGCTGCAACTATTTGCTGAATTCTGTCTGTATTTGCCAACTGTGTCAGTCAATCTGCTACTGTGCTTTTCATCTAGGTATTTGCACACACACATTTATGCGGTCCTACTTTCATCAAGTCATTGCGGGAGAACCGCTGAGGCAGACTGTCTAGGGATACATATAGGCATGAATAGTTTAGAGGAAAGAAGGGGAAAAAAAAAAAACCCAAACCCTAAAGAGAGAAATAGAGAAAAGCAGAGGTGATATAAGGGAATGACAAGATGAATGTCCACATGCCTTTGAAGCATGCACTCCAGGGAGGAAAGAAAGTGGTTTAGAGTTTTCTGAGGAGCTACAGCTGGCAGTGAAGAAATGAAACTGAGCAAAACTAATTTTCTTTTTTCCATCAGAAAGAATGTCTGGAGATGGAGATTTATTCTACCATAGTATAATCTGACCCAAGGGTGGAGGAAAAACCATGTACTGTGAATGCACATGCTTGCGTGCGTGCAAAGTTGTGCAAAACTGCCCTGTACTCCAGAAAAATAGCCTTGGTAGAAGTCATTTGCTGATAGGAAGAGGGGCTGGTGATTGTGGGAAGGGTATATTTTACGTTTCTGTGGATTACAGAAGTTTCAGCTTTTTATTGTTCTTCATATACAGTCACATGAGATTCCTTCCGCTTATACCATTTCCCCAGAAACAGGTTTTGCGTTTTGGAAGTCATGAAAGTGAGACTGAGCTGTTTGACTCCTTTTTGTCTGTTTTTCCTGGTAGCTTAGCTAAAACATTAGCTTACTGCTGGGTGGAATAAATCTGATTTTATTTCATTTCAGTGTGATTTTGATAACCAGCCTGAGAGAGAGATACTTGCTTTACCCCTTTGAAACAGAATGAGAAGGTTTTCAACTAAGCAGAAATAACTAGTTGTCATGCAACAGAAGTGCACAGAAAATGGAATTAATACCCAATATTCAGCTTAATCGGTTGCTTGAAAAAATTATATCAGGGTCAGTAAGAAGTAGATTATCATATATTTACACTGTGTAGAGTGGTGTACCACAGGCAGGAGTTCTGGCTCCACTGCTTCTCAGGAAACATGCTGTAAGAATCCTTCATAGCCAATAGTGATAATTTCTTCTTCCAATTCTGTTCCTGGAATTAGTAAGGAAAGCTTTTTACTAGCTGAATAGGTGACATTGCAATTGGTTTCCAGTGCTACATTTTTTTTTCCTTGATATAAGTTCACTGTTTAGAGGTATTTAAGAATTTTAATATTCTTATACTTGCCACTTCTTACAGCAAAAGCCACTGGAAATCTGTGCTATCTCACTGCCTTTCCAGACCAGCTAAACAAAGATGTACCAGTCAGGCATGTTGGATGCTAGAAACGAATAAAATGCTCTGAAATACAGATGGCAGAGCAGCCTTCTGGGCTGGAGTTTCCAATTCTGATTTACTGGCACTTAGAAAGTTCATATTTAAGCTCAATGCAATTGTAGCCCATCACACTAGATTGAATTTATTATATGCACATTTCCAGGAAGCATCTAAAATTGATGTTGAGATTTTTATCATAGTATTCAAAGTGGACTTAGGTAGCCTGTTAAATTTGCTATGCACTTTAACTGGATTGAATAATTTCAATGAAATAACACATTTATTCGAAGTATAAAACTTCTTAAAGATTTAACACCTTGAAATGGTGATGGGAACATTGAAAATGGAAACATTTTCAAAGGAAGATGTCTGAATAGCTAGAGGGAAAGAGGAGAGGGGAAACAGAAAGAGACAAAATGGAGAAGGGGTGGGAGAGACTTAGCGTCTTTACACAGCTGTGTTCTGTGAAATATTCAAGAGGTTGGTTTACTCTTTTCCTCTTTTTACTCTGCATCCCAATGCATGGTGGAAAAAAAAAGCTGTCATCAAATAAACCCATCATTCTCCAAGTGGCACTACTACAGAACTCATCTGCTCATATTATGAGTATTTAATATTTTAAATTATTGAATATGTTAAATCTAACATAAAGTTTAACTCCAAATGAAGTGCTTGTGACACTGTTAACGAGATGCTTCAAACTTTCCCGTTACTGTGCTTGAAAGTAATCACTTTCTCACAAAAGATTTTTATTTTCCATTCCAAGACTTTTAGGTGGTTTTGGTGGCTTTCAGGAGAAACACATTTGTGCCAGCTTCTTGCCATTAATTATTCAATCTTAGATCTGAAGTTATTTGTATCTTAGTTTCCACGTTTAAAATGTAGCATATATACCAAATGCAGCATCTTTGAATGAGAAATTCAAAGCAAAAGGAGGAAAAATATGACTAAGTAATGCTTTCATAATGTTATCTGTGTATTGCAACTTGCTGAGCTTGATGATTTCTGATATCCATCTTATGCAGAAGTAGTTTCAGTAGCTAGCATCAAATGCTTCCACAGATAAGAATTATGTGAAAGACTGAAAAAAAAAAAAAAAGAAAAATTTTCTACACCTTTAAAGCATCATTCTGGACTCTCAATATTAGGGCTTATCTTACTTTTCAAAAATACTTTTGACTGCTAATTACAACAATTGTTTCTATGATGTATATACCTATATGGCTGCTGAGTCTTTTCATCTTTATGTAACATGCATGAAATCTTGAGGTACCAGGGAAGCAGGCTCTTTTTTGGATCTTGACTGTCCGTTTATTAATTTGACCAAATGCCTTTCTGCTTTCAAGTTTGGGAAAGAGACATCAGAAGTTCCTAATCTGTTTTTCTAATTAGTGAAGGAAGTAATCCTAATGTTTTCCTTCTCTCTTTTTCTTGTTTTTATGAGAGTATGGGAGTCATTTCAGATACTTATCCCTTCTCCAAGCTCATAGTGACTCCTCACTTGTAGCAACTTCTGCACAATTCCTTTTGAAGTGAGGAGGCTGGTAGACTTCAAGAGTTTACATAAAGGCATTATGGTAGTTTCTGTCTTGTTCAGTCCATTCCTTTTCAAGCATCTTGCTTACTTTTGAATTCATTAACACATCCCCGTATGGTGCTGATATTGTTAGTTTGGAACCCTGTCAGGTTTGTGGATTTACACAATCACAAAACCGTACAGGCTGGAGGGGGTTGTAGGTCATGTTTTGTCGTTTTATAACTCCACACAGAGTCAGCGTTTTCTGGTTATCAGGTGTTAAAAGAATATTGTTGTGTACCTTCAGGATTTTTGTGTTATTTAGCATTAGAATACTGCACTGCTTCTATGATCACTAAGACCAAGACTCATATATTTTTGGGTCTTTTTGAAAAAGTTCTTATTAGTATCATAAAGACTTCTTAGGTAATGCTGCAGTGTCTGCTGCAGAGGTTCCAGGCTGCCTGAACTGGCTAACATTTTTCTCTAACTTCTTTTGCCACAGCCAGACCCCAAGTAGTTCTTCCACAGTGCTTTGTACCTTTTCATTAGTGCTGGCCAGTATGTGATGAGAAATCCTTCTCACTTTGTTTCAGGATCATCTAGAAGAAGGGCAAATCTCATATAAGGTCCATTCTTCAAAATTTTCTGGAACTAATTTATGTATCACAGAAATAGGCTTCAGTATGCACTAAATATTCTGTAATCACTGAATATTTTCCTGTCAGATTCCGACTTCTGAGTCTTTTGATCTCTTCCTACTCTCTGTTGAGTTCCTTAAGTCCAACATCATCCTATTCTTACTGTATTAACTTTATGCTGTCTCTCCACTTGATATGCCTTAGAGCTACGACAGGACAGGCCAATAGAAGTAGACAGTGATGAAAAGCAAGGTCAGGAGTGTTGTCCTGACTTGGCACAGGAACATGCAGAAAACATCAACCCCTCATATGTATGAAGTGTCTACAAAACAGTCTAGAGTAGACCCAGAGCTAAGAGGCTGTGTCCTCTGTAAAAACCTGTGGATGTTGCTCTAAACCAAATTTGCTTGACTTTTCAGATCATAATCAACTTTGAAAATGTCTTGTATGCTGTCTCATCAAATTTTGACTTGAAAACATGCTAGAAAACGTTAATATGGTTCTGTTTATCACTTGCTACCCCTTTTCATTCCTTAGATACTGTGTTAACCATAGCACAGAAAGCATTGCTGAAAAGTATTGCCGTGCTCACATCTGTTGAAGCGCTACACAAGAAAAAGTACTGATATAGCTACCCTCTCTACATAAACATGAGTTGTCAAAGATGCTTGATTAAACAGTCCTGCAAGTCAGAAAATAATAGATTAATGATTACACAGCAGCTCCTCATGAAACATTCATGACTTTACTCTTAATTTATCATTGGACAGCCTTATACCATCTATTGCATCTCTAAAAAGGATACTGTTGGGTTAAGAAAATAATTTGCAGGTCCTCATTGTAAACCACTAGGAATGACATTGCAAGCTTTCTTGGTGATGTAGTTATTAGGTATAAACATCAAAGTATGAGGCACTTGGATTTCTATTTTTCTTGGTTTTTTACTTGTCACATTCATTATTTATACAAATATTTTCCTTTCTACCATGATATGATTGCAAAAGTTATAAACACCTTAGTAAAGTGGAGAACTTTATTTTCTGGAAAGGAGCAGCAGTACTGTTTTGTCTACCACAAGTAAGCAGGATATTGGGTTGAATTAGTGTAAGTAATGGCATAACTTGTTATTTTGCTCTTATGCTACTCAGTGTTTTATTTTTCCTGTGTATGTGTACGGTGTTGTAACCTGTAATGTTCTCCATAGTTCTCTTCTGCTTAAGGGTTCTGATAGCGGCCTGTGTAATTCTACATGTTATGTTTGGTAAACATGGTTAGATTCCATATGGACTCCCAGGTTTTTTCTGGTTTGAGTGTTTTATTTAAGCTTTACATGTAAGACTTCAACAAGAGTCATGTAAATGCTGCTAAGTGCATTTTATAGCTGTGAGCAATATGAGGGTCATAGGCCTCATAAAATTCACTTTGTAACTGTAGGGCTGTTGTCCTTTGCAATGCTGCACTGTTCCTTACTTCTGAATTAGTTCCACTGATCAGTTTGATTTGCTGAGCTGAGAGCAAGGAAAGGCCATTGAAGTGTCAAGAAATTGTGTGGAAGTCTATATTAATTCTATGTGTTAAAAGAGCAGAGATAGGAGAAAACAGCCTGTTTGACTGGGGCATCTTGACATAAGGCTATTAACAGTATTAGAAAAGTGGCTTGGTAAGTAGTTTGGCATTATTGTTAGTCTGTGAATGTGATGGGCAGGAAACAATCACTGAAAACTATAAGGCCATTCATAATGAATAAATAAAATGGCCAATGAAATATACTACAATGTATTTAATTAGCACCCCTATTTTAGCAGAGTTGAACTGAAAGTGTAAAGCCATGCCTTTCTCACTTTATATTGCTGCTGAAGACCTCCTGGACCAAGTTTCAATTCTAATAGGCCTGCATAGTTCAGTACAAAATAGACATCTGAGCTGTTGAGAATTTATTCCAACAAATCAAATCCCTCACTATGCGTTATTAGAAAACAAAGAATAAAATAAGGCTGTAAATGTGTTTAACGGTTGGTTACACTTTATTTTTCACTCTTCTGTTGAGGAAAACCCCAGAATTTGTATGAACAGTTTGAAATGGAACATGGAAGCTGTCAGGCTCTGGCTGCCTGAGTGCAGTGTTATCTCTCACTGTTGAACTTTATGTGTTCCCACTTTCCCTCTCTTTTCATAGGCTTGCTTCCTTCTCCACCTGCATGATGGATGATTTATGGATGTTTCCTTATTCATCCCCCAGATAACTTCATTATCCAGGCTGGAAACAATAGAGGACACATTAATAGTAAATAATTCTCACCTTCCCCCCCCCCCCCCCCGCAGCTCATTCTTTGTTCTGTGAATGATTTATCAGGTTCTCAGGTAGTTGAGATTTTTTAATTTTAGGTAGCAGCAACTCAGAACTTCAAGATTTGAAGGCTTTTCCCCTTCATTCCAAGTCTCAGATTTTCCAACCATCACTGATAGAATGGATCCCCATGGCAAAAGCCTGACTCCACAGAGCTTCCCACCACAGGAAAGGCAGGGAGGGCCAGGAGCCTCTCTGCCAGCCTGTGTACACCTTCTTAAGCTGGCCTGTTTGTATACAGACCTCTTCCCTTAGGCTCAGTAAGGCCATGGGTTTCTTTTCTTGCTCTGTCCTCAGATGGGTTTCTGCTTGGCCCCTCTGCAGCTCCCTTGCTTCTCTTGCATTGCACACCTCTATAAAACCTGGTTTGTCACCTCGGAGCAGAAGGTTTTTCAGTTTTCTTGCAGGTGTGTTCTGGTTCTGGGGTAAACTGCAGTGCATTCATTTGAGTCTAGCTTTAGTGTCTTTGAAATAGTTTATCACACTGTTTGCAGACCTAAACACTGCTTCTATTTCTGACTGTGGATAATTTTGTAGTAATTGAGAGAGGACCCAGTTTTACATCTCTCATAGCAGTACATCCTTGTTGGTGTCAGAGTGTCCAGAGTGTCTTCTAACTTACAGTTGTGCACAAAGGACTGGCATATGGACCCAAACCAAGGAAAATACTTGAAAAGAGTGTATCGATCTGGTTGGAAACACGAGCAGAAAGATAACACAGTGTATCAAGACTCATGCATGAAAGAGGTGGAAAAATGGCTAGGATTAGGATGTTCCTTTTCTGTGAGCTGATTACCAGCAAGGCACTGCAAGGTATCCACTGTGCTCAGAGACCCCAAATTCAGACATGGACTTTTCATACTTTTTACTCATCATTTTCTCTGCCCTCCCATCAGGAGTTAAGCCTCACTTGCCAGCAGTTAAGACTCAGTCACTAGTCCCCCCAAAAATTTATTCCTCAATAGCAGACTATATAAAGGCCTTAATGGATTCAATGAGGCAGAAAGAAAGAGTAAAAGGACAGAAGAAAAAAATAAGAGAAAGATGTGTGGAAGGAAACAAACAAAAAAAGAACTGGGGCCCATTGTAGGAGCCCAGGAAAAGGAAATAGGCAGCAATGATTGTATCTCCTGAAGTGCCTTTTGTTTTAGCCTGAAGTAATAGCAAAGAATAGCCCTTCATGGCAAGGCTTTAACACTCTGTCCAAGACCGATCTCTGTATTCAAAGGGGGAAAGTAGAACATTCATGAGATGCATGCAGAGTTCCTGGTCTCCGCCTCCTCTGTGTGAGGTTTTAAAACAGCTACTGCAATATTTTTTCCACTCTCCTGTGCACTGAGCATGTAAGGACACCTCAGATTACTTTACAAAATAAAGGAGATTTTTTTGTGCCTCTCAGTGGTTTCCCTAAACTTCTGTTTGGCATCTGGGGGAAGTACTGAATAGTAAACCTAAATCAGAATCCTACCTTCACGATTTTATTCCTTCCCAGCCTCACCTTAACAGGAGTAGTCCACTTTCGAAAGAATACTTACTTAAACTGGATCTAAGCCCTGGTCCACAGCTCAAGCAAGTCAAAAGTGTGTTCTGGTGCACTGAAACACAGGCACAGCAGATGGAAGAGGTTTTGGGCTGAGAAATCACCTGATCTGCCAACTTAATGTATGGGGAGGGCAGTGGAAGCCTACTGTGGTGTTTGCAGCAGTAGTGCAGTGGAATTTGCCAGAAAATTGAAGGCACACTGTGTGCTGAAAGGCACAGCTTAACGTTGAGACACCTCTATAGGAGAAATGCATTGATTGCCTACAGGTACCGCATACAGGTTTATTTTTTTCCATTGAGTTTACCAGCCACTTTTAGCCCATTATCAAAAATAAATACACTGATTCAATGAAAAAATACTTCAGCAATGCAACAGTTTCGGTCACTTGTTCCTAGATGACCTCTTCATGTTTCATTTCTCCTTTCACAGAAATTGCCCTTCCTTACCAATTGTCTTATCCCCCACTCCAAAACCAAAAATGCCATACAGAAGAACATAAACCAGGAGCCAACGTATAAGTTGTTCTTTTTACTGCGATCATTGTTGAGGCACACGTGTCAGGGCTAAAACATTATTCCTCCAGGTGCATGATGTACTGCTTGTGCCTGTGATTTATAACAGTTGAGGCTTCATGTTACAGAAACAGTTGTGTGGTTGCCCATGTCCTTGTCTCGTTGTGTGTACACAGAAATCACTATGGATATTGGTTTTGTAGGATTTTAGTTTATGTATTTGGAATATTACTGACACTTTTTCTTCAGCAAGAGCATACAAAGTATCCCCTTGGTCCCTCAACTCAAGTTCAGAACCATGAGAGCTGGTATCCATTTGTAACAATGACCCTCTTAATGACGCCTTGGTTTGGTATCTCTTCAGCTGAAGTAGAACAGGTATAAGCCCCTGTTCTCACACAGATAGTTTGTCCTCAGCTAGTGCTAATCTATATAGCTTCAAGACTGGCTCTTTCTTTGAGATTTACAAAGCAGTTTATAGGTATCCATCCACAAAGGTTAGTATTATAGCAAATCCCTGCCACTGGAAAGACAGTCTCGTTAGTTTCTGTGGTCAGTATAGGCCAGCTTTTTGGCTTTATCTAGAATGCAAAGATGTCTGTGAAGTACAAGTTTTGTTTACAAGGCTGTTCTTGTGAGATTTACACACTTTAATTCAGTATCCCACCCCAGTGTCAATTGACACAGATTGAACCCCAACTCAGACTCTCAGGCTTAAGAATGGGAAAGCTTAATGAAATAAATTGCTGTATGAGCAGCAAAAGTGGCTTCCGGCTGCTGCTGTGTTGGTAACTAAAACACATCCCTGAGAAGTGAGTTGGCTGCTGCTCCTGCTCTTCACTTCTGCTGTTGGACAATTGAAAAAGTTGTGTGGTTAAAAGAGAAAAGAAGAAACCTCAAAGCATCCTGTGTAAGTTTGATTGTGTCATGTAGGGATTGTAAGGCACTGCTGTAACAGTCTGATACAGAGATTTAACAGTAATAAAAGCTTAGTTATTTCCTGTGGGTATAAGTTGTGTTCACTGCTATCTGAAATAACTAGCCATAGTCCAGGTCAGGAAGTATTTCTGCGGTTTAGTTTGTGTGTCACTTGTTCCTGAAGTGCCTTTCTGAGGTTAGAATCTCAGTGTACCAAGGCTTGGATGAGCACAGCGAGATGTCTCTATTCCCCAAAGAGTTTGCCTTTACACCTGCGTAGCAGACAGTCAGAGATCTCAATTGAACTCAAGGGATGAAGGGAGAGCAGAGAGATCAAAGCATTTGCCTAAGACACAAAAATAAGTCTGTAGCAGCAGCATACTCTGAAATCACAGTCTTCCAGCCCAATGCCTTTATTGTGTGATTCCTCTCATTTTTCCTATGTGTCATGTCACCTCTTCTCAGGTTGACACTCAGCTGAAAACCACAATTAAATTGCAGCAGGCTGTCAGATCAGTGTCCTACAAGTCAGCCTAGAGGTGATTTAGAGGCTAGATTTAGAGGCTGCTTAGTAGGGAAGTTACAGTGCAATAAGTCTTTACGTAAAATAAAGATCTGACTAACTGCATTATAATAAATGCAGTAGCCATAGGAAATGAAAATGTGGAGATTTAGGGTCTGAATGATAAGAATACTTATTAATTTAGGTGTTAAGTCTATGTATTACTTTCCTGTTGTAATTATTATACTTAATACACAAGTAGTAATGCAAATGCTTTATGGTGAATACATCGCTCAGGTGTCACCATGGTGATAAGTGCCTAAGTTCCTCAGTGAATGATAGAAATTTGTCTGTAGACAAACACACACTTTTTTTCAATAATCTTTTACAATTTTCAGTAATAAATTACAAGCTTTTTATTATCCTAGAAACGTCCTGAACCTCCCAATAGAATCATAGAGTGGGTTTTTTTTTGTTTGGAAGGGATCTTTAAAGGCCATCTACAAGGATAATACACAGGACAGTTTCATGATAACAAAAGTTATCAAAAGAAACAAGAGGTATGAATGCTAGTGGGATGTCCTTTTTCTTGCTTGAAAATCACTTTTTTTCCCCCATCTATTGCACAAGATTCTATAATGCCGCAGTACTTTCAGAAAACTGTGAAGAGTTGACTGATAAATCATTTAGGGATGGCCACTAATGTATCTGCTTGCGTGCTTGGAAGATTTATAGCCTACATAGCAAAAAGAGATGCATTTGTGACTAGCTTTGGTGCAAAGTTCTAGGGAAATTCCTAATTCCTATTGTATTGATGTTTCCTATTCCACTTGTATTGATGTTCCCTGGTTTTGATGTTTGCAATTCTTCAAAATTTCTAAAGTAGTCATGCGTTTACTTGATGACTTCTCATATGCTGGCTGCAGTGATTGATTTGCTGCTTACCCCATTCACAGTCAAGGCAGACAGGTTCCTCTGGTTGCTATATTCACCTTTGCTGACTGGAATCTTTTACCTCTTGTGACTGCCTTGAAGGAGGAAGAGTTCTAGTTAGAAAACTTCACCTACTAATCCTTTTGGTAGACAGCATTTTATCCACTTTCCAGACTGCATGTTGACCTTTTTTTAACTTAGTGGTGGTGTTCATATGAGAGTGGTGGTGTATGTGGTGTTGGTTTGTTTTTTTTAAAGATAGGTGAGGAAAATCAAGCAGGACAAGCAGCAATCTAACCTGGAGATAAGAATTGTTCTGGTAAAGCTCTATTTCAGTGGAAAATGTTGATTAGCTGAAACTAGTCGTTATTTGCCCAAGGAAATTGTGAATGATCCATCCCTGGCAGTGTTCAAGGCCACGCTGGACAGGGCCTTGGACGACATGTCTAGTGGAAGGTGTTCCTGCTCATGGCACGGGTTGGAACTGGATGAGCTTTAAGGTCCCTTCCAACCCAAACTGATCTGGGATTCAGAGCACCTAGTAATTACATAAGGACAATACTCCTCGGGAAAACCCAGGTAGATGTTCTTCACAAATCAGTCAGAGGACAAACCAGACATTCACTGTTCACTAGGAATGAGGAATGAGTTGGCCAAAAATTTTGTATCCATTCCCATGCAGAATTAAGGTCTCACAAATTCTTGTGTGACTGGAAAAATAATTTCCTGTTCTGTTCTGACCCTGGCATCTTTCTGTGCTTTACAGGTTAAGCATTTTTAGAACATGTCAGACCCTAATGACTGATGCCTTCAGTGAGGGCTGAAAGACGTGTCTAGAGCAGCTAGGAAATCAAATTCATTTAGTGCCTTATCAGTCCCCCATTTGTGCCTGACTAAACTCAGTAACAAAACTGGAAATTCAGTATGGGATCATTCTGAACTGCTATAAAATATTTTCATAGGAATGGGACTGTACAGTCACCCCATATTAAAAGTTTTTTAAGTAAGATTCCGGTTTCTCTGCATATATGTAACTAATCTCATTATCTGGCTTGTTGTATATAAAGGCAAACTAGATGGCATGCAGAAGTTAGAAAACCCTGCAAGGTTCTGAAAAATAACAGCTTTGATTTAGAAAAGCTTGAACTTTTTAAAGACCTTTTCAAATGAAAAAAAGAAAACCAAAACAAAAAAAAAACCAACAAAAAACCAACCAAACCCTCAGTTGGTTAATTAGTCCTAATTTATATTTAAAATTCTTCCTGATTGATTTCTAAAGTTGACTTGTACTTGATTAAATAGCAGTCTTTGATTTAGAGATATTTGTGGCTCTGCAAATTCCCTATTTGATGGGAGCTCTACATGAACACTTTGCTTGCAGTCATGAGCTTAGCCAAGATGCTGAAGTTTGCTTCCTCACTATCATCCCTCCTCTCCCTGACCACAGTCACAGGACAC
Organism: Psittacula echo; assembly: GCF_963264785.1. NCBI lineage: Eukaryota > Metazoa > Chordata > Aves > Psittaciformes > Psittacidae > Psittacula > Psittacula echo. The sequence continues at coordinate 3,277,674 of NC_137745.1, forward strand.
GTCTTCTGTGTGCGTTGAATGTGAACCAAAACAAGACATTAACCTTATTCTCTCAGATATTCATAGTTACACGATACCAGTATTTCATTTGTCATTCTGGTTTGAGGCTGGCCCCTTTATGGCGAAGAAAAAATAATGAATTTAAATCAATAGCCCCTTCAGTGTTTGGGGTAAAAAAAATCACCCCAAACACCCACCACTACCACACCCCCTGGTTACTAGTGGCAATAATACACTGCTTTTGTCATTGGACTGCTTCTTTTGTGTTTACACTGGTAGAACTGTTTCTGCTTGCCAAATGGTAGTGCTCTTTTTTTTACAACTGTTAGGATTTTTGCATTGGCAGCGTATTAACTATACATTAGCAATGTGACAAATGGATAGTGCACTCTAGGCATGTTAGTGTTTAGAACTGTTACATCCCTTACTGCTTTTATCAACATAACTCTTCTGAAGGACAACCAGGCAGTTGGTAAGTGTAGGGCGAATGCTGAGTTTGGACACTGTTATTTTGGAGACTGAGGAACAGCAGCACTGGGAGGATGCAAGTCATTGCACTGAGTTCCTGAGATTTCTCCAAGTTGTATTTACTACAGATATTTATCTGGGAAGTAAGTCTTCCTGCTCTCCTCCTTTGGCTCTTAATCACAGTAAAAAGATGTAGTGGCATTGGTGAAACAGCATGACTGTGTCCCAGTTCCCTAGTTCAGGCTGTGTCCCTGTGCAGGTCAGCAAGATCAGCACTGAGTAGATTCACCAGTGAAACTTCCTGTACGCTGCAGAGCAGAGTCTCCAAAACCTATTGTAGACCTGTGTCAACTTAGGGGAACCATGCAAATCCTTTCCTATGAGCCTTAATCTAGACTGAGTCTCTTGTCATGCTACTCTGAACCAAATTTTACAGTGACTTTGACCAAGGTCTGTTCAGACTGGAATGGATTCTCGAAATACATGGAACTGTGCTTTAAAGACATATTTGCAGGATCCGAGCCATCTGTTAGGGCCAGTCCCACTTTTTTAGAAGCTGTTGGCTCATTCTTTGGAAATGATTAGATCATTATTAAGCTGTGCACGCATATGGTCAGTTCAAGAAAGAATCTGGTTATCTGCATTTATGATTATTTAGTGCTTTAAGCACTAAGCATGGACTTCTGTAATGTAATACAACTAACTGTTTCTACATGTTATATAGGCACTTCTATGTGTTCTGGTCCCCATGATTGGACTTTACTGATTATGTTTGTCCAGAGGGAAACTTCTGTTCTAGGAATAAACTTGTTGGTCTGTGTTTTCCAGTCGGATGGATTGAGCAGTCTCTGCAGCAACTCCCTTCTATACATATACCAAGATGTCTTTGTGAAGAAGACATGAGAAATTTTGCAGCCTTTCATTGTATTCAAACACAGAGCTGAGAAGTAGGGTAACCAGGGAACTGGGGTGTTGCTGCAGGTGTAGTGTGAAGTGCACCAGTTCTGCAGTGTAGGTACAACTACATTCCAAGATACAGGTCTTGAAATCTCTCGGGCCGTATTTATGAACATCTCTGTCTGGTTTCTCTTGGTAGACTAACAAATGAATATTTTGGAGCAGCAGTATGTGTTAATTTAGGGCATTTTTACCCAAATACATGGAAATCTAGCTAAGCATTTCATCTAGGCAGTACATTTTATTGATTAAATATGAGACTTGGACGTGCCATCGAAACAACCAACAAACTTGAAGAGTGATTATAGCAGAAATGACTGCTCTAGGACTTAATGGGCCTGGGCAGTCTGGAAACAAAGCCAGCTGTGGTAATTAGCTGGGAAATCATTTCAAATAACACATCTTTAGAAAACTTGAAGCTGCTTAAGGAATATTTATGTGGAGAAATAGCTCATCATCCAAGTGAATTGTTGGCTCACTTCAGCCAGGGATGTGAGCTGCTGCAGTGCATTCATGTTGTCTGCTGTGGAACTTCATTGCTTTCTACTTTTAGCTGTATTGTGGATTGGCCTGGTGGAGGCTATTAGAGTACTAGGGTCCTCAGCACTGAGTCAAAACTTCCACCACATTGCTCCTACCCTCCTTTTGGAACTTTTGACAACAAGTAGGCAATTTTACAAGCACAGAATATGTTATTGAAATGGAATTTGGGAAGTGCTGCAGAGTTGATAAAATCACACCCAATATAAAGAATAAGTCTCGCTAAAAAAAAAAAAAAAAGAAAAACACATTTTTCACCCATTTTTTAATATTGAAATGAAGCTTTTAAATAATGACTTTGGCTTGTTAAAGCATTTTTCATTTGAAAGAGATCTCCCTTCCACCCATACAGTAAAAAGAATGCCAAACCAAACCAGAATAGAATGTAATTTGCTCATATTGACTCAACATGAATATTGGAGTTGAGTTTTCATTTCATTATAGAGAAAACTGTTTCAGCTTGACTCATGCTATCATTTACTTATTTATTCATTGCATTCACCACCAAGAAGATAAAAATATGGACTTGCACAGCTCTGCTTTATAGGGATTTTCCTATGTCCCAGCCAATGACTTCAGTGGGATGTGGTATTAGAAGAGTTTATTCCTTTCTGTTATTGTGTTATGTAGAATCTCCTGTTTCCTGTGATCACTGTGCATTTAACAAGGTTCTTGCATACCTTCAGTAAGTATCCTGTCCCACCCCCTATTTTCTAGCACATCTTCCATGGCCAGTGAAGTTTTCCTCTTTGATTCTTCCTACCTCTCAAACCTCATTGAGTTTTCTTGTGTGTTGGTTTTTGAACTTCTCTCTACTTCAGGCAAAACTCCCTGCACTCACCCGTGATTCATTAGTAGCTTAGAAGAACTGCTGCAGTTTGTGAACGATCTGGGTAAGGGTGGTTCACAAGATGATTGTAGAGTAAATTTTCTTCTGTGGATAAACAAATGAGGTAAACTGAAGATGGTGCTGGATAAAATGTATAAAGCACACAGAGAAAAGAGAAAAATCAACCTTTTTGCTGGTTCTGGACAGTGCTGGGGCATGTCAGGGGCATCAGTTGGCAGGAGGGGGAGAAGGGTGGCCACGAGGGGTGAGAGGAGATTGTGAGGGGACAAGCGGGGACAGCCATGAAAGGCAAGGGGAGATCATGAGGGGAGAGCAGGGGCAGCCATGGGCTCTAAGGGGTAGCCATGAGGTGATATCTTGAGGGGAGATGAGGGGTGGCCATGAGGGGTAGTGGTGGCAGCTATGGAGTGTGGGCCACTGGAGGGGTGGCTGTGACTGGAGATCATGAAGGGCAGCCATGAGGGGAGATCAGTTTGCCCTTAGGGACATGGTTTAGTGGTGGGCTTGACATTCCTGGGGTAACAGTTGGGCTCGATGGTCTTAAAAGTCTTTTCCAGCCTAGTTGATTCTATGATTCTATCTCTCTCCTGCCATCCCAATCATACATCAAACAAATCAACTCATCTGGGATTCTGATGGGGTTTTGGTTTGGTTTCACTTTCTGCACATGAAATTTAACTTGTAAATGTAGACAGATCTAGAATTCCCCTCCCCCTGCCCTCCTTTGACATACTTTTCTGATTCATCTGTCATTACTTTACACTGTTGCATACAGTTTTTTCTCATAAATCCAATCAATGTTCAAAATATCTCTTTTCCATTCTCATTTGTATGTCTGTAGATGCTGCAGTGTCAAATCAGCAAAAGACTTTTTCAGCCGATGCTGTATAGAGAATTTCACAATCTGCCATGGTAGTTGAAAAAGAAAATCTTTTATTGTGTTATCATTTGCTGTTAACATCTAGGGAGTTAGAATTTGTGAAGCTGGAAAATGATTAGTGGAGTCAGGATGCCCGGGTTAGTTGTGGCATGGAGAACTTTTCCTTATAGTTTCTTTAAATCTTGATGGAAATGATGCCCAAATTGTCAATACCTGTCTGTCTCTACAACACCACCAGAGCTGCCAGAGTGGTAAGATAACTGGATTTCCATAGTTCTACTAACATGTCCTTCTGCAGCAACACTGTAAAACAGGATAAAAATTACTCTTTTCCCTGTCACATCACTCAAGTAGTGAAATTTTGGTTCCCAAGGTGATTCTCCACGCTGCAGTGTGAGCAATATTTGCTTCTCATTGTGCTGTGTAGACAAACCTTGTATGTCACAGGCATCTGAAGACTGCTCAGCAGTCTCCCCTGAAAGAAAGATGTTGGTGGTGTCAGTCTAATTCTCCCTGGTCGCAGTGTCAACTGCATAAACAGGCTAAATGCCTAGCCAATAGGCTAGGAACACTAAATGCAAGGTAATGATAGGCAGAGCAGGGGTTCAGGCTTTATTTTCCATATAACTCCTCTAAAACTCAGCTGGGGCAATAGAAGACTTTATGGGGAGGGGATTAGCAAGCCAGTCATATTCTGAAGGATCAAGTGAAATTAAACACTCCAATTCATAAAGTGCAATTGGTTGATTATAGTGCAAACAAGCTTGAACATCCCAGCTTGCAGGAAAGAATTCCCTTAGCTTCCTAGGCTCAGAAAGTGAAGTTTTGGTCATTGAATTCAAGTTCTGTTTTGTTTGCAGCAAGAGCCAAGCAAAGGATTAAAGTTCACTGCTTCCTGGCTCACCCCACTACAAAGCTGGTGTGCGGCAGTGCATGAACGTCAGGCTGGTGGGGTCTGTAGCAGCTGTAGTTAGAGAAATCTGTGGGTTTGTGGCTCAGTTCATTGCAGGCAGGGCTTCTTCCTTATTCTCAACAGATTTATCATGTATTTCTCCTACATTTTCTCACAAGCCAGGTCACCTTCACTTGAACCTCTGCAGCATGATCTGGCCAGAATGTTCACAAAACAGCCCTTTCATTTAGGACAAGAATTTCAACAGTCCCAGTAGCCAACTTTGAACTATGCACCATATTTGTGCTTTAAAGATACTGAAATATGAAAAGACACAAACTGGCAGCTAGTTCAGTTCTCAACATCTTTATGATGCCTTACTCTGAAACCATTGCATAGATTCCTAAATATCTTTATAACTCACCTGGGTAAGTCTCTTAAGATTTTGCTATTTAAGGTTCCAGGACTTGATCTTAACTTACTTTGAATACTTCAGTACTTAAAGCTTATGGCAGTCAATGACGTATCTGTTCTCAGAGTCTTTGGTCTTCATGTAAGCACCTAAGTATGCTTAAGAGCTGTAAGATGTCCCGGTAGATGCCTCTTCACATACTTATATGTCTAAATATCTCTGTAAGTTTGTCTTTCAATGATATTGTAATAGCAGAACTGGATGCAAAATCTAGCATGCCAGAAATCTGTATTTTGTTTCCAACTGCTTAAACACTGGCATAGCCCTGACAAGGCTTTAAAAAAAGATTTTGAGCATTGGAATGCAAATTAACATACCAAGCAATTAAAGTCAATTAAAACAGGATGCAGTGTAATTAGAAACAGTTGTGTTCACATTTATATTCAGAGAGGTTTGATGTGTTGAAAGAAAACAATTCAGGAAACTTTTAATGCTTACAGATGTGATGATGATACTAATAATGGCATTTGATTTCTACAATGCCCCATCCTCCCTCACCTCCTGAGCTCTTGAGAAGCATAATAAAATGAGCAACTGATGCACTGAAAGCAATGGAATTAAGTGGCCCAGCATAGTAAGCCTACAAGTGAGCCTTGTAGGCTTAACCTACAAGGGGTGGCCACTCTCCTCTCTCTGAACACACTGTGCATGCCTGTTGCAGGACGGGAGAAGCTTGCAGTTCTAGCAACCTCCTGACCTGCGTGAGCACCAACACCAGTAAATTGTCAGAAATGCCAGTTGGCTCGGGGCGGGTGTATCTTCCCCACACATGCTTCCTTGGTATCTCTTTTGTTGTTGTTGTGAATAACTGCATTAGTTTTTACTGCCAGAAATACTGAGCCAGTTGCACTCTGTATATATTCTCTTTCTGCATGGTAACCAGAAAGGAAGGCCAGTCCTCATTCCTCTAAACCACAACTGCCCTCATGATCAAGAAGTCTGCTAGAGGTTGTGGTTCTAGTACCTGCAATAGTGTTAATAACAGGCATGGATGAGCCATGGAAGACATGTGAAAAGCAAACAGAAAATCCTGAAGTATAACTCTGCCAGCCTAGATAGCTGCTGCAGGATTACAGACTCCTCTTCAGGGGTACCTCTATCTGATCTTTCTTTGGCATAAAGGAGTGATTTCAGCTCTTCCTGGATGAAGCTGAGTGAAGACATACCTCCAAAGGAACCTGGGAAGAAACCTGCCTGTACAAAATTGCAGTCTGTTTACTGATGCAAAATATTTGAAGGCAGCAGCGGGTTGTGCGAGATAGCAGGCTGCAAGCCAGTAGTTAATAAAGCATGGTGCAATGAAATGTTCTTTAATGTGATAACAGCTTTTCAGGTGCAATGCCTTCTATCTCATCAAATGTGTATGTCTGCTGACTATCCTCTATTAAAAGCAATTATTGATTTAAAAGGAGTAGTAAAAATAGCTGGCAAAGAATTTAATACAGAAGCATGAAAGTCAGAGGCTGACTCCTCCATTTTTCCACCCAGTATAAGGCTTAGAGCAGGACTGTATCCATTCTATATGTTTTGGTTTTACTTCTCATTAACTGATGATCTGTTTTCATTTGAAACTGAAATGTGGAGAGCAATCTCTTTGAGACAAGGTGTACTTAAACACAGCCAGTCATATCGGTTTACATTTCCACTAAGAGTCAGTCACAACAAATGTAAGCACTAGGATAAAGCCTATTGACCTATGAATTCATCAGTTCAGGCTTCTGAGATCTATGGGAATATAACGGTTGTCTCCTTTTCCTAGGAAAATCATGATTTGTGTTTTCAAAAGGGCTAAGACACCTGAAAGATATATAGGTGCTTACCTATATTTGAAATGTAGGTCAGTGAGAGGGCAGTCTAGCCTTGGGCAGCTGGACTTATTTGAAGATCTGCCATGTGATTTTAAGTTCCTTTACTTCTGAGTGTATCAGCTGAGAGCACACATGAGGTGATTTCGTGTTTGGGGTTAAATACTCAGCACCACCTGCAAATCAGATTTCAGTTCATGAAATCAGATTTCATTAGGAATGAAAATGTGTTTGAAAATCCTTTCATGGGTGCATTTTCTGATGCCTCTCTTTCATTTACATAGGCATGAGAGAGATAACGAACTTTTGAATGTTAAATGTGTATTTTTGGAGAGCTCTACAGATTGTATTTTTTACTGAAGGATTTTCCCCATTCTTGCAGCTTGTTAAGTGATTTTGCTTGTGCAAGGCAGATGTATAAGACTATCCCCTCACGAGCATATTTTATACCTACTCTGCACAGGTGGAAATGGCTATAGGGAATTTATGTTATTATTTAAAGGAAATACTTATAGTAACATGGAATTTATAATGTAATCAATCTCCAAGTTTTAATTGCTGTATATTGTTCTCAGGTTGTGATCATAAAACAGGATCAATTCTGCTCAACTTTTTCTTTGAAAGATGTGATTTCTTGCAGGTTTCCAGAAAAGCTCAGTTGTTCCCCATGCACAGAGCAAACAATTTCTGGAAACAAATAAGTGTGGCCATATACAAGGAAACAGAAATTGCTGGGCTTGAACACTTCAGAAAGTGTGCCTGAAGGTGCTTTGCATTATAAGGGTGCTACAGCACATCACAAGGAGATAGGTGCACAGAGCATTAACCTTTAGGCTTGCTAGAATGTTTATTCCTCAGACACAGGCATGCAAAGCCATCTTGTGAGATGACAGTTTAGTAATTACTAGGTGACTGAGAACTCCTTGCATATGTTGCTATGAAATAGATAGAATGCAGTTAATTACTAGATATTATAAGGTAACTCCCCTGTCTCTGTATTTGAAATAGTAGGTGGTAAGGGTGTTCAGGTACACTAGAGTCTAATGTCTGGTCACCTGCTACCAACAGAGAGCAAATAATATACTTGGAGAACTTCCCAATCTTTCTATACAAATGTGTTGACCTTTCCTACAAGACATAGTTTAGAAGGGAAGATTGAAGGATCAAATTCACCTACATGAGCAAAGGCATCCAAAGCACTCTTCTTCAAGAAAGGCTTCGGTTTCTAACCAAAGGCAAAATGGATGTGGAAGTTGGGTGGGTTTTTCTGCAGTTGGAAGAAAATATTTTTCTAATGTTTGCTTTTCCTTGCTAGGTTGTGTACGTTACAGCCACCTTCCCCTATATCATGTTGATGATTCTCCTGATTCGTGGAGTAACGTTACCAGGCGCTTCTGAGGGGATAAAATTCTACTTGTACCCTGACCTTTCCCGACTGTCTGACCCACAGGTAGGATCATGGTCCATCTATTTATTTTCCTCTCTGACTGGGTAAAACTGCAGGAGTTTCTTGATTTTTAAGTTTGAACGGAGGTGCTTGCTGGAGAGTTGTTCATTGTCAGAGATTTGGAATTGTGGCTAGGGCTTTAAAGCCATCGCTGCTTACATGTGCTGGAATATACGATTCTTCTACTAGAAAAGTGCCTTGGTTTTCAGAATTTTCCAGTGTTCAGCTGCAGTTGCTACTTCTGCTACTGAGGGGCAAAATCATTGCCACAGGTTCAACAGGAATGAATTTAACTGGGACTTGGCCATTTTATGATTCTTTGCTTATTCCAGCTCTAAATCTCAGTCAAAATTAGTAGAGAAATTAATCATTGAGATGATTGTCTTTGAAGCAGAAGTCTGTATATGCAATCAAGCAGGAATGAAGTACTGAAACCAAGAACACTCTCATTTTCAATGTTTCCAAAGTAGAGTCGAACATGGAAATACAGGATTAGGTTGATTTTTTTTTCAGTGGCAGATGAGCACAATGAAACAGTTACTATATATCATTTGTCTGATAGCAAAGAGGCAAAATGACATAAGTCTAGAAAACCTGACAGGTTGCAGACAGCCTTTTACTTACCTGGTTTGACAATGTAAAAGATACTATACAGTGTTCCTCCTAAGACTGTTACAATACTAAATGGATACTGAGATGGAGATAGAAAGGAAGTTTGGGAATATTTGTCCAAATTATGGTTTTTAATCTGTTTACTGAAAATATGTGAGCATTTACATGGGTCACATACACCCATGTGTCTTAACTTATTTTAGCAGAGACAAGAAATTTGTTTATCTGAGAACATGGGTGGCAATCTGTTTATTTTGCCCAGTTTTAACTAGTGTTTCATCCTGCTGTGTGGTTCTGACAGCTTGTTACTCACTGCCTTATCTAGCTTAGGCAGAAGCTCTTCCCTGTGAGGGTGCTGAGGCGCTGGCACAGGGTGCCCAGAGAAGCTGTGGCTGCCCCATCCCTGGCAGTGTTCAAGGCCAGGTTGGACACAGGGGCTTGGAGCAACCTGCTCTAGTGGAAGGTGTCCCTGCCCGTGGTAGGGGTTGGAACTGAATGAGCTTCAAGGCCCCTTCCAGCCCAAACCATCTTGTGATTAACACAAGCGCTCACTGAGTACTCTTGTACTACACAGTGATGATTCCTCCACACATGAATTCTGTGGACCCAGTATGGAGGCAGCCCTGCTGCCAAGCCATTGCTCCGTCCACTCGCCCAGTGCTGTGCAAGATGCCTGTTAACAGGATTTTGCCTTGTGTGTGGATTTTTCACATGCCACCACCAGCCTTGCTTCTGTGTGTCATTGAGGGAGGGCATGCAAGCTTAAGCAACATTATTGTCAGGCTACAAGGGGGTTTTATATGCCTGTTTACTATACTGATCCATTTGTAAGGAAATACACCGTTGCCATGACAATTCCCAAAGCACATGGTATTAGCCTAAGCAGTCTGTGAAGTACAGAGCCCTTAAAAGGCACGTGTGGATGTATCTGATTGTCCCACACATAGTGCTTGGCTGATACTGGGATGTCTTTTCAGAAGGCTTAATGGATTGATTTAACAAGCCAATTTATTCTGCATTTCACTGAGACTTTAACTGACATATTGCCATACTCCTGCCTTAGGATTTTAAGCAGCTTTTTGTAGGAAAAAAGCTGAAGTAGAGTGAACTAGAACAGAGATCTCGAACACTACTGTGTGTAAATTAAACATAGTATGTGTGATGAAGTGGTTGTAGAGAATGGTTTTTGTGTTGGAAAGAATGCAATTTCAGTAAAAATGAAATATTTTGTTGAGCCTAATCAATTTCTGAAGAACGATTTCTGAGTTATTAGCAGGATTTCTGGTCAGTTTGCAAGGAATAAAGGAAGTTTGGAGGAAGTTTAAAACTGAATTTGGCAGCTTTTTTTTAATTAAAAACGGTGGAAAGGAATTGGTTCAGCTTTACTGCAACTTTTAATGGTAACAGGATAAATATATAGGCATTTTCCGTTTTATAGAAATACAGGGCTTAATAATGTTCAAGCCCATGAATTTTTGTATCAAAAAAAGCCCATTCCATAAGCCTCTCCTCAATTTGTTCCAGAGGTTTTTGCCAAGAAGCATGTATAGGGCAACTGAACTAACCTTGCCATTGGTGCTTTCAGTTTTCACCTTTACTCCTGTTTCTCTGGTTTTGCTTCCCAATATCACAGCACAGTGCATGTGTACAAGCTGGAGGCCTGTTGAAATAATGTTCCAGGGAGGCTAATATGTCTGTATCAGAGGAGCAGTATTTGAACCATAGCGCCAACTGTGTTTACTGTGGGTTAAATACATTAAGTTTCTCTTCAAGGCTTGCTTTAGTTTGAAGTTCTTGAAGCTTTTGTCTTTGTGTAATTTGCATTCCATGGTTCGTTATAGCTTTCTGAGCAGCTATTCATCTGTCTTTTCACTTCCTCTTAGCTTTCAAGTGCTGTGTTCTCTATTTCATTTTTATATTCTATCTCTCCAGCAGACTGAATCCTCCCGGTCTGAAAATGCCATCCTTTGTCCTGTGTATCTGTAGAGCTCATACCAATCACTTTTCATTATAACAGTGGAGTACCATATTTAAGCTTCAGAAATACTTTGTTTCATCAACAGTGAGGCCTCTAGAGGCTTCATGCTTAAATTGGCTTGAAATATGTCCCTTTACCCCAATCTGGATGATACAGGTACTGTTTAGAGCTTAAATATGAAATCTTGCCTGAGTTATAGCTTACACAAAAAGAAGCATTTAGCAAAGTAAATAGGATTGTTATGGTTTTTGTGAGCAAGCCAGACCTAGAGTGTGGTTCTAGTTGTCCCTCGATATGTAATTGTGTTTGTGTGTGTTATCCACTGCTCTTTTTTTGGGAAAACATTTGCTGCTTCATAATAGGATTTTTCAAACACTTGTGCATGGAAGAGGTTAAATCAGTTTGGGATCAGCGATGTACCAGTTTGATGGCTCAAGGAGTAATATTATGGTCATTGATGTAGAAAACATACCTGTGTAAATTAAAACCCTGCTGTAGCAGTGGATTCTCCTTCTTGCTTATTGTATGCTTGTATGTTAATGACTGGCTGAGTTACTGGGGGTGAACCTGTCAACACAGTCAGAATTGCACTCTTCTCACAACAGCAGGTGCTTACCAAAATCTTGAACAAATTCAGTTAATCTGGGTTTTGCAGCTGGATTGTACATTGAAGTTTCTTCCTCGAAAGGGATGTAAAGCCCTGGAGCAGGCTGCCCAGGGCAGTGGTGAAGTCACCATCCCTGGAGGTATTTAAAAGATGTGTAGATGTGGCACCTGGGGACATGGTTTAGTGCTGGACTCGGCAGTGCTGGGTCTTAAGGGCCTTTTCCAAGTGAAATGACCCTATAAGAATATATTTGTATGAATGCAGGTTGTGCTTTATCTCTGATACACTCCCATGTGAATATTAAGCATGATAAATGAACGACAGGGCAAATTGCCTGAAAGTTACAGGGGATTTTTCATTACATACTCCTTAATTTTCAGTTTAGCATGAGTTTATTTTGCTAGTTACTCACTTCTTCCTTAACATCATCTTCATATGTTGGAGCATGTACATTAAATTAGTCAGTCTCACCTCTGTGCCTGGCAAACTCTTGGAGCAGATTCTCCTGGAAGGCATGCTAAGGCACATGGAAAACAAGGAGGTGCTTGGTGACAGCCAGCATGGCTTCACTAAGGGGAATTCCTGCCTGACCAATTTGGTGGCCTTCTATGATGGGGCTACGGAACTGATGGACAGGGGCAGAGCAGTTGACGTCATCTACCCGGACTTGTGCAAAGCGTTCGACACTGTCCCACACGACATCCTTGTCTCTAAATTGGAGACATCAATTTGATGGGTGGACCACTTGGTGGATAAAGAACTGGCTGGATGGCCGCACGCAAAGAGTTGTGGTCAATGGCTCAATGTCCGGCTGGAGACCGGTAACGAGTGGTGTCCCTCAGGGATCGGTGTTGGGACCAGTCTTGTTCAACATCTTTGTCGGTGATGTGGACAGTGGGATTGAGTGCGCCCTCAGCAAGTTTGCCGATGACACCAAGCTGTGTGGTTCGGTTGATACGCCGGAGGGAAGGGATGCCATCCAGAGGGACCTCGACACGCTCGTGAGGTGGGCTGATGCCAACCTTATGAAGTTTAACCATGCCAAGTGGAAGGTCCTACACCTGCGTCGCAGCAATCCCAGGCACAGCTACAGGTTGGGCAGAGAAGAGATTCAGAGCAGCCCTGCAGAGAAGGACTTGGGGGTGTTGGTCGATGAAGAAATAAACATGAGCCAGCTTCAGTGTGTACTCGCAGCCCAGAAAGCAACCGTATCCTGGGCTGCATCAAGAGGAGCATGACCAGCAGGTTGAAGGAGGTGATCCTGCCCCTCTACTCTGCTCTCGTGAGACCTCACTTGGAGCATTGTATCACAGTATCACAGTATGTTAGAGATTGGAAGGGACCTCAAAAGATCATCTAGTCCAATCCCCCTGCCAGAGCAGGAACACCTAGATAAGGTTACATATTATTGTGTGCAGTTCTGGTGTCCTCAACATAAAAAGGACATGGAACTGTTGGAACAAGTCCAGAGGAGGCCACGAGGATGATCAGGGAACTGGAGCACCTCCCGTATGAAGATAGGCTGAGAAAGTTGGGGCTGTTCAGCCTGGAGAAGAGTATCTTCCAGTATCTGAAGGGAGCCTACAAGGATGCTGGGGAGGGACTCTTCATTAGGGACTGCAGTGACAGGACAAGGGGTAATGGGTTAAAACTTAAACAGGGGAAGTTTAGATTGGATCTAAGGAAGAAGTTCTTTACTGAGAGGGTGGTGAGGCACTGGAATGGGTTGCCCAGGGAAGCTGTGAATGCTCCATCCTTGGCGGTGTTCAAGGCCAGGTTGGATGAGGCCTTGGGTGACGTGGTTTAGTGTGGGGTGTCCCTGCCCATGGCAGGGGGGTTGGAACTAGATGATCTTAAGGTCCTTTCCAACCCTAACTATTCTATGATTCTATGATTTTATGATTCTATGAAATTATACTTTTAAGAAAAGATGTCAACTATTGCTAACCATTTAGGCTAATTATGATATTCAGGTATGTGAGATATATTTGGGAAAATTGCAGAGGTGTAGAGAGAATATTTTCTTAAATCCTTTTCTGAAAATCCAAACTGGAAACTCATTTGAAAATCTATCTTCCCATAACTTTTCCTTTCCAATGTTCAATAACACTGCAGAGTTGTTTTGCTGATAGCTTAACAGCAGGAGAAATAACCCAGACTGATTCAGTTTTGGTACATGCAGCCCTGGAAGGGAGCAGCTATCACAGTTGTATTGCCACCTTGAGGCAGAAGGAAACCTCTGTGTTCAAAGGCAGAAGAGAACATAAATGCCCTCCTAGCTTTGAAACAAACTGTGTTTTCATTTTTGGTGTTTTCATTTCGTGCTCAGAAAATTAAGGGATTCGCAAGTGGTGCACTTTAGAGCTGTAACGTATCAGTCTAAGCATACTGAGCCTTCAAATGTAAAGGAAACTTCCTGTGGTGGCAATGAAATGACATCTGATTGCTGGAGAATCTTTTGATGCTTCAATCTGTTATAATGTGAGAACCTTCAGTCTAATGAGAAATGTACTTCTTTAAGACATGCTCAATACTGGGTGATAAGCCTGGTTTTTAAGCATAGTACTTGGTGAAAGGGTTCAGAGGTAGGTCATGTGTCCTAGATCTCACCAGCCTTTTTATACCACTATGTCTAGTAACACCTTCAGCAATTTTCTGCAGTTTTGAGTGGTTTTTAGAAGAATTTGGGCAGCCATTTCTTAAAAATCAATTAACAGGGAAAAGATAGTAGTAATGAGATGTCCAGTTCTGTTAACAGCTACTCTTCTTTTTCCTACAAATTTCCTCCCATTCTCTGATTTGTTTTCAGTATTTGCTTTCTGAACCAGGCAGTTGTGATGCACACACATGAGTTGCAGTAAATTTAACTAAGAGTGAGATGCCAGAAACACGTACAAGGGCCACAGGTCTGAAAATCCTGACCTGAATTTACTACCTATAGAGCTACAGCTCTGACTTTACATATGTATCTTTGAACTATTGGTCTTTGTTCATTTGATATAGAAACTAAACTTCAAACTGGCGTTTCTATTAGAGGAAAAACGTCCTGCTGGTGCTTGTGGGGCTCTCATGTTGCTGCTCAGTAATAATCACTGCCCAAACTTGTAAAGTTTAAACTTGAGAAAGAATTTATTCTTAAGGTCTGCTGTTTGCACCAGCATTACAAATTACTGGGATTTTAAATGATAAGTGCAGGATATAGACTGCTGTGATGTTTAGAAACATTTTGCCCTGTAATGCGGTTTACAATGTCCACAATGAGGAACTATTTCCTTTCGCTGTGTACTACAGCCTCTGCATTACAAATTGTTTATGTGGCCTCAAAGAATAGGAGGACCAGCACGTTGCTGTAATGCTGGAAGGGCAGAGGTGTTTAACAAAGCTCCATAGGGATGAATGCTATTCCCATTTCTGCAAAGACTGAAGGCAAGTCTGGGAGCACATTACATTTTCCCTGCTCAAAATCAGAACTTCATTTCCCTGCTCGAAGGAACACTCACTGTTCTGTTTTGGTGAATCTGCACTCCAGTGACTGGGCAGGTACACCTCAAAAGGCTGAAACCAATCAGGCTCTTCTGCTATGACAAAAATCTACCCTCCGCAATGCATGGAACAGCTCAGGAGTTGTTCACTGCACAGGTCACTCCACTGTGCAAAGATTTGAGCTATATTTAAGTATGCTGTGGGAAAGGCACAACCTAAATTGAATACCTCATTGCAAAACTACTGGTGTCTGTGGGAGAACATGACATACCGTTTTTATGCTTTGATATACGACTCTGTTTTTTCAATGGCATAACGTTGTGACTATTAATTTTTAGAAGCAAATGTGACTTCAGAAGTGCAGTTATTGCTTTGGAGATGTATTTCAAGCCCTGAACAAATAGTTTGCTTCTCCCCATGGTTTTTCCGTATGTTTCCTGCTATTGCTACACAAGCAACAGCAAGCTGCGCAGGCAACAGCAGATTTTGGCAGTTAGAAGAGACTTGTTGAAAGAATGGGGTCATTTTGTAATTTCCCCGGGGCTTCTAGGCCACATGAAATCTCTTCTAGCTATCCCTGCAACTCCTTAGCAACCTCAGTAATGGAGAGACATCATCTGAGCTCTAGGGAAGCTCTAATTGTACTTTAATATTAGACTTTATGGCTGATGCGATATGCCACTGGAGGGAGACAGGATCCACATATTAGCTCAGTGTATTGGCATAACAGGGAGAGATTTTTCACTGTTGGCAATGATGGCAGCTGGAAGATAAACTTGAAAAGCCTTTTTGTGCATAAACTGATTAACATTCCCAGGAACATCTAAGGAATTGCAAATGCTATCCATGACTCTAACCTGCCAGCTGCTCTAGAAGTCAGGTCTACAAGCAGGAGAAAACTGTTGTTAAAAATTCAGTATTTTCAGATGACATTAAAAATGGTTACAAGAAATACTAAGTGATGTATGGAAATAATAATAAGGGACCTTGTGCACAGTGAGGGTAGTAAGTGAAACAAATAAATATTCCATGCTATTTCTGTGACAGTCAGAAGTGGGTATATGATGCCATATAAATAGAGGCACTGGAAATACATAGCTATTTCAAGAATAGCTAACAGTATTCTTGTTAATCCTGTTATTCCAGAGGAATGAGAGAAAAAAGAACAAGAGAAATTTGCTGCACTAGTGGAATGATGTGCAGAAAATCCTTTATTTACTGTTTATAAATCAGTGCTCCTAAAGATCGTTCTTTGAAGATCTGCATAAAGAAAAATAAAAAAGCTTTCTAAGCCCCCAGACATTTCTAAGACTGTTTTTATTTCCATCCTAGAACTGGAATAACAGTTGAATTCTCTAAAGAATCCAAGAAAAAGCAGGCTGGGCAAACATCTGCAGGAAAGTAGGAATGGCTGAAGCGCCTTGTGTACACCCCAGCCCTCCCACTGGAGAGGTGCTGTGCGCAGGGCCTCACCGTCAGCCTGGAGTACTCTCTGCCTCAGGCTTCCAGTGAAGGGAGTTGGGTGCTCACCTGTTTTTCCCTCAGAAGTAGCCTACAGATTGGTACTGAAGTTCTCCCCTGAAGGTATTCCCTGAACTAATGGAAATCCAAAATGCGGAGGCACAAAGGAACAGAAAAGGTGTCTTCCTCCAGGGTGGTATAAGAGAGCTATGGATTATGTAGGTATCTTACAACTACATGTGCCTTACTCTGCCCGCCCCTCTCCCTGTCATGCCTTTTGTATCTGCTGGCACATAGTTTGTGAGACACCTGTGTGTACATATGTGCTTTATTTGCAAGGGCAGTATGGGAAAGGGAGGATAAGGTGATAGGAAGTAAGGAGAGGGAAGCTGGGAGGAGAAGGTGGGTGGTGACTGGTGACAGTTGCTGGCACACTGCCCTAATGCATGTAGAACACACTGTCTGCCCCATCACAAACTGTCACCAGCTGCCAGGCAGCTCACAGCAAGGATCCACATCCAGGAGAGCACATGGGGAAGATGAGAGGTGTGTATCAGCAGCTGTGGTTTTCTGATGCTCTCTGCTCTTAATGACTATGCTCAATTGCTGACTATTCCTTCCTTATGGATAGAGAAACTCCACTGTATTAGTAGAGTTTTTGTTTTGGCAGTTGAAGCTGGATTGATTGCTGACTGCTTTACCTAGTAGTGCATAATTGTTTCTTCCTTATGCTTTGCAATATGTTTAAACACACAAACACATATACACACTAAAGTTACATCATCAGAATTGCCCATGAAGATGAATAATAGGATGGGATAGTCAACAGGATTTCATAACTTTAGATTCTGCTGTGGTGCATTGTGTGACTTGGGGATAGAGTTCATATTCTTTTTCTCTGGAATAAGAGTCTTTTAAGACATAAATTTATTCCTGTATTAATGTTAAATTCCAGAAAATTTTGTAGTGCAGGAATTCCTGTAAAGGTCATTAATATTTTTGAAGATACCTTACTTAACTGTGTCCACAGTCTTAGATTTCCATATTTTAACATATTTTCCCATATGGATGTTTATAGACAGCACTTTAAACACTGAGGCTCAAATGATCTGAGCATTCTGTTACCATTTGCACCAGAATCATGGCTGCAGGAAGATGCCATCAGAGCACAGAGGTAATGTCATGTGTTTTGTTACATGCGTGCAAACCAAACACTACTCCTTCAATTTAGGACTGTAAATAAGGATAAGGAAAGAATCACAAAGAGAAGAGGCCAGAAAGTGCATTGAGTAAATTTGTTACAAACTTGGCAGGAAATGATCAGATGTCGCTGTCTGGGATCCTGGTTCACCAATCTTTCATCTGTTTGCTTATTGTCAGCCCATGTGAACTGTCAGAGAACGGCTGAATCAAGACAGTGCAGCTGGATTTGGGAAGAATGGGAGGCAGAACCTGGTTCCTGGTGAATTTGCACTTCAGTTCTGTGTTCACATATTGGTATTTTAGCAGAACAAATACAAAGCATTTCAAGCAGACCAGCACTTTAAAAAGTGGTTTTATTTTTAAGAGGTGTTTTGCTTAATTCTTTTTACAATTATTGTTGCACTTTGAAACAAACTGTTGTTTAGGAATCAAATTTCAATTGTTTCATTTAAGCAGAAAACAAGAAAAACAACATTTGACTTCCAAAATAACCTTCCTGGTTTTGACCAAACACCTTGACTGTTTGACATCATTTTATAAATAATGTAAATTAAACTGAATCTGTGAAATTAAACATTTGCTCTAGGCCAATATTTTCAGCAGCCCCCTTAGTGTCAAGAACTGCAGGCTCTGAATACAATTCCTAAATGGCATTTATGGGTTTTTTTATTCTATTGCGTTTTCCATCTTGAACTTGGTTTTACTTGAAGTTTCTGCCAGCTCTGTGGCATAAATGAAAGGTTTTTCATTGCCCAGCTCTCTTTAGAAAGGACTAGGCTCAGAGAGAATCTGAGTGAAACTTGAGTGGCTTGTTTACTAGAATTTGCCAGTTGGGTATACAGTTCCTGCCACTCCAAAAACAACCCCTGCTTTTCAGAGCCTCTAAATCCTCTGTGTAAAATAATAAAACAACATGGTGACTCTGAGGGATGCTCACAAAAGGTATAGTGAAAGCTGGTACTTTCCCAGCCTGGAGGTCTAAAGGAACTTGTTTATCTATCCATGGAGGTGAGCAGAACATAGGTGGAAAATGATTGCAGTAGTTAAAGCACTTATTACAAACTAAAATGATCTGTTCTGTATCTTGAACTTCACAACAAAGTAAATAAGGTGGTCCGGAGTCGTCATATTCAACATTACATATATAATGTGTAATTATGGCACGTGTGAGCAAGTTTCTGACTTTGTAGATGGCTGCCTTTTTCATCAGTGGAGAGGGGAAGGTGTTTTGGAAGTGTAGCTCAGTCACTCACCATTTGCATCAGTCCTATAAGTGCCTTTTTGATCTAATTGCGTAGGGCACTTGGAATGAGCGCAGTCTTACAGCCAGAGCAGACACAGCTACCTCAGCTCCAGTGAACGAGGCAGAGGTAAATAACATAGGGGCTAATTTACTGTCCTGGGTATTTTGAGACTAACCAGGCAACAATTTTCAGTTCTGGTATAGCACCGATAACTGTATTTTTGTAACTCCATTTACCTGCAGATATGTAGGTAGTTTAGGTCACAAAAAAATGTGTAGTCACTGAACAAGTCAGTTGTTAAGGAACCCCATCTGTCAAACACAACTCCAAATAGTAAAATATTAATAGTGCACTCTCTTTAGGTCCAAGAGAGGTGTGTGTTTGGTCTTTTTATCTCCTGGCTTAAATTTTTATTGTAGTTGCAGTCATAGGTGCAAATAGAAGTAAGAACTGAATGTTTATTGCCAAAAATAATGGAAGAACACGTGGCTAAATGAGTTGTCAGCAAGTGGGAAAGAGGAAAAAGTAAACGAAAAAACAATCCCTTTTTTCCATCCTATTGCACTGAGTATTGTAGATTGGAGGTATCAGACTGAAGCAAATTGTCCTTCACGTGGAGAGGGAACATGCAAGAAGTGAGTCTGAGGGAAAGACACAGCATCAAAGATGTTTTTGGCTGGAACAACCTATACATCAGCCCATGTTCCCAGCTGGGTATTAGGAAAAACACCTACCGGCACATCAGCTCTTTGAATGTTTCAGATGAGCATTTTAAGTAAACCTAGCCTATCAATTTGTTTCCAAAATTAACTTCTCTGAGACAAATTCGTCACAGGGAAGAGATGACAAGTTTATGCCTGAAGGTTTAAAACAAATCTGGTTTATAACTTTGCCTTTATTTATAAAGATTATTAAGGGAACTCATTCTGACTTCTTCTATCTGTTGAGCCGCTTATGGAGCTGGATGTCATTAGTAGGTCCTTACCTAGTGATGTGAGCTTCTTCAGACAGTCAGGTGGAGTCTCAATGACTTGGAACTGGGAACAACCAGAAAACCCCCAAAAAGAAAAAATCTTCAGATGTGAGATAATTGGATAAGTTGTTGTTCTGAGCTTGCTAGAGGAATCTGAGACTCTTGGCACATAACCTGGGGTAGATGCCAGGCTCTTGGTCTGATTCCAAGCAAATTCCAGCTACCGTTCACCAGTAATTAACTCTGAGACACATAGTCAGATGGTATTTACCACATTATCATCATTGCAGCAATGTGATGGTACCCTGCCAGTTGCAGAGCTATGGCCATGCTTCTTCATCCACAGAATCAGGTTGGTCCAAGTCCACAGAACATGTCAAGGTTTATCTACCTACCCTTATGTACCAGAACAAATTCCTTCCTGGGAGTTCTGTTGCCATCCGTTATGACAGTGCTTGCCGGCTGTTACAGATGCTGCAAGACTTCCCACCCCTAGCTGGCCATCACATTCAGGATTGGAGGCTTCTGACTTGCATGCAAATCAAGAGTATGGGGAAAAATTAATTTAAAGCTTAAGTTTGTTATTCTAGGATTGTATAAAATGCCTTAGTTAATGACTGTTCTTTGCTCAGTACTGGATCTTTGGTGAAATATAAGGAAGAAGATATTACAGGATGAGGAAGTAGAGATTCTGTTTGTGAATATGGATCCATTGAGACTGCAGTGAATAAATATATCTGGGTTTGTGCCATACACTCCTTGAGGAGGAATCCATACTGCTCAGTATTCCGAAACACTTTACTACTGGGCATTGCTGCCACAGAATTGGTATTCTGAAGGTTTAGCTGTGAGGTAATCTTAATGGAGTCTTACTTTTGCTCCTATAATTGTGTTCTGTTTTGGCTGAGTAAGAGAAGTAATATGTAGCTTTTTCTTTTAACTCATTTGGGTTTGCTGTACACAGTGGGGGCACATTCATTTAGACTTAATCATTGCTTAAAGACATTTATTGGCTTTTATTTCTTTGTGCTCCCTTGGGCTGTCATAGACAGTTCTGTGTATCCTTGACTCATTCATGCTACTTGTTTTCTGCATTAAAACAACCGGATAAAAATAATTGTTTGTAGTTGTAATGTGATTGCACAAAATGGCACAAAGTAAGGCACCAAACACCAAGGCTGTACCAAAGGCAGGGGCCAAGATGCTCCGGCCCTAACTGTTACTCTGAGAACTCCTGGATCAGAGTGATGCAATGTGAAGCCTGTTGGTTAGCTGTGTCTGTGGCAGGAGTAAGGGAGGTGGTGGGTCTCACAGGCTTCTTGTGAGGACAATGCAAAGAGGAAGGCCCCCTTTGGAGAGCATTTCCATTGCCTTGTACTCAAGTCATTTGAAAATATAAAATCATAAAATGCTTTGATACAGTTTAATCAATTAGAACGAAATTGGAATTTATTGGTTTGGGAAATGTTTGCTGTAGTCTTTTCCTGAGCATCTGGTTTGGGCAGCAATTAAAAGACAGTAGGCTGGCTACCTTTGCACTGATTGAATGTCGCCATACCTCTGTTCTGTATTTTTATCCCAGTATGTTTCCTCTGCACAGAAGTAGCTGAAGTGAAATAATGTTTGTGTTTGACTGTCTTGCTAGTTATTTGAATCCTTTCTATTCTGTTGTGTTAAGTTATATTAAACAGAAAATAACAGTTCTCAAATGGAAAGAGGATTTAAGATGTTTTAGTAAAGTGCTTAATGCTCTAGATTAACTATATGTCTTTTCTTAGTTTTCTGAGGCAATTTTTGCTGAGTTAGGATGGAATTATCCATATCTGTAGCTTTGTTGAGTGACTAAAATGAGATTAAATTATAATAATATAATATACTTTCTTGTCTGTCACTTTGGATTGTTGACCTATATTGTCAGTATCAATACCTGAAGTTGTATGTGGCACAAGATTTCAGTTCTCTCTGCTTTGACATTACTATTTGCAAAAGATTATTAACTTTTAATTCTGTCTTTATTCTTTATTGTGCCTCAGCATTCAGGTTTGACTATGGTTGTGAAGTGCAATGTTTGGATTATTATGTGGGCAGTGTGAAATCAATGCTGTCTGCATTTAACCATGTAATTGTATAACAGAACGATAGGTAATGCATTGTCACTTGGAACCTTTCTTGGGTTTATGAAATACTGGTTTCAGTTGAGGGATTTTCTAGAGACATTCTTGTTAAAGTGAAGAATGTTTTAAAAATTTTCCTTTGGGTCTTTAGGCGAGAAATATTTTTCAAATAAATAAACTGTAGTAGAGGTACTCAGTGGGTACCGATTGGAAGCTGGCCCACAGTTTTGGTGGTATTGTAGACAAGTAGCTAGAGTAGCATTTCAGAGAACCATATCACTTCTGTGATGCTCCTTAGGATACTGATCTTCCCTGTACCTAGCAGAGGTAGCTCTATAGGGCAGTGTACAGCCAGCAGTGAGTCACTTGTGGGTGGGTTTTTTTTTTTGTGAAAAGGCAAAAAAACCCCCAAACCAAAACCCTTTTACGCACTGTCAGACCTGAAACTGGAGCAGAGCCCTTGTAGTTCTGCAGCCAAGGCACCATTCCCTGTTCATGTGGCTCTCAGCCAGTAACTCAGGAGGTCCTGCTGGAACCCTTGGGTTTGGCAAAAGGCTATAAAAATGGAGATGTAGTGGGCTTAGAGAAATACAAAAGAATGTGTTATTTCACACAATGAATCACTAAATGGTGGAAGTCACTGCTGGAGGATGTGGGGGGCCAAAAGTATAAATTAATTCCATTAATTATGGATAGATCAGTTGTGAACTGTTAAACACAACTTCACATATAACCTGTGGTTCCAACTTGTTTCTGCCGGAGGATTTCCATCCAGCTCCTACTGGCAAGTTCCCTGTTCTGGGGTGTCTACCCTGCAGGTACTGTCTCCTGTGTCCCTACTATAAGATAAGATTAAATATATGCCAGCTAGTCAGAACTTATTTGAATATGGTTATTTCAATGGAAAATAACATGTTTGTCCCTGACTGCTGCAGATTCATATTTTAATATATGTCTTTAATCGTTTGATAGCAATTATTCATCATTTTCATTATCCTGGGCATGGATTGGTAGGGAAAGTTGTGCCAGAAGTTGTATAGGCATGGAAACATAACAGTCTGGGTACTGGTATTATCAGGTGAGAGTTTAAGAGAATTATAGAAATGGTTGTAAGAAAATAACTACTTAATGTTAGTTTGTAGAATGGACAGTCAAGTCACCACGAGCTTTTTTTGCTGCAGAACAGTAAGCATTATAGTAAGCATCGAACTAGGTTATTTGCTTGAAAGTAAATAAGATAATCCTTTACATAAAAGCTTTCCTTGAACAAAGTTGTGGTAGCCCATTATACTGTCTCCTGCAATGGATCCATGAGGATTCCTGGGGGAATATGCAATATTTGTCTCTTGAACTCTTTGGGCGGCCAGGTATTTTCAGCTCTGGTGATTTCCCGAGGTCTGCATGGCTTTTTATGTTCAGAAATCCTCAGTGAATGTCACTTCTATGTAGTTTTCTGATCTCTAGAGCCCATGAAGACTTACAGTATCCCCAACATCTCCTGGCAACAAGTTTCACAGGACTGTGAATTGCATCAGGAGGAGCGACATCCTTTCATTCCTTTGGAACTGGATCCCTAGAAAATTCATCTGATTATTCAACAGTTCCTGCATTGGAAGTAACAGTGGACAAAGTATTCTTACTCTTATTTAACTTCTCATTCATGATTTGTTAAACTGCACTGACATGTCTCCTCAGCTGAAGAAGCCCTAGGCACTCAATCTGTTCTCATACAGAATCGCAGTATAGTTGAGGCTGGCAGGCACCTTAGGAGGTCTTCTAGTCCAACCTCACTTCTCAAAGCTCAGGATCATAGAATCATTTAGGTTGGAAACGACATTTAAGGTCATTTAGTCTAACTGTAAACCCAACACTGCCAAGTCCACCAAAGACCATGTCCAACATCTCCAAGGATGAAGAGAAGACACTGGTTCCCTCTTTTGTAACATATTACAATCCCTGGAGTCTTCTCTAGTCTGAGCAGTCCCAGCTCTCTCAACCACTCTTCTCATGTTAAATGCAACAGTCCCTTTAATCATATTTGTAGTCTTTCACTGAACTTACTCCAGGAAGTCTATGTCTCTCGTGAACTGGGACTCCAGCACTGGACACAGTGATATAGACCTGTCTCGACAGCGCTTGGCCCTCCCTGAACATGCTGGTAACGCTCTTCCTCGTGCTTAGCCCAGCATGCTGTTGGTTTTCTTTCCCCCAAGGACACACTGTGGACTCATGGTCAGCTTGTCCCTTCGCACCTTGCAGCAGGCTGTCCCCTACTCTGTATGGATGTACTTCTTTTTTAACAATCATCTTTGCTACTCTGACCAGCTTTTGTGTCACCTTTGCTGTGCCAGCAAAGGCACAGGTTGTTGGTTGTAGTATTCCACTGGTGACCTCCCTCCACTGTAAAAAATATTCCTTTACTCTCATCTGATGTTTCCTATCTTATAATTTCTTTTTCCAGCAATGGCTTTCTTTCTCAAACCACAGATGCTTAGTTTCCTAAAGAGCTTTTGGTGATAGATTTTTCCAAAATGCATTTGAAAACCAGAGTAGACTTACATCACCTTCAACCACATGGGTGCTGACCACTTCCAAACCAGGAAACAGGTAGGAATGTCCCTGTTTTGGCTGGGATAGAGTTAATTTTCTTCCTAGTAGCTGGAACAGTGCTGTGGCTTAGATTTTGTCTGAGAATAGAGTTGATAAAACACTGATATTTGAGTTGTTGCTCAGCAGAGCTGACCTAACCAAGGACTCTTCAGTGTCTCAGGCTCAGTATAGACACTGGGAGATGACAGGATAGACTATGTGAATATATGAACTGACCAGAAGAGTATTCCAGACCACAGACTCAGTATAGACACTGTGGGATGGCTGGGGGCAGCAGTCACTGCTTGGGGATGGCCTGGACATTGGTCAGCGGTTGGGGAGATCTTGTGCATCGCTTGTCTGTCTTGGGGCTTGTTCCTCTCTCTCTTGATTTCCTTTTATTAGTATTGGTTTTGTTGTTATTATATTTCACTTTATTTCAATTATTAAGCTGTTCTTATCTCAGCCCATGGGATTTTACCTTTTTTCCCCAATTCTCCCACCCCACCGGGGCAGTGAGGGGAGTGAGCTGGAGGCTGCCTGCGACTTAGTTGGGCTGGGGATAAACCATGACAAGGAGCAACAACCTCTTGATTGAAGTTGATTCTGAAGTTTCTAAGCTTCACCAGCAGCTTCTTTCATGTTTTGAATGCCAAGTATAGAAGGAACAGAAGTGGCAGAGGGAACAGGCTCTGGAAGTAGAGATGAATTCTGTGCTGGTAACGCTACAGAAAATTGATTGGTTTCTTAATTTTGGAAGTGCAGCTGCCAATGGCACAATTCCAGTAGCTGGGCCAGAATCCAATGTTGAGGTGCCCACCTGCGGCACTGCGCCAGAGTAGTTGAGAAGGGGAAATATATTCACCTCTGGGCAAGTTAACATGGCAGACTTCTGCCTCATTTGTCTTTGGGCTTTTATGTTTCTGCCAGTGGCTGGAGAAGGGCAATGCTGAGGGTCAGGAAGCTGTGCTTTTATGACTGCTACTCTGCTTTCCATGAAGAGTCAATAGAGACACATCATTTTCAGCACAATCACCTGCTGACTGTAGTCACTGAAAAAGCGCTTGTATGAATAGAAACTATAGCCTGAAAAAAAAGATTACTGAGCTTCAATGTCAGCTTTCCCGCACAGTTTGAAGAAGGCAGTAATGTAATCCCATCTAATCTGAGAAAGTGAATCAAATGTGTAATGCATTATTGCCCCAAACAGCTGGTGTTACTACTGTAGAAAATGCAACAACAAGCAAGCAAGGCACAAACATGTAAAAATGAAAAGCGATTTTAAGAGAGCTGTTTCCACTCTGTCTGCTCTTTCCCTGTATTGACAGTGCCTGGCAATCTCTGCACAGCCCACTCTAAGGAAGAAAGCAGACTTGTTAGATCGCATTGCAGAATGCAACCAGGAACAGATTATAGTGTTGGCACATAGATCACTTTCATATATCCCTTGACAGAGACTCTCCAGTCAAACACAGTTCTTTTCATCAGGAGGTAATGAGATCTTTGTGTGCATATGCAAAGAATGAAGACATTGGCTATGCACTACATACTAAGTGTTGATCTTTCAAATCTGCAAGTCAACAGTGTCTTCAGACCAGATGGTGCAGTGACTGAAACAGGGGATTCCTCTGTCTGCAGCAGTGTATATAAGGGTAGAATCTCTGTATATGCTTCTTTTACCATGTTTACTGCAATTGTCCTAATACATAAATACTGCTGTTGGAATTCCTTCTGCAAGATGCTTGCAGTCAGGAGAATCTTTTGTATCATGAAAGGGATTTCTGAAGTGAACAAAGATATAATGAACATTTTAAAGGAGAAATCTTTTAAAAAACTAAGTAATAATCAGTGCAGTATGGCTCTGTGAATCTGAGCATTCACATTCCTTCATGTTTGAATCTAGAACTTGTGGGTGATCAAGGCCAGGGGCTTGGAGCAAGCTGCTGTAGTGGAAGGTGTCCCTGCCTGTGGTAGAGGGTTGGAACTGGATGAACTTTAAGGTGCCATTCAACACAAACCAGTCTGGGATTCCATGATCTTGCATGACCTCACTGTGGAACTGTGGGGTGTATCAACACTGTAAATGGAACAGATGATCTTAAGGTCCTTTCCAACCCTAACTATTCTATGATTCTATGATTCTATGCCACTGCCATGGTCTCAAGTACCACGGGAGGTCCACTTCTGCCTGATTTTACAGTCTGCCTGTCTCTGAGTTGCAGGTTTACATACACCAGTTACTGTACTAACTGTTGGTTAGTAGAGTATTCAAGAATGCTTCTTTCAAGAAATCTAGCCTCTATTTTAAGAGTGGCTCGTTTCGTATGCAGTTCTATATGACTATGTCAGTTATTTTTACTAATTTTTAATGTGTGTTCTAGTTATTACTACTTACGAATAATATATGGCACTAAGTTACTTCAATGCATCTGAAACCTTTGGATCAGCATTTTATAGTAACAACTCTTTAAATAATGTCCTATATACAGTAGACAGCATCCTACCTCTCCGTCAAACTTTGCTTCAGTCAGGGCTTACGTATCATTTTCATCATTGGGCACTCGAACAGTGTCTAAATTGCAGAAATGAATGAAAATCCCCTTTAGTGTCAGGGTTAAGCTGTTTTCAGTAAAGCAAGAATTTAAGATCAAATAATTGTCATGCTTCGGTAAATGCATTCTCTTCTGTTTCAAAGATTCCTAAGAAGATTGCTCAAAAAGAAATCTTGAGAATGATTAATTTTAATGAAGTTAGATTAAATAGCATTTAACCTCATGTTATTTACCATAAGTATAGTTTATTTCTAAAAGTGTATTCTTTGGATAATAATTCAGGACAAAAACATTTACCCTTTTTTAAATATTTGCAATCAGGGCTGCATAGTATGGTTAATACCTGCATCGTTCCTCAGGCTTTAAGGATGCTGAATGAGAATCTTAAAGAAGTAACAGCAGTCAACAAAAAAGCTCTCAGAGAAGGATTTGTTTTATCACTAATACTGCTCTATATTAGCAATTAGGTGTTCTCAAAATGAGAGGATATGGGGTCCTACCACACTTGCTTAAACTCTTGCCTTCCCCCCCCCCCGTGAAAACCTAACTCCCAAACCAACCCCAGAGCCCTGTTTTCTGCAATTTAATTTTTTTTTTCCCAAATTTTACGTAAACCGAGTATTTGAAGAAAAACGACCTTGAAACCATGTTGGTTTGGATTCAGAATGCTCTGGAAATCAGTCAGAGTGCCCTCTCTCATCAATCCCTCTATGCAAGGCAGTGTAAATACTTTGAAACTCCTCTGGCTGTCCATATAGTGTATGTGGGAGCAGCCAAATATCTCATTCTGAGAGCATTTGGTGATAGTGTCTTAGTAAAGAGGGGCACTAATCAACATCCTCAGTTTAGAATTAGTGACTTGCACTTCCTCCATTCGCATCTCTCTTCATCATTCACAGAAATTACACTAAGTATGCCCCAACTCCCAAGCAGCCCCCAAAAGGACCTGGTAAAGCCTAGTGTCTCTAGGAGACAGAAAACATGCTATTGAAATGAGAACAAAAGGCACTGGCTACTTTTTGGTCCTTTTTCATAGCATGTATAAAATGAAAAAACAAATTAACATTTCCAAAAGCCTGAAGCTTTGTGTAGTGTGAGTGTACAAGAAGGCAAAACTCTTGATGCTTTTAAGGTATGCTGCAAGAGAGCTGTACAGCACAACTGGAGCATGTGGATGCTCCAGCAGTCAATGGCTTCACCTTCCCAGGATGCTGGACAGTTTTCACTCAGCAAGAGCTGTCAATATAAGCAGGCTTTGTCACAGAGGCAGGATGCAGCCCATCCTGCTGACATAAACTCCATGTACACTTGGTATGCAGTGACAGGGAATGTGTCCGTGAAAACAGTAAATGCCGTACCCAAGATATTGGCACTTGGTATTTTTGCCTCTCATCAATATCTTTTTAAAAGGTTTCCCACTTGTCAGATTCCCATATTTAACCTACCAGTGAAGCTACTGGTCAGCCCTCTCCTTACCTTATGCTCCAGAGCTAAAGTAATGGAAAACTTGTATATGTTTCCAGGGAAAATTCTATATTGAGACAACTCTCTCCTTACATGTATTCTAGGCAACTGTTGTAGCTATTGGCTGTAAATGCAGACTTGAAAGTTTTATCATAAAGATAGTTCAGAGAAATTCTTGGGCTCATAAATACCACTGTAGATGGAATTTTTCCTTTGGCAAAGTTGGAATGTTAGGGAAGTACAACAGTACTTTGTGGCTGCTAGTTTGGGAATCATGCCAGAGCAATCAAGGTATCTCCCAAGTTCTGGGTTAAGGAGTTCAGGAAAGTAAACCAGTCTCCTAACAAACATCATTTCAGTCATGAAAAGCAGTCAGAGCCAGTGAAAGAATTCTTTCTCCAAGTCCCAGAAGGAACCTCAGTATGCTTTGCTCCAGCACCTGACTTTCAACATTGGCTGGCAACACAGAAACATACTACTAGTGTGGCTCCCGTATTGAGGAAGGTCCCATTCCATTTGAACAGGGTGGTACTTGGCTAACAATTATGCCTCGGAAAATTAGCATTTAAATATGTGTAAAGTAATCTGAGCTATGGTGTTGGTCTCCAAAGGCAGCAATGAATAAACAAACCTTCAAGTATTTAGGTCCTTCTCCCCCTCAGCTCACCATTCTCATAATGAATATACTGTATTCATCCCGTCTGTAAGTAACATTAGCAGAAGGTAGGAGAGCGACTGCCTAGCAACCCACAGAGATCCCAAAGAGAGGTGGAAGGGAAGTGATTTTCATGTAATTATTCACTTCCACAAAAGCTGTTGTCAGGTAGACACTAGAAACATAGCTGGTTTATTATTCGCCTAACCTACTTTTAATCATTTGAGAATCACTACCATTAAAGAGTGGGGAAAAAAGAGCTTAATTCAGCCATTTTCTGCCTGGCCGTTTAAAGTTGTGTTTTCCTGCTCTAATGAAGGCTGTGCTTTCAGAAGCTGTGTTGTTCCAAAACCCCTGGGTAGTAAACTTCAGACACAAACTAAGCCCTGTATCCAAAACTCACCATTTCTTTTGCTGCTTCTCCACAATACACAGTTCATATTTTGGTTTGGTTTGGTTTCCATTTAATGACATCACCATTATGTGGAGCGGGTAACACGGTGATTTTGTTTTCTGTTCTTTCTTACTTCTTTTTCTATTTTTTATCTGTCTTTTTTCCCCAAGAAGGCATCTGAGGACAGGGGCAGGGGATAAAGAGCTTATTTACTTTAGGTAACACAGTTGGTGCCAGTGTGCTTGGATCCAGCAGGGTTTTTACTTCACTTTCCTGAAGAGGGAACCCCAGGTTTGCCCTCAGCCATGATTCCTTGGAGTTGACTGAGGCCGCACGGAGATAACAGATGGATATTGCAGCACTACTCTTTCCATCTGGATAAGCCTGGAGGCATTGTGCTTCCCTTGTAAAACATCATGCTAAGCTCTCATTTACATTGATGAGTGTCTGAACAGTTGCCACTTTCAAGCAGCCTGAGGACATGGACATTTTCAGTAGACAGTCGGATTTATATCCTGATTTTTTTACATCACATTTCTAGCATAGGTTCAATAAATTTAGATTGGGTAACTTTAGATGTTGGAAGTTTTCTTTTAAAGGAGCATAATTAATGGAGTCAAAATATACCAAAATTATGTTGAACTACTATTGAAAGTATATTTGTTGAGGCAGTGTCCTTCAGAATGGTTTATCGTGAGGGTTGTCATAGAAGTTCTCAGCTTTAACTTGTGTCTTTAGCTAAAGTAATCATCATCATGGCTTGACTTCGCGAACAAAGATTTGGGAAGGGCTTTACCCACGCTTACTACAAGCGCGCTGATAACTAAAAAGGCCAATGTGGGATAGGCAAATCTGGTTGCAAAAGCACAGTGAAAGCTCTCCTTGGGTGGTATAGGTGGGGCGCGATTCTTTCTACGTTGTCTTTTCTCCTTGAGACTAATTCTGCGTGCATTCTCAAAGGAGACAACGGTGTTATGCACGGTGTGTCTCCAAGTCTCCCAATTGGAGGCCAAGGTGGACCACTGGTGGTAGTCAATATGGCCAAGGCTGAGGTATTGTTTCAGGGAGTCCTTATATCTCCTCTTTGGGGCACTTCTCTTGCGGTAACCAGTGGCGAGTTCAAGGTAAAACACAATCTTAGGAAGGCGATGATCATCCATCCTAGAGATGTGCCCTGCCCAGCACAACTGCGGTTTCAGCAATAAGGCCTCGATACTGGTGACCCCTGCCTGTTCAAGGACAGTAACATCTGACACAGTCAGTCCAATGGATGTTTAGAATCGTATGGAGGCAGCGCTGATGGAAGCATTTGAGGAGTCGCAGCTGATGGCGGTAGATAACTCATGATTCAAACCCATATAAAAAAGCAGACAGTCCAATGGCTCTATAGACACTAATCTTTGTACTTTTCTTCAGGTGTTTACTGCACCAGACTTTTCTATGGAGTTTTCTGAAGGCTCTATACGCCTTTGCTATTCTGTTGTCTACCTCTTTGTTGATCGTGGCATCCAAGGAAATAATGCTTCCCAGATAGCTGGACTGCTGAACTGACTTAAGCTCTGACTCACCAATGGTAATGTGGGGATGATGGTAATCTTCTTGTGGTGCGGGTTGGTAGAGAACTTTTGTCTTCTTCAAGCTGACTTCCAGCCCAAAAAGCTCAGCCGCCTCCACAAAGCAAGATGTTAAGCGCTGCAGAGCTGCTTCTGTGTGGGCAACAAGGGCGGCATCATCAGCAAAAAGCAGTTCATGGGCAAGATGATTTAGGGTCTTAGTGTGGGCCTTCAGTCGCCTTAGATTGAATAGGCTCCCATCTGTACGATATCGAATATAAATGCCGTTTTGTTCATCGAGGTCTATCGTAGCCCTTTGGAGCATCATGCTGAAGAATATTGTGAATAAAGTTGGTGTGAGAACACAACCTTGTTTCACACCATTGGTTATTGGGAAGGGCTCAGAGGGTGCATCGCCATATCTGACTTGACCTTGCTGATCCTCATGTAACAGAATAATCATTTTGAGGAACCTGGGGGGACAACCTAATCAACCGTCCCAAGATCAGCCACAGGCCTTTTCTGCTCACAGTGTCAAAAGCTGGATTGTCCTAGTCAGCAGAAAGCTTTTCATTGTGACCCCTGGGATTAACTAGTTTAATTTTGTGAAACATCTTTTTGTCTGATCTCTGAATAAATGTGCCTTTTTTAATTAACTCTGTGTCAATACTTTTAAAAGCTAACCATATACCAGGGTCAGAAAATCAGTCTTTTTAATTATTTTATAGCCAAACATGAAAACCTGAGCAATTATAATAACTGTGTTGATGTGGAAAAATTAAAATAATTAACTATTCCTCCCTGTATGATTTTGCCTGCAGAATTCATAGGAATAAGGTATGTATAGTCAGAAGAAAGAGCAAAATGAATGCAAGGAATGGATTTATACACTTTGAATGTCTGCATCTTCAAAGTGTTTGGGTTGGTTTTGAGACTAGACCGGTACTTTGAACTGAACTCTGTGTTTTATGCAGTTGCATAGCACGGATGTTCAGCTGATATTGATGTTAGCAGTTATTGAAGAAAGAAACTCAGTTGATTGCAGAGAGTGACTAGAGAATAAATTAAATCTGTTGAATTCTGGGTTTCATGCCTTTGAACAGAGATTTCAGTTGAGGGCAGGTCCAGAGTGTAAAAAAGCACTTTTTGCACCAGGATCTAGGCACTGCATGTTCCTGCTCACCAAGGCCTCCAGGGCTGATAGAAATGCTTCGGCCTCTTCTCCATCCACTTGACAAAGCATTTCGCAGTGAAACTGACAATGTCCAAAATGAATCTGTCTTTTAGGTGGGTTTTGTGTGAATGCATAGCATTCTGCATCCTGCTTAGCAAGAGAGGCACAGAGGAAGTGTCAAAAAAGAAGCTGCCACACATATACCTGTTGCTTTCCCTCCAGTGTATCTATATCCAGCCATCACACAAGAGGCTAGTTATCCCGGTGTTCTCTCCTGCTATTCTCAGCTATGACACACCATGCCAAGTGTAATAGTTTGAGATGTAGTTGAATGTTTTTCATAATGAGAAAACCAGAAAAAAATTAGTTGAATTGGAATAAGATCAAAGGTAAAATGCTCAGCGTCCACTGCCTGTTCTGTATTTTTTCTTAGAAGATACGTTCATATATACATAAAAATGTAACTTGTAGCAGAGGAATGTAATAGCAACATAAGAAACATTCTGGGAATTACTCTCACAGTTGCACATTAACCTATACTGTGTAGGCACACTTCAGGAGTTTCCTGGTGTCTTCAAAAGTTCATCTGAGTGATAATATTGTCCTTTGTTTAAGAGACATGGGATCTAAGAGTGGGAAAAGGAGTCTTGTAAATAAAAACTGGTAAAGCTCTCTGCCTTGGAAACTTCAGGGTATCATTTTCTGTGGGGTTAAAGCAGGAAGGGCAGCTTGGTTTTCCACTGCAGCTCCTACTCAGTCAGTTATGTTAGCTAGTAGCTGAAAGCAGTCTTTAATGGTGAAATGGTAGAAAAGACTTACGCAGACTACCTGAGATGAAAGGGCAAGGTGAAATAGAGACTCTGGCTTTTTCCCAGGGTCTTTA
Organism: Psittacula echo; assembly: GCF_963264785.1. Lineage (NCBI taxonomy): Eukaryota > Metazoa > Chordata > Aves > Psittaciformes > Psittacidae > Psittacula > Psittacula echo. The sequence goes on from NC_137745.1 coordinate 3,310,924, forward strand.
GAGACTGCATGTTTTAATCATATTTTGCTCATTGTAAATTTTAGGTCTTCCTACAGATTTATGTCAAATTATTAGAGCAGTTCTGGCCTGTTGTAGCAGTGCTTGGAGCTCTAGTTGGCAGCAGTTCCTTAAACTCTCTCATGTAACTCAGGTGGCAGGACAGAAGCCAAGGTTAGGGTGATGGCTGGCAGATTTCTTTGAAATGGTTTGATTCTCCAACAGCTTCTGTTAGTGTTCATAACTAAACATGTTGTTAATTCTCTCATATCTGCTGGGGTACTCTTCAAGTATGGGTACTACTTCAAGATTGAGAACTAACATAGTTCCTTACAGTCCTGTCATGTCTAAACCTATATGATAATGAAAGAATGTACGGAAGTGGAAGCCAAGATCTTTATCTTGGCGATCCTGTGTGAGGTCCATGACTGGCTTTCAGTCTCTGCTGTCCACCTTCTCTCTTTTCTTTCATGCTGGGTGGCTTGGATGCACAGCGTACTTTGTGACTATAGATTTACAAGCCTGTGCTTTAGAAGCCAGCTTGAAAATGCTGAACCTTGTGCTCTAGTACAGGTAGAGATATTCCATAACTGATATGAGCTTTTGCCATTTTCCACACACTCCCCGGACATTGAGAGAGACACTGGCACATGAACATTAAACCTTCCAGGATACATAGGACTGAAACTGCAGTAACGTTCATATTGAAGTCTATTTGGCAACAGGTTGTTTTATTCAAGCATTCTTACTGTCATAAAAATCTGCAAGTGTTCTGTGCCTTTACCTTGACATTTCATTTATTAAATCCTGACAGCAAAAGCTTTATTTTTCAAATTCTTATTTGAAACCAAAGGAAAACTGTTTTTTCAAATACAAACACTGCTGAGATTCATCAAAACTAGTGAATAATTTAAATGGAAAGAAAACTCCAAAGTGATTGCTTATTCTCTGATAACAGAATGGGAAATAAATGACTATCAACATTTGGAACATCATGGTTTAAAGAGCGAGAGCAGCATTTAACTGGCCTGTAAGATCTCCTATGTTCTCAGAGTGCTTCATTATAATTGTCATTAACCACTCTAATTAAGGGTGCTTTGAGCTTTGCAGCTGAAGTGGGTGTTCAGTCTTCCTGTTAAGAGTGAAAATCAATGTGCATATTTATGCAGCTACCCCACTGGGATGCATATTTTAGCCGGTACTCAGACACCAATGGGAAATTAATTCCCTGATTTTGATAGAAATACTCAAGGAAGCAAACTTAAGTGTGGGGTACAAATTGCAGCAGCACTCACATGTTTACCATTTCCAGCAGATCTGTTAACTATAGACTATAGGAAAGGTCATGCAAAGACAGATACACAATAGGCACATTTTGTTTAATGGAAGAATCCTCAGAGTGCTCAACTGTTGTTCTAGTTATGGTTGGAGAAATATGGATGCTGCAGATGTTCAAGATCAGCAGTTGCATTGAGAACTCTAAGCTATCATCTGAACCAAAGCACCCCAATGGTTTGGTACCATTAAGAAATCTGGCAAATACAATTTAGAAGATAACAAAAAGAGAACAGGTAACCTGTGGGTTTCTCTGCATATACAAAGCCTGAATCTGTAATACATGGCCACCTAAAGCCTGCATTTAAATCCAGATTAGTATCAAGAGCACATAGCTACTACCTCAGCATCTGAGTTGGTTCTGGGAGTTCAGAGAGCAGTACCAGGGGAGGACATCCTGATATCTCTCCTGCCACAGGTCAGAGCCAGTTGTAATGACATCCTCAACACAGCTTTCCTGGTTGGTATAAAGCTGTGAGCTTGCTCTACACCAGTTTTGTTCATTCCTGCTACTTTTCCTTGCGTGTAATTAGGCATATACTTGATCATCTACATACTGCCTGCTCTTCTGCTTGCTCTTTAGAGGTTTTCTGGTCTTCTTTGGTATCAATTTCATCCTGTCTTTCAGGCCTGTGCGTGGTCTTTCCTACTTAGTGCCACAGTAACAACAGCACTAGTGCTGCACAGTCGTTATTCTCATTGATGGCTTAGAACAGAGGAAAAAAATCACCCCCCAACCGCAGCAGATGTCTGGATCAACAGTTAGAATCTGCTGTCCCCATGTGCAGGAGGCTTGTGGGGATGCATGCACACAACTGAGGCAGAGACAGGCATTTGAAGTGTAGGAAGTGGTTGAGGTGATTTGTTTTTCCTATTTTTAACATTATTTGAACAACAGACTGAAAAATTAAGCCATAAACTGGTGTTTATCCCAAGAGCTTCTCTACCCATCCCACCGCCAAGATGTTCCCAGGCAAGAGGCAGGATACCTGGCCAGGTCCTGTCTGCTTCCAGGGCCCATCACAGAGGCGTGAGGTGCCTGGCTCTGTATGTGCACGTAGAACCTGCCACAAGCAGGATTTCCGAGTATCACATTTTTAACAAACCCTCCCACTTCTGCTCACAAATGTCCTCAACATGCATTTCGCGCATCTCACATCTTTCCTATCGACTAATACGCAGAGACATGCACAATGAGACAGAGCAGTGCCATTTCATTCATAGCTTCCTAGATGAGGTGTAAAATGAAGCTTTCCAGACTGTAAATAACTGCTTAATTATCCCATGTTCCCCACACATGAAATGATTTTCTAGTTTTTGAGTTACATTCAGCTGTTTGGCGTGGCTTTAAGAGTCTGTGGAAGATCCAGTTAAAGTCGGTTTATCCTTGGAGATGTTTCCTGCAGTCACACGAGGATTCCATAACGGCTGTATATAGAAAAGATATACAAAGAGTATGGAAAGTAAAGGGAAGGTACAAATTAGAGAAAAACCTGCAGCTTCACAATAGCCCTTCAGGTGAGCAATGTTCATTTTTATTCTGTGATTAGGGAAACAATCAATGTCAACACATAACAGGTTTCCCCAAGGTCTCTGCTTTATCCAAGTACAGCGTCAGCTGAGCCCATTTAAGGACAGGGATGCAGGATTTTCACAGAATCATAGAATAGTTAGGGTTGGAAAGGACCTTAAGATCATCCAGTTCCAACCCCCCTGCCATGGGCAGGGACACCCCACACTAAACCATGTCACCCAAGGCCTCATCCAACCTGGCCTTGAACACTGCCAAGGATGGAGCATTCACAACCTCCCTGGGCAACCCATTCCAGTGCCTCACCACCCTCACAGTAAAGAATTTCTTCCTTAGATCCAATCTAAACTTCCCCTGTTTAAGTTTTAACCCGTTACCCCTTGTCCTGTCACTACAGTCCCTGATGAAGAGTCCCTCCCCAGCATCCTTGTAGGCCCCCTTCAGATACTGGAAGCTGCTCTGAGGTCTCCACGCAGCCTTCTCTTCTCCAGGCTGAACAGCCCCAACTTTCTCAGCCTGTCTCCATACGGGAGGTGCTCCACTCCCCTGATCATCCCCGTGGCCTCCTCTGGACTTGTTCCAACAGTTCCATGTCCTTTTTATGTTGAGGACACCAGAACTGCACACAAGGCTCCAAGTGAGGTCTCACAAGAGCAGAGTAGAGGGGCAGGATCACCTCCTTTGACCTGCTGGTCACGCTCCTCTTGATGCAGCCCAGGATACGGTTGCTTTCTGGGCTGCGAGCGCACACTGCAGCCGGCTCATGTTCATTTTCTCATTGACCAACACCCCCAAGTCCTTCTCTGCAGGGCTGCTCTGAATCTCTTCTCTGCCCAACCTGTAGCTGTGCCTGGGATTGCTCCGACCCAGGTGTAGGACCTTGCACTTGACATGGTTAAACTTCATCAGGTTGGCATCAGCCCACCTCACAAGCGTGTCGAGGTCCCTCTGGATGGCATCCCTTCCCTCCAGCGTATCAACCGAACCACACAGCTTGGTGTCATTGGCAAACTTGCTGAGGGTGCACTCAATCCCACTGTCCACATCACCGACAAAGATGTTGAACAAGACCGGTCCCAACACCCATCCCTGAGGGACACCACTCGTTACCGGTCTCCAGCCGGACATCGAGCCATTGACCACAACTCTTTGCGTGCGGCCATCCAGCCAGTTCTTTATCCACCGAGTGGTCCACCCATCAAATTGATGTCTCTCCAATTTAGAGACAAGGATGTCGTGTGGGACAGTGTGGAATGCTTTGCACAAGTCCGGGTAGATGACATCAACTGCTCTGCCCCTGTCCATCAGTTCCGTAGCCCCTTCATAGAAGGTCACCAAATTGGTCAGGCAGGATTTCCCCTTAGTGAAGCCATGCTGGCTGTCACCAAGCACCTCCTTGTTTTCCATGTGCCTTAGCATGCCTTCCAGGAGAATCTGCTCCAAGAGTTTGCCAGGCACAGAGGTGAGACTGACTGGTCTGTAATTCCCTGGGTCATCCATTTTCCCCTTCTTGAAAATGGGGGTTATATTTCCCTTTTTCCAGTCATCGGGAACTTCACCTGACTGCCATGATTTTTCAAATATGATGGACAGTGACTTAGCAACTTCATTCACCAGCTCCTTCAGGACCCGTGGATGGATTTCATCAGGTCCCATGGACTTGTGTACGTTCAGGTTTTTAAGATGGTCTCGAACCAGATCCTCTCCTACAGTGGGCCCAGGGTCTTCATTCTTACAGTCCCTGCGTCTGCCTTCCAAGACTTGGGTGGTGTTGTCAGAGCCTTTGCCAGTGAAGACTGAGGCAAAGAAGTCCTTAAGAACCTCAGCCTTCTCCAAACCCAGGGTAGCCAGTTCTCCCTATATCTTCCGAAGGGGCCCATGTTGTCCCTAGTCTGTCTTTTATTTGCTACGTATTTTGGCTTATACTTTTTCCTCATTGCTTGGCCTTGTAGATATACAGCACATCATCCAGACCTTGGGCATCACAGAGAATGGCTCAGCCATTTCTGCACTGTCTATATGCTGCATAAACATCAGTTACTCTGTTCTCAGTGTATGGCATGACCCCATCTTCCTTATCTAGAGGAAGTGAGACTAAAATGAGAGGCCATCAGTCTATTGGGGATTTTCAGTTTGAAGTTGTAGGCCTGTGTTTTTATACTGTGGAGGGGTTTGGTGCTTTTTAGGTTTTTTTACTTATTCCAAACATGGCTTTTATGCATCTTAGTTGCAACAGTGAATGCTCAGTAATTTTGTCCTTCGCTTTGGACACATGCTATTGCTAACTTCCCTTTGGACACCTATTAAATTAGAGTTGCCCAGCTAATGAACTTTTGAGAAAGGGCTGGTTTAAGTGATTTATGGATGTAACATCACATAGAAACTTTACAGCAGAGACATGAAAAGAATCTAATTCTCTAGAGTAGTATTTTGTTGTCTTCACTACAGCACATCCCCCTTCTTCCTTCTTTATCCTTCATTCATTACATGTGCTACAATCATGGCAACGAAAGAGGCAAGGGGTCCTCCAGACAACAGGATCCTCTGTTTGACTAGCTCAATTCATTTCCCTGGGCAGAGAGAGAATAGTCATGTAAATGAAGGCTGTGTCCTAGACCTGCACCCAAGAAGGCCAAATTAAGATTACCCAGGCAGACTTAATATCTGGTTATTGCTGGCTTTTGAGAGCTGGACTTAACAGGGCTTTCCATTTGTAGTAAAAGATGTTCTTGTTTATTCTGTTGTGTGGAATTGTGTTTGTACCAGCATCAGTTATGGGCAGGACAGAGCTGAGACCGCTGCTGGTGAGCTAACAGTGTGAATCAGGAAAGCTGCAAAGTGTGGGAAAGCCCTGACATGGATATCAGAACAGACAGCTCTGCTGTTCCCCTTCCCACTCAAGCAATGGGAAGCAGAGAGACTCGCAGCCTCACTCTGTTATACCTCATTTCTACTCGGGGAAGGCAGGCAGTGCTGCAGAGGTGAGGCTTGTTTACCTTGCCTTCTCCCTTTGGGAACAGAGCTTCGTGGCATTGGCTCAGCTCCTTCTTCCCAGCCAGCAGGAATCATTTCTGTGCAGGAGTCAGAGCAGTAGCTGTGCTATTGTATTCTGAGCTGGCCTTTGTGTTCCTCTTGTTTGCCCATGCTATTGCTAATGTACTGCTAGGCCCAGTGCATCTGGAAAGTGGCGGTACCATGGGTGCAAAACATGGAAGCACAGTAGAAATAAAGATTCTATCCTTTGGCATTTGGATTTTTTTAAACGTTAGGGTATAACAAACAGAGCGGTTTTGCTGTAATTGTAATGTTTTGGCATGGAAGCATTTTAAATATGAGATGAAAATAAGTAATAAGAAACACCTTCATCTTTCAAAGTGCAAGCTAATAGAAGACTGTAACACATTGTCAATGCCCAAATTTATAAATGCATACTAGTGAATTGGCTTAATTACCACTGACCAAAGGGTCTCCTAGGTAAAAGGTTTATAAAGCATGAACAGGGTCTTCTCTGGTACAGGTCCTTTCCTCTGGGATTTACTCATGCCAGAAACCTATCAAGCCCCATCTCATTTCAGAAAGAAACATTCTTTTTGTCCCGGGCTCTCACCAGTGCTGGCTCCAGATCTCCTGGTTTGTGGCTTCCTGGCAGCGTTTTGTCTCTGTCCTTCAGAATTCCATTGTTCTGCAGAATTGTGCTACATTCATTCCGTGTACTTGGAAAATGGTTCAACCTCCAGTGTAAGCCAGGCAGTGCTAATTGAGCACTCAGAAATAACTGACAATGCTTTTGTTGCTGGGAGCCAGATGGTGACACCTGGATTTGTGAGCAGTATCTACAGCAGCCCATCCGTACCCACTAGAAGTTCTAATGAGAACCACTTTCCCTGAGTCTGTGAATGACTGAGGCTGGGTATGAACTTCGACTAATAACAATTCATACACCTCAAGGAATTCTCCACCCGTGAATGAGTATCGCAGTCCAGTGCTAAACGTCAAATGGCCACTAGCTGTTGGGGCAAGGAGATGAAGTATTGATCTGTAATATCAACTGCATGGTTTTAAAACGGTCATGTCTAGGCTTGAGACAGAAATACAACAGTTAGTTCAGCTCACGTTTTGCCAGCCAAAATCTACCTGTGGTTTCTAAATTTATTTCCCTATTTCCCATTTGCTTGATCAGCTGTAGATGTTTTTGCCATTTCAGAAACCTGAAATGGAAACATTAATGTTCATCACAAATTCAGCATTACTGGTTCTCTGAGTATACAACCCAAAAAAGCCTACACTGATTCTGTTATTCCATTCAGTAAATAAAATGACTTCTTCATGTTTGAACATTGGCCCTTAAGTTCTGCTGGGATTTCTAGACTGATGTCATATAGTGCATCAAAGACAAAAGGGCTTTTCAATCTGATTCAGCTTCTATAGAATATGTGAACATTTGCTTACAGAACATGTTTCTCATAAGGTATCTGCCACTTTTTATGTTGAATCACAGTCAGATGTCATGGTCTTTAGAGGAGACTAGCTTACTTTGACAGAAATAGCATTCCTTATGGCCAGAATTCTATCTTTCTCTAGCTAGGTACACAGGACCTCCAGAGGAGTGTGCTCTCTGTTCCTATTCTCTCCAGCAGCTCTGAAGGTTCTCACTTCAGAGTGCAGTTTTTCTTTGCCCCCATTTTGAGCAGGACTTGCTGTCCAAGGAATAATCAGATTTGTGTGGAGCTGGCAAATGCCAACAGGAAAGGCTGTTGCTCATCTAAGTGCTGGACAATGCACTGCCACAATGGCTTCTGCAGAACTTGAGGCGAAAGGGAAGCACAGATTCTCCTCGTCCTGATCCAGTTCCCTAGCTTTTGTTTCTGTTTAAGAGGACTGTGCATTCTCAGTTGACCTATGCTACTTACAGCTTTTTTGGGAGCTTCTGTTCTCGTTAAAGAGCCTGTCTGTCAAAAGGCTTTCTCTGGGCAGTTTTTTCATTACCAAGTGGTGAAACTTTGAGATGTAACCAGCTGTGTCTTATTTGGTATGACAGCAAGGAAACCATTTAAGCCACTGATGCAAATCAAATGTGATCTTAATGTTATTCCTAAACAGAAACACTGTTAATAAATCCAGAGACCAAGGCCCCGCTTCATCACATGTAAAACAAATACATCCCCTTCATATGAGTATTTGATTACTATTATTATGCATGAAATCATTACCTGCGTTACCCCTTTACTGTCTCAAACTTACAGCAGCTAATGGCTACACAGCTGATGCCCCAGGTTATCAGTCAGTGTTTTGTTACTCTGAAAAGCACTTTGGTCGCTCTGCTTTAAGAAACCCAACCTTATAGAGTTCTTATCCCAGGAAACCAGGAGTGAGGATTTATTGGATTGGAAATAATAGTGCAGTTGTGTCGATGTGGGTTCTTCACATTGCTCTCATGGCAAGATCAGGAGTTAAAAGAGTATATTCACTTCCAGTAATAACACACCCAGCCTGTAGTCAAATGAAATGAACTGGTTTGTTGGAGTATTTATGAAGTCAACAGAATTGCATGTTATATTAATGTTCTGAGCTTACTGTGAGGAGAGTAATTGCACTGGGTCAGCTCATGCTTCCTGGTTTGGTTTTTTTCTTTTCTGATTTAGAATTTAGTATTTGCATCATTTCAGGATATAAATGTTGCCATAATGCTGTTATAAAGCCACTTACTTGTTAAGCTTTATGGAACTTTTATTCATTAATTGTACTGTGACCAGAACAACCAGATCCTGGTGCCTAACTGCGGCTATTAAGTACTGCTAAAAACCCTTTCCCTGGATAAGTTGTCCCTTCTCTTTCCCCAGCTTAATCTGGATATCATCTATGAATGGCAGCTTTTGTCTTCAGAGTGTTTTTTAACACAACATTTTTAAACTTGAATAAATAATTATGAAGTAAGAATGAGATAAATGCAGATTATGTTCCAATTGCTATTGCTAACACCCTGTAGTGTTAATAAATCCATTAAAGAACTTACACTGGGTGAGGCTCTTTCTCCCGAAATTCTGTGTCTCTTTCTACATAGGTTAGGTTGAACCTGTGAAGACCAGCTGAGTTACTCCTGGTTTGTGCCACTGGGAAAGAGAGAGCAATGTAACCCATGGCATATTTGTTTTGAGGCTGTGCGGTATAACAGGTTTGCCGGACACTGTTTCCCTGCAGTTGCCTGTGCAGGTTTGCAGACAGGTCAGGCATGAAGGTGATTCCTTCCTGACCTTTTTTAGCCACTTGGTTTGTTTCTGCCTCCAGGTGTGGGTGGATGCTGGAACACAGATATTTTTCTCTTATGCGATCTGCTTGGGGTGCTTGACAGCCCTGGGAAGCTACAACAACTATAATAACAACTGCTACAGGTAATACCTTCCACACTTCACTTTTACATTTAGTTTCGGTGATGGAAACATCCACATACTTCACTCAGAAGTACTTTTCCTTTAGCTATTTGCAGATAAGCACATGCTCAAGTTCTTGTAGAACAGAGATCTGTAATGTTTCATATAATTGTTTCAGAGGAGCTCTTTTCCAAAATCTGGTGTTTTCATCCCTTTTGATCATACCTGACCCTTGCACAGCCACAAGCCACTCAGTACACACAGGCATAAACAATTGCATGTATAATATACAGAAGTTCATATATATATAATTGCATGTGTGTACAATATTTGATTGTATAATGAATATCTGCTTTTAAAAAAATCCTACAAAAACCCGTTATTAAAAGTCACCTGAGTTTGGTCTGAATGTCCCTTTTTACCACAGTCGACTGGCTCCTCACTAGAGCACAGGAGAAATGGAGAGCATTTAATTGCTTATCTTTATAGAAATCAGTAAGGAAATTGCTAATGACTTCAACAGATTTTAATGTTTCCTGAACCAATGTCAAAAGGAGGTGACACACAGAATCCCCATTCCATTTTACCAGAGTCGGCAAGAACATGTGCACTACTTTTTTTCTTCTGTCATCAGTAGTTACGGAGTCAGTTTTCCTACTATTCAACAGCATCTAAAAGAAGGCAGTAAATGACAGTTTGATTATGTTGAGTCCATTATGACCTCCAGACAGAGAATTAAAGTTTAATTTTTCCATAAAGGAACACTTACAATCCAAAAATGAACGAACCCCAAAGAGAGCCCTCATCCCCCACAGTGTAAGTATGTAAATTCTAAATTAGTGGTTTACTTGGAGAGTTCTGGAGACAGTTTTAGGAAACACCTTCTTTCAGTACCTTGGCAGTCATTTGGTCTTCTGTCAGAGAAACAGCAAACAGCAGGACCCTCCAAACAGAGGGAGAACCGGGATACTGGAAACCACAGAGACACAAATGCATTCACCAGCTGAACGTCTGCAAAGCTACCCAGCGGCAGGTACAGGTACTTTGCCATCTAAACATGCCAAGTAACTTAGCAGCAACTTAAATTGCACTTTGCTTGGCTCTGACAGCCCAAATTCCAAATGTTCTACTGCCTAAAGTGGTATAAGTAGAGTCAGACAGCCTCAGCAGATAGGAGAGGACAATCTTCCTGTTCCTGCTTCATGGGGCTCTGGGTTTGCAGAGCTGATCCAGCTCCCTGCAGCACACTGCACAGCTCCCCCCACCCAGGGGAAGCACCGGTTGGTCTCATTCTAGCACCGCTCCTGTGTCCTGGAGCCTGGCACTGTGGTGGGACAAGTCCTGTGTGTGAGCCTAAGTACAACAGGTTGCCACAGGGGTGCAGAAGACAAAGGAGTCATTTCTCAGACTGCCAACGAATGGACAAAACTGTTCAGAAACGAAGATGTGGCCTTTATCAAGAGGAGCAGAGGAATGGGATTTGGTCTTGAGAGGGTCCATGAGGGTAAGGAAGTAACTGGAGGGATGGAAAGGCTCTGTGGGCTCTTCTAAGAAGCTCCTTAAGGAAGGCAGAATAAATTTTCAGCAGTATCCTGCCTGCCAGGCAGGGACAGGATAAGTGATGCATGTCTTGAATTATTCAGGTGATTGGCAACATTGGAAGAATATAAAATGCCACAACCTTCACCTGATAAAAAGAAAAATCTTCCTTTTTGGGCTGCATCTGAAGCCTGGGAGTTATCTAAAATAAATCTTACCTGCAGAAAACACACTGTTCCAAATGGGAGGCACTGTACAATCAGTGAGCAGACAGATCCATCCCTCCGAAGCAGGAGCTCTCCCCATCCTCCCTCAAAGGATTAAAAATTACACAGACTGCCAAGGGGTTTTGCTGGAATGTGTGCCAGGACTTCCAGAATATGAACTGCCTCTTACTGTCACTGCCAATCTGTGGCAAAGATAGGACTTGACACTGAAGATGTGGATTCAGAAGCTGTTATATTTTACACGGTATTTTCTTCTCATAGACAACTTGCACAAAAATTTGCTTCAGATTTAGGATGGGAATAAAGCAGACTAAGGTATAGGCTCAACAGAACTACAAGCTTGCCTTGTGTTTCAGTTTGGATATTGTTTCAGGTTTGGCATCCTAATGTACTTTCAGGCTTGTAGGTTAGATTATTACTTTCTCAAGTATACAGCTCTCGCAGCAAACACTCCTAAAAGGCTGACTGTCAGGATAAATCATTCCCAGCTCATTGCTGTCATGCCTCAAGTGCCATCTGAAAGCAGGATGAACAAGGATATTTCACCGGGCTCTGGGAAACGATCGCACCTTGCTGCAAGACCATTTTCCCTTTTTTCACAGTGATTTACTACTGTGACATTTCCAATCTGGGAAAGAAATATTTCTTCACCTTGGCCTTGTAACTGCCATTGTTTGATGTGTAAGGATACCCAGGTCTGAGAGATCAGTGTCCCTGCACTGTCTTTGCCTACTTGTTAGGCACTTTTTGGGGCATGTACGTACTTCTTGGACTATGTTTGGTGGGTTTTGCTACAACAGCTTCTCACAAAAAGTCTGCAAACCAAATTGGAATTGTGTTTTGTATGAATAGATATTGCCAATATACTATAACTGGAATACAATTAGCTAAGATTTGACTATCGGGGTTTTTTTCCAGGAAACAAATTAATACCAAATTTATAGAGTTTATAAATGAGTTCATATCCTCTGGAATGCATTATTGCAACTACTGTTGAGAAATTCTTTTTAATACCGTTCTTACAGTATTTTTACACGTTTTTAAAGCTTCTATCAAAGAACAGTAGTGAATAGCAACAGGTTTGTAATTGAACACACAAGGGTATAGTGATGGTTTCTTCCTGCAAATAATTATACTTGACTGATAATATTAGTTGGGAGCTTAATCTTAATGATCAATTTAATGTCCTGCAGCATGAGGTGCTCTAAGTCCTACAGCTCAATAGATGGAAGCAAGTCAGGCTCTGGAGATCAACGGTACAAATGTTTCTTATTTATATTTTCAGAGACTGCATCATGCTCTGCTGCTTGAACAGTGGCACAAGCTTTGTTGCTGGTTTTGCTATCTTTTCAGTTCTTGGATTTATGGCTTATGAGCAAGGCGTGCCCATTGCAGAAGTTGCAGAATCAGGTAAGTTCCAAAAGCAGTTTTCAGAGTTGTTAAAAAATGCCCGAAGGTTGCTGTCAGAACACGGGGCATGTGACACAAAGTGTTGCTTAATATGTCCTATCCAGACACAGACCTCTAGCAGTCAGATGGCTAATGCCATTTCCTAATGTCACTAAGTTTTTCTCCCAGGGACATATGCTGAGACACTCTGGTTGATTAAATATAAAAGTTCTTGTTTTGAGTCCAGAAAGGCACAAAGGCTTTTAATGAACCACCTAATGTTCATTACCATCTCTTGGAGTTAGGCATCCAATGGAAGTTAATAGCTCTTCAACACCTTTGTGGATGTCACATCTGTAAGCATGGCTTAAAACTGAACAGAACAAAAAGGAGGACCACCAGAAAGGAAAGCAGTATAATGCTGAACTGTTGAGAGGAGAAATGGCTCTCACGAGGTTAGTCAAGGTTAGCAGGAAAACTGCGAAGCAGAGCTTCATTGAATGATCTCATGGAAAATATTTCTCTTTTCCTAAAGCCGTCAAGACAACTGGCTTTGTACTATTATAGAAACTATATAGAGAAACTATATAGGAGCGTGACCAGCAGGTCAAAGGAGGTGATCCTGCCCCTCTACTCTGCTCTCGTGAGACCTCACTTGGAGCATTGTGTGCAGTTCTGGTGTCCTCATCATAAAAAGGACATGGAACTGTTGGAACAAGTCCAGAGGAGGGCCATGAGGATGATCAGGGGCTGGAGCACCTCCCGTATGAAGATAGGCTGAGAAAGTTGGGGCTGTTCAGCCTGGAGAAGAGAAGGCTGCGTGGAGACCTCAGAGCAGCTTCCAGTATCTGAAGGGGGCCTACAAGGATGCTGGGGAGGGGCTATTCATTCAGGGACTGTAGTGACAGGACAAGGGGTAACGCGTTAAAACTGAAACAGGGGAAGTTTAGATTGGATCTAAGGAAGAAATTCTTTACTGTGAGGGTGGTGAGGCACTGGAATGGGTTCCCAGGGAGGTTGTGAGTGCTCCATCCTTGGCGGTGTTCAAGGCCAGGTTGGATGAGGCCTTGGGTGGCATGGTTTAGTGTGGGGTGTCCCTGCCCATGGCAGGGGAGTTGGAACTGGATGATCTTAAGGTCCTTTCCAACCCTAACTATTCTATGATTCTATAAAAGGTTAAAAGACTACAGCAACTCTGGAAATTATAGGAGCTTGTAAATACTGTTCAATGCAACAGCCAGAGTGTGCTGACAGGTCTTCACTGAAGTTACTGCAGCAGGAGTGCAGAGGTACTCCTCTTGACCTTCAAACATTTGGACAGGATGTAGGCAGAGCTGATGTGCCAAGCAAGTCTTCATTACTGATTAGCCTTATCACTAAATATTTAGACTATTGGAGATACAGAGTTTGTCAAGTTGTTCAATATTGTATTTAGCTTCTCTCATCTGCCATAAAAGAACAGTTAAGTTGTGGAGGGTTGACCTTTGCCAGCAGCTGAGTGTCCACACTGTTGTCACTCACCCATGCCAGTGGGATGGGGCAGGGGACAGGAAGAGAAAAAGGGAGAGCACTGGTGGCTCCAGATAAAGAGAGGTTAATAAAGGCCGTTGTGGCAGCCCTGAGGCTGCTGTTGGCAGTGCTGTTCTACCCACAGATCCTCACCACAGCACTCCACAGACTGCTGTGCAGGAAGTTAACTCCATCTCAGCCAGACCCAGTACACAAGTGTAAACTATTTCCTTTCTTCCTTTTCAGGACCAGGACTTGCATTCATTGCTTACCCTAAAGCTGTTACCATGATGCCTCTTTCTCCTCTGTGGGCAACTCTGTTCTTTATGATGCTCATATTCCTTGGATTAGATAGTCAGGTATGAAACAAATGCTGTTTAAATATTTTGTCAGATCCCCTAGCATGTGTATGGCAGCATCCATGATGGAAACAGCATCTCATCTGATGAAAGAATGAACCCTAACTTAATCCCATGCATAAAACCATCGTTCAAGTTCCTTATTTAAAATCTTTTAAATCTTATGTGATGCAGATCATTTTATGATTTCCTGTCACACTGATTCAGCCTGATTCACTGAATCAGCTTTCATTATAAACACAGCCATCAGCTTGAACTTAAGTATGGGTGATTAAAACTCACAGATCAGTAAATACCACTGTGCCTTTTTTCCCCATTTTTGAAGCACTTTGTAATGAATTTTGAAACTGAGTATCAGTGATAGTCTAAGTTTCTAGGGTGTATTTATACTTCAAGATACCATAGCAAGGAATGTGTAGTCATATTCTGCAGCAAAGTGACAGCATAGAAGTTGTTCTTCCTATGTGACCATCAAAATTATGCAAGTTGTTTGATGAACAAGGTGGTAGTTTTAGCATGCAGCTCAGCTCTCAGCATGACTTGGTGCAGGTTTATGATCATATACTATAGAGTAAGTATATTGTTAAGTATATACCCTTCACTGCTTGTTTTGCATGACATTAAACTGAACATTTTTGTAACTACTCTTCTTCCTGATCAAACAATTCTTTTAAAAGTCTTTTAAAATGGGCATTTCCTGAATTCCACTCCTGCCTGCTGCAGTGAAGCAGGCTTTACACTGCCCACCTCTGGCCATTCATTTGGGTGCCTATTTTAGAAACCTTCTCCAGAGCCCTGGGTCAGAACTCAAGCCTCTTGCTTTCTGCTGAGTTTCAGAGTTAGTAAGAACATTCCTCCTCTCCCTCACTAGCTGTGCTTGGCTTGGGCATTTAATAGCTTTGTGGAGCTTCTCTCTTCTGTAAAATGGAGAGAACTTCTCCAAAACCCTTGCAGCTCCTTTAGCAGTGTTTGAACGTGCACAGCACTGCAGCTCGCTCCTGTGAGTGATAGAAGTGCAGGGTGCTTAGAGTGCAGTTCTGCTGCAATCCAATGGATGGTTTGTACAGTATTTAAGTCCCATTCAAGACATATTTGAAAGATTTAATTTATGTAATCCTTCTGCTGTAGGGCAAATGTATTCTGGGATAATATTAGTGGAAGTTGAATTTGGTGGTGGACTGGAAATCTATAGCTTGGGTCTTTTTTATTCTGAAATGGTGTTCCTCTCAGTTTGAGCTTCCGCTTATAGAATGTCCTCAGGGATCATTCAGTCTCTGTGATGGGAACATAGAAGGGTATTCGAAGTGTTTTTGTAGCAAATCCACATCCCAGATGAGACTCATACTTCAGTTGTACTTTCCTATCATTTGTTGTAGTTCGTGTGTGTTGAAAGCCTGGTGACAGCTGTTGTAGATATGTATCCAAAAATCTTCCGAAGGGGCTACCGAAGAGAACTGTTGATTCTTGGCCTTTCCATTGTGTCCTACTTCATCGGCCTAATAATGTTAACTGAGGTAAGATGTACTTTGTTGTACTGCTGCAGAGAAAAGGAAACGGGCTTCTGTTTATAATCATAACAGGTAAAATGCAAGAACGCTTGTCGTATACACATTTCACTGTCAGGAATGTGACTACAAAATACTTGAGACACTGTTCTCAACTACTCTAGACTACTGTGGAACAGCTGAAATGTGGAATGTATCCTCAGTTCTTCAGTTGGGCTTAGGAAATATTTTAATCCAATTGACATAGCCAAGGAAATTCCATCTGCTTTGCACCAACCAGCTCTATTGACTATGGTTTCTGCTTGCTTACTAGGGGCACACCTATTTGGATTAATAGATCAGTCAAGAAGATGGAGTGTAGTGAAAATAGGAAACTGAGACATCTTTGATTTGTATGTCACCAGGCCGGGTCAGTCAGTGCAGCTGATCTCTGAGCAGCAACTGCTTCAGGGAGAGTGACAGGAAAACAAAATAAAGGAAATAAATCTTTTTTCCAAAGCAGGGGGTTTGCTTTGGGATGTTCTAAACTAGAAATTCTGACGGTGTCAGCCCATCCAGCAGTTCATGGTACACCACCTCCGCTACTTCTGTGTGTGGTACCCAGGTTGGGGGAGGACTCTGAGACCCTTTGGTACTTGGGTACTTGGTAGGAGTTTAGTGCTTGCTTTACAGAATGACTTGTATCAGCAGTTTTCCTCTCAAGGCCTCAAGAGAGACGGGCAGAATCCCCAGTCTCCTCTGCCCATATTGCTTGCTGAACCATTACAGCCTCCCTGTATTAGGGGGCGAGGCAGAGAAAACAGTTTCCTAAACTGAACATTTATCCTGGCCACTTTAATGGCCAAGGGCTACCCTGTGTCTGATGGTTGGTATTGTGGCACTACTGATGCAGAGGACGGCAGGATGCTGACAGCGCAGTGTGCATGGTGCAGGGATGTTGTGCTGGTGCAGGACAAAGCTTGCTCTCCTTTCTGGAAGTGCAGAGGTTGCTATTGTAAAGCCATTTGGAGAACAACTTTTAACTTGTTAGGAAAGCATGTTTTAAAGACTTGCTGGAGTCAGGGTGATCCTTGGGGGGGTTTTTTGGGGGTGTGTCAAATAATGACTCAGTAATGCGGCTTAAAGGCTGTGAGCTACACCCAAACTTCATAGGTTGAGTTACTCATTTTACAGTCCCTATGCCATTGGAAAGTGATTCTAGTAGCTACAGATTTTGCCTTCTTTCCCCATATTTTAACTAATTCCTTTATATATGAATAGCACAGACACAAAAACAAGACTCTGCTTCTTCATGTGCAGTGATCTGGAGTTCAAAAGCACCGGTAGATGTCTACAGTTCGATGTGTTAACAAATGAAGTTGAAAAAAGTCAGGGAGGTGGGAGAGCATCTTGGAATCACATCAAATGTTGTTCACTCCAGCATTTACTACCTTAAAGCAAATGTCTACTGCCAGTTAAGGGAATAATCTTAAGTGCCATGGAAGCAAAAATCTTTCACAGTAAGAAATCACCGAGAAATTAATATACTTTGTTCAGGAAGGAACCAACTTTAGTAGGAAGATTGCCAGGGAACCAACAGATGGACTGTGTAATTAAAGCCATATTTGCTATGAAATACTCCTACTGGTGCCAACAAAATAGCTTTATTCCTTTATCTGGTTTTGTCTTCCAGGGTGGGATGTACGTCTTTCAGTTATTTGACTCTTATGCAGCTAGTGGCATGTGCCTTCTCTTTGTTGCCATATTTGAATGTGTCTGCATAGGCTGGGTTTACGGTGAGTTGCTGAAAACTGCTGTGGTTTCAGGTTTTATGGAAGTTTTCTATTTGCATAAAAGCAATGTGTGAGCCTTGTACACTTATGGAATGGGGCTCTCCACATTCCCATGCCCTACCATAAGTCAGTAATGCCTTTTTTCTCCACTCTAAATAACAGAGATAGTGAAAGAGATTTATTTATATATTTTCCCCTTAAACCTTGTCAGGACTGACCTGCACCTTCCTTCCTCGGGGAATGTTCCCTTCTGCTGCTGACAGTCACAGGTATACCCAGGGGAGCTGGAGTTCCTGCCTCATTACCACAGGGAGGGACATAGCAGTGACCCTACCTCTGCTGCTAGTCTGTCAGCAAAGCCAAAAGCAAACCACCACAGATGTTCATGGTTACGTGGTCCAGCAGTTTTTGCACACACAAGACTATCAGTATGACTTTCAGTCCCAGCTATTGAGGGATTCACACACAAGCTTGTAGCATATAGATACACTTTAACTGCCTTCGCCCAGGCTATTAGTGCCCAAAAGCCATTTCTGTTTGACAGCTTGACCACTTCATTGCTCACAATGGTCAGATCCAGATGTGGGCAGCAATCTCTGTGGCAAGTATGGAGCAGATGACAGAGATGTGTCAGGGAAAGACACAGCCTCAGGGAAAGACAGAGCAGCCCTTGTTGCTCTGTTAGAAACTCCATTGTTCTCTTTATGGTTTGAATACTGACCGATGCAACCTCTTCCATGTCCATTCTACATCTTCTTTTCATTTGTTTCCTGGGGTAGGCAGCAATCGCTTTTATGAAAACATTGAAGACATGATTGGGTACAGACCACTGTCACTGATCAAATGGTGCTGGATGGTTCTAACTCCCGGGATTTGCGCAGTAAGTACAGAGCACCCAAACAACTTGGTTAAACACAAAGGGGATTTTCTGTGCTTACTTCCAGAATTTTGCTGCTGCTGCTAGTTCAGAAAAAACATCTCCTGATTTGTAGCTCATGTCCTAGTTAATAAAAAACCCTGTAGGATCTTTAAATGTGTGAGTTGTGAGAACTCTTAGTATACACAATAATAGGAAGAAACAGGGCCCTACATGAACATTTGCCAGTACAATGGAGGGGTTTTTTTCACTGCATCACTGCATCTCTACTATACCTTGTGTCTAACCCACGGAACTCAAGCTCCTGCAGACTCATGATGGTTTCCTGGCTGCTCCAGCCTACTTCCTTCTCTCTGTTTGGGTGAGTAGACATTTTTTCAGACAGGACAGTTTCTTTCTTCTAGCAAAAGTAGTGGCCAAAAGCAATATCTGATACGCGTGAAGAAGGGGAAGGAATTTGCCTTACCACAAGGCAGCAGTGCTGCTGCCAACTCTGGTGGTCTGCTGTGGCTACACAACAGGGTCAAAAGTACAAAAGGAGCATGACCAGTTTGCACATACATTTGATTCACAAGTGTTTGAGGATTAGATGCTAAAACCTTCCAGTTGTCCAACACATAAATGATAGCAGCTGCAAACCCACAGATGCTGGGGCACCTGTAGGGTTCCCTTGAGCTCTGCCAGTTCATTTGCAAACTTGGGTACCTTTCTGACTCATTTTCACCAACCCATAAATGAACTCAGTACCTCTTGCTCTTGTACACCCTTTTGACCACTTTGGAGAAAGTCCACAGTAGCTTTTCTATATTTCATGAACTTAAATGATCCAAAGTGCTTGATAAGACACCTGCCGGATTTAGACAACTGTATTTGAGCTTCTGTGAGGATAAAAGAGCTGGCCTGCAGAACTGCAAACACAGACAGCGGATTAGGGCAACTCTGAAAATGTTGGCTTTCCTTTATTATTGTGACGGGTTGGAGAGAACACAGCTTGTGGTACTTAATCACAGCTGGTTTATGGGAGCAAAGCTTAAGCTTTCCTGCCCAGGTACTGTTTGCTATCAAAGCACAGGTTTTATTGTCATCAAGAGGTAAATAGGATTTAAACTTTAAAGGTTGTTTGTTTCTGTGGAAGCTACTGAGACATGTTATTTAAGCTGTACATAAAAGCAGATGCTGCTCGTTGTTTTGTTTCTCTGACTGAAAAGCTTACCTCTTCTTTCTATCTTTAGGGAAACCGGCCTTGCCTAAACAGTCAATCATTTTCTTGTTCCACAGGCAGTGTTTTGTCAAATACCACTAAAACATTTCTCTGCTTATTTCAGGGAATCTTCATCTTTTTTCTGGTGAAATACAAGCCTCTGAAATACAACAATGTCTATATATACCCTAACTGGGGCTATGGCATAGGGTGGATGATGGCACTCTCTTCCATGATCTGTATCCCCCTGTGGATGTGCATTAAGCTGTGGAAGACAGAAGGCACTTTCATAGAGGTAAGATACGTTTTCAGATTGATAATACCAAAAGAAGAAATGGGAATGGAGAACGAGCCCTCACCTCAAGAGACTAAGCACAGTTTAATCAAAGAAGAAATACCACATGTGGTTTCTGGTGGCAACTTGGGTTAGGCCTCTCAGTCACTGGTAGAAAGAGGGATATGAATTTTCTCTGTTTTCTTCTGAATGTGCAATCTGTGGCAAACTAAACAATACTATGGCTTTAAGGAGCTCAGTTCCTGCTCAGTTTGTAGCTTAAAATATCTGTAACATCAGCTAAATCCCTCAAGAAGTTTATACCAGCCATTTGTTCTGGTCAGCTGTCTTCTTTCATGGCTTTGGTAACTAATGTTTGTGCTGGCAGGATTTTCCTCCAGGAGCTGGGTTGCAAACCTCACATATGTCTTGAATACAGTTTTGCTGATTACAGTTATCTAAGTGAGAAATACAGGCAGAAAGAATTATTCAGTGCTATTTACTAACATTTGTTATCAGGTTAGCTCAGGTCCAGGCTGAGGTTAAGATTATTAAATATATGACATTTTCTTCAAAGAAGGACCATCTATAATGGAAGAAACAAGAATATAAACCTTATTCACCCATTTGGGATTTCTCATATTGCAGAAAAGCCTAGTTCTGTCATCTGGAGCCCCTTACATACTAGTCAGTGGAAGGAAGTAACCCAGTATTGCCTCCTCCTATCTCAACACATGTATGGAAGGGCCTTTATTCAGCCCCTTTTGTGCTTTCTCAGTCTTTCTGATATTCTCTAGGATCATGCCAACAGGACGAACAAGACTGCAGGAAGTTCTCTGTCTGGGGTGCCTGGGGCTCCTTAATTTACCTAGCACTTTGGAAAGATCTGTCTCAGTGTGTACCCACACTGTCAAGATTATCCTCCATTCAGAGCCAAAGGGTATGACATCTAAATGTACTCGAGTACCTCTTGTTGCAATAGGTACTGCATTCCTGAATGGAAAAGGCATCCAACATGGCAGTCCATGTTGAAATGACACCATTAAGCCGATTAAATATGGCCTGGAGGGTACCTAGGAAACCTTTGCTATGGGTATATAACCACAAAATTAATTGTCTGCAATATGTCTTAGCATGTCAAAAACGAAGTTTTGCACAAATCTTAACATGATTTCCTTAATGAATCAACCTTTCCCTGTCTCTGCAAGTAAACAGCCTTTGTTTGAAGTCTGTTTAATCTGAAGCACTGCAGACAGGTTGTTCTCTTTTCCATACCTGCACACAGGAGGGGGTTTTAGTCACAATTGCAAACTTCTCAGTAAGCGGACTTCCTGCAGCATCTCTGCTCCCTGAGCTGAGAGCAGCAACATTGCTAGAAAAGAGAAAGCTCTCAGATGTACACACATCTTTTTGTTCTTTACCATAGCTTGATACACTTTGGTGGTCTCTTGTTTATTTTTTCAGTGTATATCCTTTGACTGTACCATGAGAAACATAATGCACCCACAGATCAGGCCTTACCCAGCGCATGGAGCTGAGCTTCTTTATGGCAGGGGATGTCACTCTAACTCAGTATGAAAATTCACTTGACTTTGCCTTCACCTTCATTCTCTAGCATTCGTTCTGGTGTGATCTGTAAAGAATTGGGGGGCATGCAGCTTTCTGGATGTGAACAGAGAAATGAGAAGTGGAAATACAAGAGAAAGGGGGTTATAGTCAGTCTGTTTAAGGAATGTCTGTGTGTCATCAAGGCAAAAATAATGATTCCCATCTTCTCCAATTTTCTAGAAATTCAGGAAGCTCATTACACCCAGCTCAGATCTGAAAATGAGAGGGAAGCTTGGAGGAGGAGCCTACATTGCAGCAATAAATGACTGCGATGCCAAACTGAAAGGAGATGGCGCCATTTCAACCATTACAGAAAAGGAGACACATTTCTGAAAGAACTCTCTTTTTTTGAGTTTGTTTTGTTTTTTTTTTTTTTTTTTGTATAAATAAATGGATAAATAAATTCACTTAATTCTAGAGGCTGGCTTGTTTTGCACAGAATTTTATTAACCAGTTAATTATAAAGTGAAAACTGTATACTTGTTTAAAAATGATTTTTTTAAATGACTATGTAAGTAATGATGATGTAAAAGAAAAAGAAATAGTTCTCAGTATGTTAGTGATGACTTCTTGTAATATGGTGATCGCAGCTAATGTTTTTTGGCAGCTAGAGGGACTGTATCATGTGCTGTACAACTTTTTTACGTTGATTTCTGGCAGGTGTAATATTGTATAGATCTGTGCATTCTAACCTTCAAGCATTCCAGACCATTTCAGCTGTTCATGTATGTATATAAAGTGGACAGGACATCCTTGGGTTTATACTGGAACAAACCATGAGGGGGTGCAAGATGACTTGTAGCTGGGGTTCATACTGCTGTCTGGAGGTGGGCTGCACCCATGGGAGTTCGAGGGAGCCCCTCCAGTGCAGGGGTGTCGTGCTGTGTGGGTTCAGCTGCTGTCCCCTGGGCTGGGAAGGCACATTTGCAGCTGCCACAGTTCTGCTTCCAGGGTGAATGTTGGGAAGCCGATAAGAAGCACCGCCTCAGCTGCTCTTCCGGCCTTCCCTCCACCCCCCATGTGCTTCAGCAGGTCTAAAACTGTGCTGGAATGGGCCCACTTCCAAGTCACTGTTATTTCTGGAGATTGGATAGAATATTTCTTAAGAGATACAAATTTTGCTGCTCTTGTAAGGTCTCTGGGATGCTGTGTACTGCTCCAGGAGACCTCTGAAACTTTGCATTTGCCTTTGTGTCTGGGTACCAGGACTTCATTTTGGCTGACACTCCCCATCCCCTGAAGTGAAATGTGTCTGTCTATGCTTGTACAAGAGGAGATATATGTGGAGGTGTGCTGAGGAAAAAAAAAGGAGCAGGTTTAGAGCCTTTGTGTCTCTTTATCTGTAGTTTGCCAGTCTGTCTGCCTGGACATCTGCTCATTCCCCTCAAATGAAACCAAGAGTGCTGTAATGACAGTGTGCAGCGCTACACAGCTTTTCTCATCTTCAAGGTACTTTCTAGATCCTATCAGATTAGGCACTGATTATTCTACCCAGCATGGTATTGAGGCTTGCACCGAGTCAGGATAGGAGCTTAACTGGTGAAAGGCTGCTGAAATCTGGTCCTTAATCTCTACAAGGATTCCGGGGGGTAATTTATCTATGGTGCAGATGAAGGAATGAAGACAGGGATGTTGCGATCTCTGTTTCACAGAGGGAGCAGTATTGCGTTTGTGGTATCAGGTCTTTTTATTCTATCAATTGAATGAACCTGCTCCCTCTGATTTAAAACAGATTTTGTATGTGAATGTAGCTGATGGATGGTGGTTACCATGAGGTATGCACATGCTAGTCCCAGTTCAAAATCTCTACCTCTTGGGTTAGTTATTTTTCCCTGCCTATACTCCAAACGCTATTATTTGTTCTGGACACCCTCTTTTCCTTGTGGTTTTTTGTTTAATGGTTGTGTGAGAACCTGTGGAGGAACACTGTACTACCCTGCACAGTACCTGCTGGGGAGAGAAAAGCAACAGCCTCACTCAGAAGAAATGACATGCAGCCTGCTCTCTTCTCTGCGATTCCAAACCAGCAAAGCTCAGATACCATCATCTGGAATTATTAGGAAGAGAAGTGGCTCCTGGCCTCTGGCAGAGGAAACTGCTTCACTACAAGTCATTAAGGACGTCCCAGGATTGCCCAGAACTGTACCTGTGGTCAGCACTTCTCTGAGATTTTATGTCTTAAAAAAGCATTTTCATAGAATCACTTTGTCTCAAATCACATCATTAAAAGTCACCGATCTGATTTTATTTTACCTTCTCTGTATTTGTTGTGTGCTAAGGTGGAAGTCTCAGACTGAACTTCTCTACCAGGATTCAACTTGAAATGTTTTAAGTCCTGCTCACCTTGGCATGCTCCATCCTTGTGTGTTCCAGAAAGGACACTTTGAAGGAGCCTGCCTTTGTGAAGGTACCGAGCTGTCACCTAGGACTGCTGGCCTCCCTCAGAGGGAGCCTTCAGCTGGGGATCCGCAACTGGGGTTACCACGGTCCCACTGGAAAATGGGACTGCTGCAAGAGGAATGTTCCCAGAACTGAAACCACAGATTGAGTTTTGTACAATGAAGCAGCTGAAAGCTACATGTTGACATTGACTCAATGCCTGCTCCAAAACCTAGGAATTAACAGTTTTGGAAGCCCTAGGAAGTTGTAAGTATTTCTGACCCAGTGTCCCTTTCTGGTCTCTGTCTCCACCCATCTGTGTTGCAGTACTGAGGACCCAAAGCCACCTATGGACCTTGGGATGGGTTATGCTCCCTCCCAGAGGAAATGTCAACATGTTTTCTTACCAGTGAAGGCTGTGTGGATGTAGATGCACTGTCAGGTTACACTGGGCCTGGATCTCAGTGGAGTTACCCTCAGCTGTTGGGACTCACGTCATGACTGTGTGCAGTACAGTGTGCCCGGAGGTGGAACCCACACCACTCCTGGCCATCCATCAGGCACAAAATCAAAGTCCCAGACAGGTCAGCATTGCCCTTTGACTCCACACACATTGCTGGGGCTCGTGCATGTCGACTTATCAGTGTACTGTGAACTGCTGTGCTCATCCAAGGATCTCCCCAGGAACTATGTGCTTTGTATGGAACATGCTTCCTCTTCTGCTGCTATGAACCATCTCACCTGTAGCTTTATACACATACATATGGTTTGGCATGGTCTAAAGTATTACACAGTATTACTAATGTGCTGTGCTTGTAAATGTGTCCATTTAATATCTATCTGCCCTGTTTAACACTTTACTGATTTTGAAAAACTTCTTTTTCTTTTGTGGGGAGGGGTGGGAGGGGACATTTCCTGATAGCATCGGTGGCTCACTGCGGAGGTGGGGGAACAATATGAAGGGGAAAATGCAAACCCCAACTCTATCATGATTTTTTTTTATGCAGTTAGAAGCAGCATGGCCCTTTTCTGAACTCTCTGCAGTATTATTACAAATAGTACAATAAAAATGAACAACCACTAAGGTTTATGTAACGTTTTACATCAAGAAAGATCCTGTTTTGAAGGGCACAAGATTTCCTCTACTTACTTATTTTCAAAGATTAAAGGAAATGGGCAAACCCCAGTCTGTGTATTTTAGTTTATGTATTTTACGTGACCCTCATCTAACAGATTAAATACTCACAAGCACCCTGTTAGGGCAGACTTGTGGCTGTAAATGGGGAACTTAGAAACAAGAGAAGATTCATCAACTTCTTTGAGCTTGTCCAGTAAATCTGGCGCTGAAACAAATGAAAGTTGCCTGATCTCACAATTTCATGTCACTGTTAGTTAATATAAATCCATGTTTCCATGGAAGAGTCAGCCCTGCCACCCCTCTCCTTCCCCTGCCCGACCCACGCCTGGCTGTGGTGTGCTGAGTGGGAACAGTTGTACACATCTTTCCTTACATACTTTAGTTTTTAAAGGATCAGTTCCTTCATCTGTTCATCTCTGCTCTCTGAGAAAAATCTTCCCAGCAATTGTTTCTGATGCCACTAAACACATGCTGGAAGCCTCAACCGGGCCCCTGTTTCTTACAAGATGCTGATGGAGAGGGTCCTCCTCTATTGTGATGAGGTCCATGGCTTTTAAAACAAGAGTCCTTACTCTTTACTGAGGTATTCCAGTTAAACAAGAGAAGCTAAGGATAGCCAGGAGTTCCTTGCTATAAATGGCTAGTGACAAAATATCAGGGTATGCTTTCTATTTCTATCAGCTTGCTGTTCATAATAGTCCATCAGCCAACTCCACTACCCACTCCTGGCACTTACTACAGCACTATAGAAGAGGCAGAGCAGCTTCTCTTTAATGTTATAGTAAATAATCTCATAAGGAACACGAAGAATTCTGGCTGATCTCTTTTTACTTAAATTAAAACACCTGCTTGTTTATCATGGTATACACAGATGAATCATTCCTCTCCTCTTCCCCAAGGGCTAAAGACTGTCTGCAGTTAAGGCATGCCATGTTCAAAAGGGCAAACTGCAGCTATTCAGGCAGACACCTGCAGGGCCAAGTTGGGTGTGGGAAGTCCTGTGTTCAGCTGTGCTCTGCCGATCAGCAGCCCCGGCACCCACATGCAACACGTGAGAAGTGGAATCGCCCATGAGGTCACAAAGCGGAGGCTGTGGAGATGCTGCGAGGGCTGGAGCAGCTCTGCTCTGGAGCAGCTCTGCTCTGGAGCCAGGCTGAGAGAGCTGGGCTGGGGCAGCCTGGAGAAGAGAAGGCTCCTGAAGGGGAGACCTTAGAGCAGCTCCAGTGCCTAAAGGGGCTGCAGGAAACCTGGAGAGGGGCTTGGGACAAGAACAGGTATGGACAGGACAAGGGGGAATGGCTTTAACCTGCCAGAGGAGAGACTGAGATGAGCTCTTAGGCAGAAGCTCTTCCCTGTGAGGGTGGTGAGGTGCTGGCACAGGTTCCCCAGAGAAGCTAGTCATAAGCAGAAATTAAGAGAAGAACAGGCTACTAAGAGAAGCAAAGGACAACTAATCTCTGTGTTGTCTGCAGGGATGAAAACACAATATATTGCAAGTGACAGTTACATAGCTTATTTTTAGCTATTCTTTCCAGAAGACTAGCCCAGGTTATGTTTAAAAGTCTCTGTTTTTTTGTCAAGCTTTTGGCTCAGCCTTCACGGCAATCTTATTGGGTTCTTGTGGCACAGACTTCTCCCAAGCTTTTGGGCCTCCTGCTTGTGTAGGTACCACTTCTCCCTCCCCTCCTGCACACCTGCACTTCTTCCTCAGCACAATTCACTATACAGGCTCTGCTTCTGCACAGTGAGAGAACCGTGGTGATGGAGGCTGTTGGTTGGTTGGATTCATTAAAAGTAAGTGACAGCACATGGTGACCATGGGTGGGGAAGGAAAGCGCTGTGATGTGATATAAGGGAAGGTAGGGAGAAGCTGGCTTTATGAAGAAGCTGGAAGGAAGTCTTGTGGGAATGTTGTCATGGACAGTTGTTAGCTCTCTCCTGGCATTATCTCCTGAATGTAGTGACCTCTGCTACCTGCCTCAAGCAAGCAGCAGGTAGGGACTGTGAAGAGTGGGGTGGATGATGAAGTTCTGTCTGAACTAGATTTCTAGCACTGTAACTGCTGGAATTTGTGGGTTTCATGTATTGTTGGATTGTGTTGGAGGCCTTTGTGTGTTATGATCTGAGTTGGCGAAGCTGTTGCTGGATTTAGACCAACCCATGGTCAGTTTAAGTTGTGAGGCTGCTCCATGTATTGCAGTGCTGTTGTTAGTTAAAAACCCTCATTTTTTAGATCATTCAAGTCAGATAGTTTAAAATTATTTGGAATTAAAGCATTTTTTCAGTAGATGTTCTCATTGGGAACTGTAGCATGGGTTCTGGTGTGGTCCTGTTGTAAGCCAATGCATGCTTTATCTATTCAGCTGAAGGAGTTTAATTTACCTGCATTTTTACAGAGTTTTGGGGTTTTGTATGAAAATATCAAATGCTGTAAAAGTCAGTTCTGTGCCGGAAGCTGTGCTGTTAGCTGTGTATTGGGAAATAATAGGCAGACAGGATGGAGTGAGGGTGCAGCATTAGGGGCAGTAAGTTTTGTACTGCACCTCTGGATGAGTTACTGAGTAGTAGCTACTGTGGTAACTTCATGGACTAATGGAAGTGTCTGAGGAATACTGGAACCCAGTGAATATAGTGCTCTTTGCTCACTGGAATGCTGACTTCTTGCAGCAGCTGCTTTTCTTCATTGACATGCAGTTACCTGAAACAGAAATGCTATTTCTCTCTGTTAAGCTGGAATTAAGGGATAAAATAATGAAATCTGACTTAAAAATTGAGTTTCCCCCAGCTGAACCTTCCCTTTCTGAAATCAGAGCAAACAGCTTGTGCTCTTTGCAGTGTCTGCTGGGCTGCGCAGGGATGCGGAGGCGTTCTCTGGGGAAGGTTTCCTTTCTCGGGGTGTGTAGGTTTCCGTGTAGGTAACTGCATCCTCCTTGGCTGCTGGTGCTCTTGGAACACGCCTTCTAACAGCATTTCTGTAGGGCAGTGGGGACATCTTTTGGCAGAATCGGCCTAAAGCTGATGAACGGATGAACCTCTGGGTTGTATAAAAAAGCCCCTGTGCTGCTGCTGTCTGCAGCAGGCGAGCAGCGGCCAAGCCCTTCAGCAGTTTTTCCGAACTCTTCACATGTATTTGAAATGCAAGGAGGTGATTGGATTTGTGAGTCCTTTCTGCAGTTGCACCTTTTTTGGTGCAGTTCCGACTCCTTTTGTCGAGAGACCTGGTTCCTGTATCATTAGGTGGCAGCACATGCCACTAAAATCAGTTTGTACCCACGGCTCAGCATCTAAGCCAGGAAACATGGGGTCGAGAGGTTTCCTTAGACCCAATTTCTCATGTGAAAAATGTATTTATAGCCTTTACAGAGAAGCTATGAGTTCTCATGAAATATCCCCAGAGGTTCCTGCTGAAGCTGCCATTGTGGTGTTAAGAGTTGTCAGTGAGATTTCAATGGTCTAGATGTTTGAAATGATGGTAAATAATGTGTGGTATAAGAAATAACGACAACCCACAACATGCTGCTCTCAGCCCCCAACAGCCATCTCACCCAGACGAAACAGCTTCATTCCAAATTTAACTGGTTTAGCCCTCATATTATTTGTTCTCTCTCTGAATCCTGCCAAATATTTCTGGAGAAGATCTCAGAACATACAGCCTACACAACTGAAATGTCCCTGCTGTCAGCTAATGCTCAACCACAGCTGATTCCTGGATGCTTCACTGAGTGCCTGGGAATTGGAGAATTCCAGGAATAGGAGGTTGAAGCAAACCTCCTATTAAATTAGAAGAAGGTGTAATTAGTAGCTGTAAGCACAGTTTTGTGTACCGATGGGAGGTGATGAGATGTACTTGATAAGTGACAGGCAGCAAGGTTCAGATATGCCTTTAATTGTGCGTGCATGTGTAGGCATATAAAGCAAAGCCTTCAGTATGTCTACCTACTCTTTGAGAACAGACCTGGAAAGGAGCTGTCTGAAAGGAAAAAGGCAGCCGAGGTTGGGCAGGGCATGGCTCAAAGTCAAGCAAGGACCAATTCAAACTGCGACCACAGAATCTTGTGGGAGGTTTCTCATTCAAGCAGCTGTGCAACTGGTGCTCTATGGAGGGCCTTCAGCACTAACTTATGAGCTCTTTGAAACACCTGATTAAAAACTGAGCCTGGACCCTCAGAGTTTCTGGGATACTTCCAAGTGCCTTGAATCTTGTGTTCAGTTCTGGGCCCCTCACTACAAGAGACATTGAGCTGGTGGAGCAGGCCCAGAGAAGGGCAATGGAGCTGGTGCAGAGCCTGGAGTGCAAGTGTGATGAGGAACAGCTGAGGGACCTGGGGAGGTTTAGTCTGGAGAAGAGAAGGCTCAGGGGGGACCTGATCGCTCCCTACAACTGCCTGAGAGGAGGATGGAGCCAGGAGGGGGCTGGGCTCTGCTCCCAAGGAACAAATGACAGGACT
Organism: Psittacula echo; assembly: GCF_963264785.1. Taxonomy (NCBI): domain Eukaryota; kingdom Metazoa; phylum Chordata; class Aves; order Psittaciformes; family Psittacidae; genus Psittacula; species Psittacula echo. The sequence continues at coordinate 3,340,380 of NC_137745.1, forward strand.
TGATGATCTTAAAGGTCTCTTCCAACCTAAAAGACTCTATGATAGTTCTATCAGCCCCTAATAGCTTTTCTACACCCTCAGATCCCATTGTGCCCATAACAGTGTGGAGAAGGAGGAAGGAGAGAAATACATTGGCCTGTTATGCTGTTGTTTCTCAGGGGGTTGTCTTGCCACTTAGGACACAAACTGTATTTCCACTCCTGAGGCTTCTTTCTTGGAAAAGTTGGTGCTCAAAATGCACCAGTTCCCCCCTGCCTGACACACACTCGCTTGGCCCAGGGCTCACCTCGTGCACACTTCTCCTCTCCTCCCCACACAATTAATTGCATTAGGAATCGGTTCCTCAGCAGCACCACACAGTTCAGCCATGTATCAGCCCTCTGCTATGGTAGACTGAGTCTCCAGCTGCTGCCAAGGTGCAATTGGATTTGCTTCATCTCATTTTCTAGCATGGCCTTGACCCTGGCCCCTGAGGTACAGGACTTGCCTTGGTTTCTCCAGCTGCCTGGCAAAAATGCTGTCAGAGGGTTTGGAGACCAAGCTAGGAGGAAAATGTCCCCCTAAGCCCAGGAAGGATGTAGTTTCCTCTGTGATTTGATGCCTTCTCAACGGGAGAAGTTAGTTACCAACATCAGAAGAGCTGGCCATAGATGAACATGAGATCACCTCTGCCAGTCTCACGTACTGAGCCAGATACTCCTTTGCTGTCCTCTTTTTGTTGTTCATTGGGCCACCAGTTTACACCAGGGGTCTGGACTTGGGTGGGAGTATATTCTCCATATCAATGCAGTGTGTGTTTCAAATATGGAATATTTGCTGGACAGAGCATGGTTCTGCTATCCTGCAGTACAGAGGATGTTTAAACATGATGGACTGTTGAAATTGGCAGAGAGATGGGGCATGTCTGTTCAGATATGCTTAGTAAAGCAATGAATAAATCTTAAACATGAGCATGCAGAAGAAGTGGGCAGTGGTACAGGCTGTAATTCCTATTGGACCGGAAAAACTTGTCCAAGTCAGTGTGATGCCTCCTTTCTGACATGTGCCTCCTACCTTGGATTTGTCTTCCCCCAGTAAATACTGGCTTGGCCAATATTGGTATTGGCAGTTTTTCCTGCAGCATGGAACCATCCTTCAAGTCTACCCTTGATTTCCCTGTTGGGTCCCTTTGGGCAGAACTTGGGAAAAGATGTGTCCAGGGATCTGTTCTTGAGGTTTTCATGTCTTTTATGTCAGAGCAGCTGGATTGAAAGAGCTGTGCTAGAAGAGACAATGTTTTCTCAGGTGTTAATTCTGCAGTTCCCAGCACTTGTTTCGTACATGCAGACAGATGGGAACTTTGTGGGATACTGTCTTAAAGGGGCCTTTGAACCCAGCCTACTGGGATTCTCAGAGGTGGGAACCAGATCCAGATGTTCCAGGCATCCACAGATTCCATAACCAAGGGGAGTGCTCTGCTTGTCTCAACACCAGCAGGTCACTTACACAGATCTGTTAGAAATCCACTTACACAGCCTGCTGCAGGCACCCCAGGCTGGAGACTTCAGCTGCTGCTTTTCCTTCTGCTGCCTGTTACTTAGAAGCATCTCTGTTCATGATCACCTGAAGCTATTAGTACGTTGACAGAGATTTACCTGCTGTGTGCTGCAACAAGCAAGAGCACTTTATGTGCCACTGGATGTCACTCTAACAAAGCTCAAAGCTCTTTGGCAGTACAAATATTTACATGTTCATTATAAAACAGTGTACAGCCTGTTAAGCTGGATTCCTCTGCAAGAAGAGGGTGAAATAATAAAGAAGTTGCCCTATTCGCTGTCCCATCAGGAAGCCATTGACACCTCAAGTGTTACATTGGGCAGAAAGGACAGCCGTGGTTATTTTTGTTCAAAAAAAATCATTAGGGATGACAAATCAACATTGAACCTAATCAGCTTGAATTTTCCAGGATTTCTTCTCTAGAACCTTACCTTGTAGCATGGGTTGTTTTAAGCTTAGAAGCAAGGCAAATGGCAAGGCTGATTGGTTTTGTGCTATGTCCATTCATGGTTGAGAATTCCGGTGGAGAGCGTGGAATCTGTGTATTGAAGTCCACTTAAAAGTCAATACAATATAACTCTCTCCTCAGCTTTCCATTCTTGGAGAATGACAAGAAATTATAGGTCTGTAATCTGTCAAAGGATAATTCACCTCAGGGACACAGATTACTGCCATTATAAGCTTCATGTATGTGTCTTGGTAGAGAAGGGACTCGTCTGAAGACAGAACAATAATTAATGGGGTTAAGCTGCTGCGTGGAAAACTTGAGTCACAAGTCAGGAGAAGCTATAAAGTGAGGGTGGATGCTCTGAACATTAGCATTCTCTCAAGATGCCAGGGAGGGTGGAAAAGCACTGAAGGTCATCAGCAGACAACAGCTATTGCTGAAAGACTGTAAGAATAACTTCGATAATATTTTCTTAGATTATCCAGGTACTGCTGGTCCCTCCTCAAGGCACAGAGACATCCTGATCTCTACTGAACACACTTCTTTAGATTTTGCCACCCTTTACATTCTGGCTAACCTGCATAAATCACTGACCATGCTCACTTGCAGTCAAATGAGACTAGTCTCCCTACCTCATCCACTGTAGGGGATAAGTAGTTATCTGGCCCCATCCTTCTACTCTTGATATAAAACAAGCCCTGAAATGCTTGCACAGAGACTCCAGCCACTTCTTAGAATTTAGGTAGACTTACTAATTTCTCTTAAACTATGTCTAATACCAAACACAGATAGCTAGAAAATCCAGCAAGTTCCACTAAAATATGTACTTGCTATAGCAAGCTGGATGATTCTCACGTGGCAGAACAGGATGCCAGGGCACTGTACGAGGTTACTTACATCATTAGCCGAGTCACACAACTCTTTCTCCTTTAACTTGAGCCCTGCTATAGATGGCTTTGGCCTGTAGCAAACTATTTCCTGGTATAGCTTTAGGTGGGGTCCTGATACCAGCACAAATCTTACAGGGACCATCCTGGAGATTGTAGTTTGGGCTCTTTTTGAAGAGGTGATACAAAATGAGACCTGTAGTAGTGACGGAAGCTTCATGTACCCTGTCCAAGTGCAACACGAAGATTCTTTTTGACATTAATGACCTGCAGTTGACTTAGTGGCTGCAACTGAAAAGCTCAGAATTCTATTACCCAGCTCATCTCTGTGAAATCGATGAATGTTTCCCTGATGACACATAAAGAGCTCAGCCCTTTTAATATGTGTCAGGAAAGGGCCTTCATTTTCCCCATGTGCCTCTTTACTTTTCTGCCCATTTAAATGAATTATAGAGTACTCAGAGGTTTCCAGGTTCTCAAAACCTCATCAATACAAGGCGCAAGATACAGATCTCTCTCTGAGGCAAACCCCCCAACCCCTTCTCTCCCCATTGCATGTGTGATGGCTGCAATCCAGTTCTGAAAGTATTCCCACTGAGATTATTATGGTTTCTCACTACTAAGATGCTGTCATCTCAAGGGCATGAGGTGCTCCTTAAAGAAGCTAACTGGACTGATGTGGTAGTGTCTACAAAACCCCCACCACTTACACACATTTAGGAGGCCTGGATAGACTCAGTCTAAAATTTAGGCTTGCAAGTGAATGTGGTAAGAAAGGGATGCTGAGAACAGAGCACAATCCTCATGTTGCAGTCCTGTGAGTTGGAGCAGAAATGTGCTTTGTGATTGTGACTTTGATGTGCTATCACCCCCTGCCCCAGGTGGGAAAAGAGGCAACCAGTTAACCTGGGAAGAATGCAAGGCTGCTGGCAAACTCCTCAGCGTGGTCAAGTGCCATTGACGCTTTGCTCAGGGTTCTGTGATACTCCCTTCCAAACACTTTACTGGTGGGGGTTTGGTGGTGGGAATACAAGTTTTTGTAAGTCAGTAGTGACACGGTGCATATCTTTTTTGCAGTGGATCCTTGGCTGTCTCAACACCACTGAAGCATCCTGTTTGATTCACTAAATAATGCTGGCCCCAGTCATACTTGGCCTCACTTTGGCAAATTCCTCCCTAGGGCATTGAAAAGGTTCTTTCTTTTACTGTACCTCACCATATTTATGTGGATGGATATGTATAGGTATGTGAGTGCATATGAAGAGATGGCCATATGTGTAAGCATATGTGCTGGGTGGAAAGTTCCTATCCATACTTGGTTTCTGTTAAATGGTGACAGGATAAAACATCTCATACTCCTGCTTGCTTTGCCTCTTCTATTTTTCTTCAAAAAAACCCCAACTTAGTATTTGCTGCCTCAGGCTTTGATACTGACAGCTTCTAACTCCCATTTGGGTGAGATCTGCTCTATATCCAGAGTGATTTCTGAGTGTGCTCTGGAGTATCCTAGGGTCAGTGAGCCCACAAGTGATGACCACTTCAAGTGAACTCAATGGACCTTTTCTGGGTTGGTTCACATCTGAGTTAAGACAGCACTGCTCTGTTTAGATATCTCATTTCCAGTGACAAGCAGAAAATGTTAGGCATTAGAAACAGAAATAATCTATTTCTAAGCCCTTGCCTTGTACACCTGTAGAAAAATACACTGTCCTTTTAAAATCTTTCTGAATATCAGAAGATTAAACATAGGTGCAAGGCTTTGGCTGCTTTCTTGTTTGGTTGAAATGGCTTGCTCATATGTAATTGTTCGATCACTGATGCAATACATGGGAAATAGTACAGTAACTATGAGCTTATGGAGCATGAAGTCTAATCTGAAACCTGTGCAAGTCCAGGTCTTGAATGCCAGATACCAGCTCAGAGAGAATTTAGCCTGATTATTTTACTTTATTACAAGTTTCTAGCTATTTGTGGGTTTAGATAAACATTTCATGTAGCTCTTACCAGCAAGAGGCTGGCAATCAGAGATAGCACACTGTGCTCTTCCAGAGCACAAATATTGTTTTTTTTTAGGTAAAGCATATTGTATTGTAACACTTCAAACTAGAGCTGCTTCTCTTGATATAAGGGGACAGATTGTAGCAACCTTTTCTTCTTCTCTAAAACTTCTTTAGTGGAAACCTAGCAAAGAAATTTGACTGTGCATCCTGGTACAATTTAGATCCTTAGTTTACTTCTGCTTGTTGTCTGAAGCTCAACCAATCTGTAACTTTAAATTAACTGGAGGCCTTAACCAAAGTTCCTGTAGGCTGATCATGCTGCCTGAGAATCAGGCCTTTAAGCTCAACATGAAGACATCTCTTCATGTCTTGGTACACTGAGCTGTTGAAAATGAAGTGATACCAACAAAGGGTTAGCCAGTCTCCTTTGTAAGATGACATGCAAGATGCAAATTCTGCTTAGGTAGAAGGGTACTTGATCAATGACAGCTCACTTGCCTTATGACCCCAAGGACCTTTGTTCACTTGGTCTCTGTCCAGCATATCACTTGGTCACTGTCCAGCATATCGACCACGGTGCCATCAGCTTTCAGACATCTTGTAATTCCTGTTGGTATTTCATACAGCAAATGCTGCAGTAAATCTAATAACTTGCAGTGCTGAGGCTGATGTAAAGACCCCAGTGATAGTGTGTGTATTGCTAAGCTATTCTAACATTATTTAAGATTATTTTATAATCTTAAAGTGTAAAGTAATGTGGTTGTGGCTGCATCTCACAATCCTAATATAGGAAGGAGCATTTATAGCTCTTCCAAGTCCTCAAATAAGATTTCTTTGCTATTTGAAGTATTGATTTTTTTAACAAATCATTGAGATTTTAAATTGCAATTGACTTCACATTAAATGACCTGCTTTGTCGCGGGTCTTACATGAAGCCAATACTGATCATTTTCCAAAAGTTAATACTTTCATTTCATCAGTACATCCCAGCTGGGTTACAGGAGTCATTCTGTATGTATAAATGCCACCACTACAGTACTCGGGCTACCTACCAATATGCCGAATGTGTGTCAGCACAGAGAACAGAAGCAAAAAATCCTAATTTAATACTTGAAAAGAAGCCAATAATTTAATTGCTACAGAAACCATAATTAGAAATCATTAACTGTTAATAAAGTGTTTAGAAGACTCAAAGCATTACTGATGGTGAGCTATCATCCCCCAGATTCATTTGCATGCTAGACAAGGCTTTAAGGAATTATGCAATAAGATTCAAGGTGACAGCAGAAAAACTGATAAAACACTTTCGTAATCCTAGTTTGCTTTCATTTTACTACAGTTGTTACCACTGGTTTTTAGTTAGAAAGATTCCACTTCCAAAATGGAAGGGATTAATTTCTGAAGACTGAAGGAAACAAGTTAACGCTTGTTAGAGAATATTTAGTGCCTCTGTTGATACTTGCACTTCTTTCTGCGGAGCATCTCCACTGCAACCTGGAAGTTAAATCCTGAGCTACCACAGTAAGAAGAGCTGCCTGTATCACAGAAGCATTTGGGAGTTTGTGTTGGATATTCTATGAATTTTTAACAACATGAATGTTGTTTAGTAAACCATTCTCCCTTAACAGCAGCAGCCTTGGCTGGAGAGACTTGGAAGGAGATGTAATCACTATCCTGAATGTGCAGTTAGATAACTGAGCCTAGACTGCAAATGTAGAATGTACCAGCACCCCCCTGCAATGGGCAGGTGAATTTCTACACCCAACTTAGTGCAGACTGCAGACACCTCTTTTTCCCACTCACACTAAACACAAAGTGCAAATTTCAGATTCACATGTGAAAGTAGGATTGCGAATGTACTGCTTTGTCTGTGACAGGAAGTCTCAGAAATGCTTTAAGTGCCTGGGCCCAAAGTCTGCTTGGAGGAAATACAACCTAAGACCATACTTCTCAGTTGCAGCTGGGGAATACAGTTGAAGGCAGATGTAAATTCCAGACATAGCGAATATGAATGCTGGAAAACTGAGAGGAGGTGTAGCAGCAGCATGTAGGTGCCAGTGGCAAATATGGTCTGCTACTCACGTACTTGAATGGGAAATTTGCATTCGTATTCATTTCAAGCCAAAATAGCACTAGATTTAGTAGCCTACCTGTCTAATCCAAGCTGTAGTCAGAATAGTTTCATAGCAGTAAAGTCAGAAGAATAATAAAACCATCTAAGCCGCTAGGGTTGGCTGCATGTTTCCTAGTTCTTCTCTTCCCAAGCTGATAACCTATGCAGCAATTGTTCTGTGTAAACAGCTGCCCTCCTGATTTGGTGCACTGATATCTCAAAGCTGTACATACATTTTTTCAAAGTAGACTTGTCTGCTTGTGTTAGCCTTCCCTAGAGTTAAAATATGTTGTTAAATCTATTGTTCAAATTCCTGACATAGTTGAGCAGATACTTTGGGTTTCGTCTTGCTCCTTACTGTCATTGCTTATTTGGTTATACTTCTTTCTTCCATAGAAAGTGAATATAAATATCTTTCTATCCAAGTAGATGATGAAGAGAGTATGTAAACCTAGCTGTCCTACTTGGAAAAGAAAGGCTGTGAGTTGTCCTGCCTATCAAGTCAACATCTGAATGTCTGAACGTGCCAAACTGTTAGTCACACAGGAAGCAGCTGTTAGTATGAGGAATCATGGAACTCCAAGGAAGCATGTTGATGTTTTTGATTGATGACATTGATGACAAAGCAATGTATTTTAAAAAGGTTGCTATTTTAAAAAGCTTCATCTGGGAACATGTTCAAGAGGTTTAAACCTCTCCTCAGAGTGTATAAATGTACTACTTGGGCAAGTTGTAGGAAAGCTTCAAAAATGCCATCTAAAAATGTCAGCAAAATATATTTTGCTTTCAGAACAATAACTGTCATAAAAACTAGCATTAAAGAAAGTATAAAACAAGTTGTAGCTGTTAAGATGATCAAAACCAGTCCACCTGAATGACTGAACATCTCCAGTGCCTCTTCACATGAAGAAAAGGTATCAAAATTGCACAGTGCAAAGTAAATATGGAATGCTTTTTTTGCAAGAGAGCCAAACCAGTTGTGATTTTGTTTGTAGAGTCTTCAACTGCAATGCTCACTAATCACTAGAAATAATGAGCTGAGGACTAAGAAAGGTGCTATTCAAAATGCATAAGACTAAGGATGAAGGAAACTGACAACAAAGCGCCTAAAGTAAATATAGAAATTAACACAAGATCATAACCTGTTGTATCTAGAAAGGGTAAAGCAGAGACAATCCTTAAATTAAATCCATCAGTATCTAACATGGAGATTCTATGTAATGTATGTATATGAATAACTTCAGGCTTTTGAGATTCTTGGCAGTTTCTCAGAGCCAAAACTTCATGCAGATATGTGGTCTATGTGAACTGTAAAAGCAAACAGCTTATTGTTGAGCAATGTTGCAGAATTCATGTGTACTAAAATGTTTTACCCAAGCTGTGTCTCTCACCTAGAAACAGTTTTTGACTGATCAGTTGTTGCATTAAGTATCCAGTGGTTGTGTAGGAAATGATACACTAAATTTTCCTTAGCTAGAGCTTAGAGAAGGGTTGAACTAAAGTATTTATTTCTGGAAATGTATAATCTTGTTACATTAGCGTTCCATATTTATGGAAAGGATTACTTTTGCAAAGTAGCTGGGGCTGTGACAGGTTTGCAAGAAGAGTGTGGCAATGGTGGTATATACTCCCAAATTGCCTCCCCAGTTGCCAAGTAACAGATGTTCAGCTCTTTAGTGACTGGAAGCAGCTTGATTGTCTGGCTGAAGGAAACTGCTGACTGTGTATGGTGTCCTTGGACAGCCTTTTGCAAGGCTTTCATAGCGAGGAAAGCCAAAGCCTACTGCTCTGAAAAGTTTTATAGATATATACACATCAATGTGTTTAAGTTATTGTATATAGTGCATAGTTTTTGTTGAAACTAAGCAACTGCACCAGGAAAACATGTTTCCTTCCATGGGAGGGAAGCAGTTCTTCTGCAGGGGATGTTGGTGCTTGTGCACTCTGCTCCCAGTAGGCAGAGCTGGCAGTGCTACATTTATGAAGGCTGGGAATGTGAGTCCATTCCTCCTAGCACTCTTGAGCTCTGGCCTTGACTCCTACAAAGTATGAGAGTTCTTGCTTGCCATGTTGATCAGTAGCTATGCTGTTCAAATTTATTTAGACAAATGTGTATTGGGCTGAAATTAAACAATGGTCATTTCAGAAAACTCTCCTATGATGGATACATCTAGAAATCCCATTCTTTGGATGTCATTGATACTTAATACTCTTGATTAGCTTAGATTAATTATCATTTGTAATACCTTTGACCATATGAAAAACCTCTCATTTCTCATGCCTTCATCCATAGCATATGATAAGACTTTGCTTCATCAATGTGATTGAGCTGGCATCTCTCCATCTTTGCAGGGCACCTCTGCAGTTGCTAGTCAAATTCATTGAGTAGCTTCAAATCCATTGAAGGTCACAGGTATCATTCAGTGATATTAGGGGGCATTAGGTTAGCTCTTCCTGAGAGTCTCAATTACAAAAGGTAATGAAAGTCTACAGGTTTCAGCAGAAAACTTAACTGAGAACTTGCTGGGTTTGCAGTATATGAATGCAAAACTGTAACCTGTGAAGCTGTTCCAGCAGGCAGCCATCTTAACAAAACCCAGTATAATTTAGATCCCAAGTAGAACAGCAGCTTGCTACCCATGGTGATAAAAGCTGCTTCTGTTGCAGTGACTTTGCAGCAAAAGAGAATTAAAGACTGTGGGGTTTTGGGGAAAAAAAAAAAAAAAAAAGAAGCAAGATTCATCTAATCCTTTTATCTCAGATTGAAATTTCATCCTGCAACACCACTGAGATGAGTGAATCAGACACAGCTGAAAAGGAGGAATGAAAGGAGCTTTAACTATGTGCTGGGTAAAAAAAACTCTAAGAGATTTTCAAAGACATGCAATGAGTCCACCCCTAAGCATATGTCCACCAAATGAACAATCAGCCACCTACAGCTCTGGAAGAAAACCAGCACTGAGCTTTGCAGATCTGCTGTCCTATTGCAAATCCCTTGAAAACAAATGCTCATTATAAATACCATGTACATGGAACAGTACACATACTCTTTGTGGTGTAGAGACAGCTATTTCTAGAGTCAGTTTAGTGAAACACTTCATCCAGCATCTCATCAAGTTTGACATGTGAGAGAAACAGCTTTGATATGCTAGACTAGCAGAAGAGCTAATTTATCTACTACTGTAGTAAATGGATCCACATTTAGGAATAAGGTGTGCATAAGATGCTATGAACATATCCTTCTTGCCTCACCTGTAAATTCCACCAGTGAATGCTCTGTGATTCTTTAGGCCTAATGTAAATTCCATTGGAATCAGTGTAAAGGAGTATTGTCTTTTGGCTGCAATCAGGCCAAGGATGCATTCAAACTGCTCCAAAGAAAGCATGCTGTTAGCTACCTGAGTGCAGAGATAGGAAAACAGGTTTTTTAAATGAATCCACAAGAAAGCATTGTGAAGGGTGAACATTACTAACTTCAGCAAGATGATTGCTCTATTTGCATGCTCCAGAAGAAACACGGAGCATTCCCTAGTGCACAATGTGAACATGAAAACAATTTCCAATAAAGCTGTCATTCATTCTGACTTGTATTAGTTACTAAAGGTCATATTTACCTATAACAAGAGTGATACTCCCTATTGTTATCTTCTTGGCCTTCAAAACCCTCTACTGACTGGTGTTTAGCTGCATTTTTTGTTCAATAGCTAACAAGAGGAGCTGGCCATGTAGTGCTCCTCAAAACCCTGGTATGCACATTCAGACAATTAGGCAAGGAAGCATATGCAACCTGTAAGCTGTCATTTGCTCCAAGGATGCTGTAGTCGATTTTCTAGCACACAATTCCCTTTTTTCTCTAAACATCTATATCTGAGAAATCACTTCCAGATCTTGGATATGCAAAGGAAAGAAAGGGAATCCACACTGAATAAATAAGACTTGTGTGAGAACACCGGTGAATAAATGAATTAATAGTAACAAAGTTCTGATCAAGCACACATTGTTTGAGATGAAACCTTTTGTGGTTGTTATTGTATTGGGAAAACAAGGAACAATTATTTCACAGGCATAATATCTCCAGCTGAGCAAAATACTTGACTATGTGCTTCAGCTTAAGCACATGAATAGACCCACAGCCCTTCCATTACTGTTCTTTATTACTATGTAAAGTCCTGAGCTCCCTTCTCAAAGCTTTTACTTCTTATTTCTTCTCATCAGGCAAAACTCCCAATAATTCCATAACACACTTGAGGTGTTATGTGAGCTATTTATAGGTGCTTTCAACAGAAATAACTTGGACAAATCTATCATGCAGAGTCTTCCAAGAAGGTTTGCTGGTCTATGCCTGAACTGCAAATTATATTTGCAAAATATAGCCTGGTTTGGAATGAAAAGAGAATGTTAACTCACATATAATATCTCCAGAAGATGATGGATGCATTTAGCTAGAACGACCTACTATAAAAATAGATTTCTGGTTCTTTTATTTTGGCATGGAAACAATGAGATGTGGGAAGAGGAGAAAGAGCCTGAGAAACTCTGCATCAGCTGCTCCCTGCTGAGCCCAGAGGCAAGCCTACTAAGTTTTATCATCCTGAGTTCTCCAACCAGGGGTTTATCTAAAAAATGTTTGAGAACTTATTTATCTTCATCTTGGGTTCCTAAGGAAAGGCATCTTACAAGGCTTTGATACTCATTTTCTCATCATGCCCTCAGAAACCTTTGTACTTGGTAAAGTTCACACAGATACAACACAGGAAAAAAAGGCTTAAGATGTTACATTCCTATCAGGCTCCTGAAAATAAGTAGTCAAGGAGAGAAGAGCCGATCTATCAAAGATGCTATTTTTAGAGAATGTAATGTATTTCCCCACAAAGTTAAAAGCTGTACTGAATGTTTTGACATAAGGAATGGATATAGAGGAAAGGTATTAAAAACTTCCAGTCATGAGAAACTCTTGAATCCTTTTGGGGCAGCAAAGAAGCCAGCCCTGAAATGAACTCTTCGGAAATCACATCCCTAGAATTGCTATCTTCTCTGAAACAGGTCTTTTGATGTTCATTTACCCCCACTTTCATTCCACACAATAGTATTAGTAGGAGAACGAGGATCTTTGTTCCACTGAATAACCTTTCCTTCTTATTCTTTACATAAATAAATCATTTTAGGGGTTGAAGCTTCTTACCATATCTAGTTCTGATACACACAAATGTGGATTGGGCAACAAATGGTCTGGTTTGGTTCAAATTGTTTTACACTTTTTCAGATTCCTTTGTCATTAATGCAGTCCTATCTAGTACTGAAATGCGAGTGTGGTTTTGCATGGTCAAGCACTTTGTTTTTCCATAGCAGGCTCCTTGGGCAGGGTCTGATTGAGGTTTAGTTTGGTTGCTAGATTTATAGTCTCAGAGTCAGTGTGAATCACATGCACAAAACAAATTTAGACAACCAAGTAAGTCAAAGCTCACACATGAAGAAATTATAAAAGGAGAGGAAAGTCTAAAGTTGATGTAAAACACAGTTCAAATTTGAATCAAACTCCAATTTGAATGTTCAAGTTCCTTTCCTACTCCTGTGTCTGTCAGCTCTAAAGTAAGCTGATGGTACACTTCTTTTCTAATGTTGGTAATGCTGGTGCTTGTCCATTTGACTGCAAAAACGAGTCATGTTTTAGAGAGATGGAAAATATGTGCAAGACATCACCAGTGACATCAGCCTAACAAGAACGTTGTTTTTTATAAAAATAGAGGCCAGACAAGTCTAGTGTGAGGCATCCCTGCCCATGGCAAGGGGTTGGAACTGAATGATCTTAAGGTCCTTTCCAACCCTAACTGTTCTGTGGTTCTATGATCTAGGTTGCTAACTCCAAAGCAAAACTTGGGCTCCTCCATAATAAAGGGGTCACTGGACCTGGCTCTTTGTGCACCTGCCTTGCTCCAAAGAAGACTACCCTGTACCCTTTACAGTAATACCTTCTGCACAGATGGTCATTCAAAATGTATTGCAAATTTCTGATGTCATTCAGCTACTGGTTGTGCATTCACACAAGCTTCACACATCTGCATCACTGTAGGGTTATCCATACTGGAGCAGAACAGTCATTTATTCAATTTAGTATCTTTCTCTTCAGGGCAGTGCAAAGTAGAGGAAACAATAGACACCTACTGATGAGGATAGAGAGCTTTAATTATGAAATGAAAAGGATAATAACTAATTTTCTCTCATCATTAGCCTTTTCCAGCATGATTTTGGAATAATTACAAAAAGGGGGAGAAACAAGAACATAGCCTATGTATTGACTCTGAGAGTTCAGTACAACTACAGCTTCTGCACTATAAAGCTAACTAGTCATTGCTGGTACATTTTGCCACTAGAAAAGGATCCAGAAGGAAATCTTTCCTTCTAATCTTCCTTCTTTACCTAAGACAAATTACCACTCTGAGCTGAGCTCCAAGAATAAGGGCAAGCCCTGGTCCCTAGAACTGATTGCCAGTATTCTATGCTTGCTATTTTCCTCCTGGCATTCCATCTGCTATGAACTTGGTGCTGCCATTCAAAAGGAGACCCAGGTACAGACCATAGGAGAATTCTTTACAAAAGCTATTCCAATAGTCTGGATACAATCCCTACCTTGCTTGGAGTACTTAATCTCAAACAATCTGACACCCAGAAGCCTTTAGAGATGCACTACAAGAGAATGTGACCTAAGTAAGTGTGAGAAGGAAAGCATGGCATGAGAGAAGGATGTTTTCATTTTCTCAAGGAAGAATGATATGCAAGCTACTATTCACACAGCTGTACACACAGCAGGTGAGCAAGAGTGATGGGACTAGGGCCCGGATCATCAGCTATCTGATCCAGGAGCCTGTGTAGCAGAGTTCTAGTAGTCTAAAGATCATCATAATGTGTTGGGGTAGAAACAGGCATAATCTTAGGGCCTCTTGCAAAGTCTATGGTATAACACTGGGATCACCAAAGCAGACAGGATCCCACCTTTGTTGTCCGATATGTGAGCAAGGCTGATGTGTCCTGACTGTGCCAGGCTTCTGCCTAAATGCAGTGCATGTCCCTGTGTTCTGGTTCTGCTGGGCTTGTGTACGTATGACTTGGCGGTGTGTATGTCTGAAGTTCAGCACATTGCACCCACTACTCCACCTGTGAGAGTCTTGTTGGGCTCACTGCTTTCTGCTGCATACTTGATTTGCACGTGTGCAGTGGCTGTTAAAGGACTTGGGGATCCTGCTCACAGGATCTATGATGATAACATTCCTAAGAAAAGAATCCTTGTAAGGGAAGGATTACCAAGTGCTTTTAAACCTAATCCAGCACCCACCAAAGCCACACCTGTGCAGAAGCAGAAGCTGCGATTTGAAGTAGGGAGTTGGTCTTGTTTGTGTTTGCGTGTAGAGGACTGGCACATGAGGGTTCAAACCGCTTTCTTTTCACCCAGCTCTTACTCAGGCAAACTATTAATTTCACTTTTTAGTTCCTCACAATATGCTAAATGCAAAATCCTAGTTAAAAGAGAATAGGCACCTGAAATCAGTCCACTAAACTAGCAAACACTTGGTCCTGCTGCAAGCCTGAGTCTTGTGCTACAGTGTGCTCTTTCAGCCCTGAGCTTGCATCCTGTGCCTGCAGGGCAGTGTAGAGTAAGCATGAGCTGTAGCATGCTCTGACTTGACAACAGCCAACCCTGCAGGGGATAATCACAAGCTCCTACTAACCATGAGCAGAAAGTGACAGGTGGTGGCACTGATCCTAGAGCCCTCATTGCCTCTCCAGGAAGGCAGAGTCAGGCCCTTCATTTTGCATTGCTATACATCTTGAAAGCATTAAGGAGGTGATGGAATCTCAAAGCAACTTTTCTCTCTCATCTCCATAGGCAGACTCATTCTTCTGTGTGGTTGCTACAAATTACGTGCTTTTAAATATGGAATGTACTCAGTGCATTTAGAATTCTGACAAAGCCATGGCACAATTCATATATGCATTTATGTGTAGAAGCGCATGCACATGCCCAGTCACATGCATGCATGAAGAGCCCATTTTACTTTCCAAATAATTGTTAAACACAAAATCAAGCCTGCATTTTAGTCTCCACTGTAATTATAATCAATGTCTTCTAAGAAGATAAAAAGAGAAAAGTGGGAATCAGGAAAAAGGAAATGTTACAAGCCTTTTCATTAGGGTTTTATGTATTTAAAGAATTTACATTTTTAACCAGTGGCAAATTTATTTCACACTCCATAAGCTCTGAGGATCCTTTGGGATAAACAGCATGAAAGCTGTCATTTTAGAACAATCATCTATTTTCTGTTGATTGAAATTTTGCTTTTTTTTTTGCCATGGTGTTTTGAGGATGGCTGGAAATATTTGCTGAAGATGGTAATTGTCAAACAGCTTGTTCTGTTTAGAATTGATTTGTTAAGGAGGGCTGTCTCTGTGATCAAAATAGAGGGAATGGTGCCAGTTGATTTCCTTGGGCTGCAGGTTACAACCTGAGAGATCTCAAGCTCCGTGTGAGGTCCATAACAGCATGCCCACAGGCCACGTGCAAGGGCAGCAAGGAGAACCTGCTTAGAATCTGAGGAGAGGGAGTCTAAAATCTGTGTGGAGAGCTGTGGAGATCACTTCTTCAGTGCCTGTAATTTAAGGTCATGGATGGCCAGTCATTTTCCACAGGAACTAATTGATTACCATGTGGAATTAGTGGATGGCCTAATTCTACTTCCATCAGACAATACTTATGTCACTGCTACTGCAAAGCCAATCTGAATGGAACTTTGGGGCTTTTTGGTTAGAATACTCTTTATTCTAAATAATACAATCTAACATCAGCTTGTAGAGGGGCATGTTGGCAACTTTTTATCCCTAGCCTTAGTGTAGGGTCAGAAGCATGGTAGCCAGGAACTGCATCTGACAGGGTAGCATGAACTAATGTGAACTACACCTTTGGCTCACTGCACTGAAGTTCTAGCAAGAGTAGTCTTATTATTGTATCTCTTCTCAGATATGATGTCTAGTGCTCAGGCATTATCTGTGCATCTATTCAAGCGCCCGCTGTCAGTTATAGGGAGCTTCAAATTCCTTGTTTATTAAAGAGTGCAGTTCTGTAACTTACCTGTCTCTGCCTGAGTCCCATTGATTCTGTGTTGGCCATGGGAGCTGACAGCACCAGGATGTTTGTCCAGGTTTTGCATTTTAAGAGTGACAGCAGAAAAATACTTATTGTCTTAACAACTATGACTTTTCTACTAAGTCCAGCAGAAACAAAGAGGAATAAAGTCAGCCACTCAACTCAGCAATGGCTTTTGAGTAGGGTATTAGTATCTTTGAGATGATCCTACGTCAGGGCTAAGTCAGGATGGAACATGGATTTGCCACTTCTTAGCGCAGCAACAATAATCTGCTTTCTTAAAGACAGAAATTCCTGGGCCTTACAATGAGTGTAAGACTGTTGTTACTGTGGAGCTGTATTGATAAAAAACATAATTGAGTTTAGGTGTCCTTGGAGCAATCCCCTTAAACTGAACTGCTTACTAATGTGTAGTACTCCCTCATAAGTGTATTGTTTGGTGTTCAAATCCAGCTTCTTTTTTGTTTGATTTTGGATACTGTAGGATGTGATAATTCTTTCTTTAACAGCTTTCTTTTTAACTAGTCAGTGTAGAACACAATTATTACGTGTGGTGAGGACTGACACAGACCTTCCAAAAGTCACCAGCAGAGACTGCATGCAATTGCTGTTCTTCTATGAACTCATAAGTCATACCCAGCAATAGTTCCATCACAAATAGAGACTTTTGTATAGATTTAAGAGGATCAGTAAGATCTCCAGATGCTGTTTGTTTGAAACTTGTGTTTCTGATGGACCCATTGCTATATGTTGTTCCCAAATATCCTAAAGGAGCTGACAAAACACACATTTTGGAAAGCAGTTGCTCTCACTCCAGAAAAAGCATCAATTAAATTCTGAGGTAAGAAAACAGGGTTAATATTGTCTTTCATTATTACAAAGCATCCTTGAGAACCAAAACATCAATGCAAAAATCAGTAGCAGGATGATCCCATCAGGCTTAGTGTAGTTGCTAAGCAACACTTCACATTAGCTTTAAGGCACTTGTACTGTGACATGATTGGGACAGAAATCAGAGTTGCTGCTTTCTTCAGGAAAAAATCGTAATGAACGTGTTTGGTGGTTTGTGGGAGAGGGGTAAGGAGGCTGATCTAATGTGTACTGCAGCTAAACACAAGGCTTGGAAAGAAACATAACTGTTTCTGTGTTCAGATAGAATCATTTCACAGAAGAGATGATGTGTAGCCCTTGATGTGTCCTCCTTTGAATAGTACTGAAACAAGACCACTCTGCTGCTTTCACAAATAGATGTTTCAGAAGCTCTTTCATGGAGGAACATTATTAGTCACCATGCTCTTCTTACAAGAGAGTGATGTACAAATAGTAACTGTACATGCTGTAAACTTGTATCTAGATGCATTCTTCATGGAGGAGCTTATTCCAGTCACTGCTAGGTCACAGTGAAACTGTGATTTAGCCTTTGACTGTAACAAGTTATACTAATCTCATGAAGTATATACTGTAGGCTATATACTGACTGCAGCCTACCTTCCACTTACACAGTAGTAACATACGGCACTCAACATTTAATGGAACTATGGGAGGGTGAAGTTGAAGTTAAGTTAATTAAGAGCCCTTTTCCTTTATCTTTTTAATAGCTCCAGTTTTCTTTTGTCACATCTCATTTATGGTGTACTCTAAACTGAGTTTCAGAGCTGGGGGTGTATTTTATTGGAACTGTTAATCCTGTAAAAATGTCATCCTCAGCTACTTACAAAAGCTCTATGAACTGTTGTCTTGGAACAGTAATAAAATAGGTTTCCTGCTGCAATATACAGAAAAGATTGTGTCAGCCTTTAGGCACACATGATGAACTGTTGGATCAGTGGACCAGCCAGAAGATTCAAGTCAGATGACGAGCAACAGCATGTTGGAATACTTAAGTTATTCTCTTCTGCATCCTTGTAACCCCAATTCTTTGAATTCAACGCTATTTGCTACACAGGCACTCTTTTATTGGGAAACATGAAGGGGTTTGCAAATAAGGTTGAACATCATCGCTTCTGTGAATAGGCCCAAGGTACTTGTGCATTCCCACACTGGCTGCTTCTGTTGCTGGAACAATTAACATCTTGTTCCCTACCTGGCAATTCATGAATGGAAAATGATTACAGGAGGCAATTACAGTTTATAGTTCCCCCTCAAATGAAATGGGACAATACACATCACCAACCTAAGGAATCAAGTGGAAGCTATTTCTGTCTTAATTTCTTACTCTTCTAAGGAAAGTGTGATCAAACATGCATCTACTTTTCTTTTGTGTATTATGGATGATGCTTTAGATTTGAGGCTGGTGAGTCTTTGGAATTGCTCTGCCAAGAGGCTGGGGCATGAGTCCATAGCCAGCTTTAATGAGATAGTCTTTAATGAGATAGTCCTTGTGCCATTTGCTACACTGATCTTACGTGTGAATGGAGGATTGCTCCTAACTGAAGCAGATTTTTCTGCAAAATGCTGGACATCTTTTGTTGTAGTGAGCTTTGAGCTACTAGAAACATGTCAGAATTGAAACTCTCTGTTATAAAAGCCTACAGTCTTCCTATCTTTTGTAACCTTAAAGTCTACACTGCATTTCCTTTAAAAAAAGAATAAATAAGAGTCCATGTCATGGACTTGATTCTTCTTTTACACACCTTAATTTCTGTGATTTCTTCTCTTGCCTTGTCACCTATAAAGAAAAATCCTTTTGTCAGTGGGTTAGTGTTAGCTGATTTATGCTGCTCTTCCCAACATAACCCATTTCAAAACACAGCATAGCTGTAAGGCTTCCTAAGGACAGCCATGAAAAATTTATTTACAAGATTAAGAACATTGTTAGGTAGCAAGATTTAATGTTTGTTTCCTGACCTTCATCACTTTTCTTCCTGGCTTTAATTGCAACAGATAAATTTCCCTAGTAGCACATGGAGGTCCAGCTATGCCCTTGGCATTCCCTGTACATGGCTCTGCTTCTAACAGGGGAGTGACACTGCTTTTGACAGCTTTGCCCTGCAGGATTTTTCCCTGTGGACTGTATTTGTACGCTGTAGTCTGTAAGCCTGGAGAATTATTTGCAATGTGAAATTCTCTTTGACTTTCTGATGTAACAGAAAAATTAGCAGAAGTCTCAGTTCAGTAATTTGAAATAAAGACCAAGTCTCCCATGCCATGCTTTATAGAGCCAGGCAGACACTCAGATAACAAACCGCCTGGCCCAGACATGCACACTCACTGTATGTTGTGGGTTTATGCCCAACACCACATATTATCATTAGAGATGAGTGGTGCTGGCTCAAGCAATCCTGCAGGCCAGCGTGATGTACTGTAAAATGCTATGGCAAATGCTAGTGACGCTTTTGTTGAAGGAAAAGGTTCAGTGACATTATGCTTTTCAAATGGGACAATTTAGGTGTCAGATTTTTAATAAGGTGGGATATGGGAGTTCTGTGTGTGAAATGAGAACAGCCTCCCACACATATTCATGTAACTGACGATAGAACAATATAAGAAACCTTAAGTAAACCACGATGGGTCTATACTAAAATCCTTTCTAGATTTTCGTGTGAATAAACCTGTTGTTCAGAGCAACTTGTAGCTTTGAAGCTGGAAGTAGCTCTTTGAGCATCCCTGCTGATTGGAAGGGATGTGACCAGGAGTGGGTATGTACTCACATACTGGCAGCATCAAGATAATGTGAGATAGCTGGAGCTGCTGAAACCCACACTGCTGGGCTCAGAGGCCACTTTCCATGTCTTCACCATAGCCAAGCACAGTATAATGGCATAGCCAGAGATGTACTCTTCTGTCCAGCTTTTACGAAGACTAGTTATGAAAAGATTTTGATGTGGAGATCATGTGGCCAGGAACTGAACTTGCATGAGCCATGCAGCTACAATAAATCATCTTAAACTTTTCCTGGTGCTTGAAACCGCTGTGGAGTGGCAGCAGGATAACTGATACTGCCTCACCGATTTTTATGATATGAACAAAGTGAAAATCAAATACATAGAATTTGTCTCAATGTATGACTGTGTATGACTATAATGTATGGCTACATTTAATGGTTTAATGGGATAGTTTATTTTTAAGCTACATTCATATGCCACACACAGAATTTTCTCTTCTCACTCCTACTTAGGACTTCTGATTTGTCCCTGCCAAATGTGAAATCTTTGTTCTGCACCTTCACCTCTGTCCTATGCTAAAGTGCAGGCAGCAATTACAGTATGCTTTCACTTGGACTATAACACCAAGAGTAGAGCTCCTTTCTGTTCTCTACAAACAGCTGAGCCAGTACCCCTGTCCTCCAACAGAAGCCATGCAGTATGCATTATCACTTCAGAGTTGCCTACACAGAAATATTTAAGATTGGGTAAAAATACAAAGGTGGCACGGCCATGCATGGGAAGTGTGTATACAGTGATTTTCCAGGCACACAGAGCACATCTCTTGCCTCTGGAAGCAGGGTGAATATGTCAAGCTGTGGAGAGTAAACTGAAGAATTGGAGTGACAAAGGAAGTAAAAGAATGTATTAAAGGAAAAGATGGTTTGTTCAAACTTGAAGACTCAATCAATCTTCTCCTATTACCTATACAATATATGCAATGTATGGAATTTGCCAGGCCATATCACAGAAGCTCAGACTCGTTTGTGCTGGAAGGGACCTTAAAGCTCATCCAGTCCCAACTCCCTGCCATGGGCAGAGACACCTTCTACTAGACCAGGTTGTTCCAAGCCCCATCCAGCCTGGCCTGGTTGCTAACTTCCTTTCAGCAAACTGAGGGAGGGCCAGACTTCTGCAGTAATTACTGAGCATAAGGTATGCAGCATCTATCGAAACTATATCCCCTTATCACGTAGTGACTAAAATTGTTCCTGTGTCTGCAAGTGTGTCCCTTAGATATTAAAAAGAAAAAGCCTCTCTGCATAGGTGACCAGTGATTAAAAGATGACCAAGCTGCTTCACACTGCAATAAAAGCTACAGTGCAACAGCATTCTGAGAGTAGAATTTAAGAGAAAAGGTTAATGTTAAACTCCCAGTTGAGATAGCAACGAATATTAGAGGTGACATGTTGGCCATGAGCTCTGCTTTGGGCTCTGGTGAACAAAAAAAAACCAGCACAAGGTTAGTTCTAACCTTGAAATTAACCTTTTTCTGGTTTTTTTTTCTTCAGCTGGAAGAAGACCTACAGGCCAAGATGTCAGCTCTAATTTTTGTGTATATCTCAAATATATCACTTTCACCTCATTTTTATGGTTTAGTCTTTGGAGTTACCCAATATAGAGTGGCTGCTGTGCTGATATTAGACAGTTTCACTGGGATTAGAGGAAAGATTAAGTATTATTTGTGGGATGCTTTAGAATTCCTGCTTTGTTTTAGCTGAACCTCATTCAGTTGTCTCATATTCACCACACTCTCTTTTCCTGTGGCCCTACCATTTTTTTTCCTGGCGATTTGTTGCTTGTCATTTGCAGTAATCTGATTTCATTTGTTCAGCTTTTGGCATAGTACCCAAATATAGTCAGCTGCTGCAATGAATATGAGGAATTTCTGCAATCTGACTGAATATCAATAGACTATTGAACTTTTATATTACGCATACTTGTAATCAAGTCAACTGCTTGAGAATTTGCACATCTATGCATTTAGATGTGGAAAAAATAGTCTGTGTTCATGTAATTAAAGTCTAGATCATAATACTTATGTACAAAAGGGCCAAATTAAGGTTT
Source organism: Psittacula echo (assembly GCF_963264785.1). Classification (NCBI taxonomy): domain Eukaryota; kingdom Metazoa; phylum Chordata; class Aves; order Psittaciformes; family Psittacidae; genus Psittacula; species Psittacula echo. The sequence goes on from NC_137745.1 coordinate 3,362,211, forward strand.
TGCAGGCAAGTTTAATTCTAGCACTTCCTCTTTGTTTAGTGCTTGACTTTGCAACCTGAAAGTGATTTGCAATGTCATTTTTTTTATCCATAATAACCACAGAAAATTGAGATGCAGAATTGTCTGTGGTCAGAGTTCCTAGCTGGCGAGGTATTATTAATCATTAAAGGTAGAATAAGGCAGGGGAAGGAAAGGCTACCGAGCTTTCTCAGCACAAACTTTTTATCAGGATAGGCACTGTGAGGAGGCAACATCAGGGGCCTGAGGGACAGAAGCTGGTAGCACCAGGAGATATAAACAATCTAGGGTTAGAGCGAAGTGTGGTCTGTGGAAGCGTAAGTCTGTATAGAGAGGGACAGGTAAGGAGAAAGAGAAAACAGTATCAGTGAGGTCAGCCCCCACCAAGAAGGCTACCTAGGTTAGTCATACTCTGCTTCAAGCTCTGGTATCACTCTTCTGTGTTTCCGTCCATACTTGCTCTTCATCTGATTTTAATTGTGGGCCACTGAGGACACAGACTGTTGGATGTTGTGCATTTAGTGCCTTGGAACCCCAATACAAAATCCTGTCTATTGAACTGAGATGCAGGAACATTGCAAGACAGAAATATATATCTTTCTTGTCCCCAGTCACACTTGCTAATCCTGTCAGTCTACTACATTTCACCAAAAGAGGTGATATCTTTCATTTTTGCCTCTTCATATATTCATGCCACTGTCTGAATTTTCTCTACCTTCTTACTAAACAGCCAATTCTTTCTCTTCAAGTACTCAGAAAGTTGTCCAGTCTTACAGCCTGATGCCTCCCTGATTGCTATGATCTCCCACTTCATTAGTAAACCTCTGCCACTGTCTGGAAAAGGGGAAGATAAGGGAGTTTTAAAAGTAAAACTACAACCCACAACAGCTGCCCAAACCACAATGCCATCCATGTCTATGCTCACCCACATGTTCTCTTTTGACTTCAGTTAACATTTTCATCTATGCCTAGATCTCTTATTCATGAAAATGAACAATACCCCAATGAAGAAAGTGGCTTTGTGCCACTTCTACACTCCTGCTTTGTGGCCGATTATGGCAGGGAAGAGATGAACTTTAGTTCCTATTGTGACAACCATGGCTGTCACCAGCCATTATGTTGGCCAAGAACTGCAAAATCATACCGAAGCCCTGGTCCTACTCCTAGCAAGGAAGAGTTGTGTAAAAAGATGAGAGGCACAGAGCTGGGTATGCTGTTTTGTCTTCACCTATGGGAACGTACACTGAAGGGAAGTTCTCTTGCCAAAGGCCAGACATTCATTGCTGACTTTGTAATATCACCAGTAGAAAATATGCCTTTGCCACCCAGAATACAGTCTCGATCCTCTAAATGGCTCAGCTTCTCACTGCATCTCACTTTCCACTCATTGTTCTCTCTGTTCTGCTATAGATACTACCAAACCAGGCATCCCCTTTACTTTTTGTCTCCATGTCAAATACTGGGAGTGGGAAGAAGAAAAGAATGGAGAAGTGAGTTTGGGTGTGGAGATTTGGTGGAGACTATGGGGGATAAGAAGAGCAAGACAAGGAGGAAACAAATGCTACATAATGATGTATGAGCTACCAATGTATCCAACCCTGTGCCTCACAGATTGCGTATCCTTTTGCCTTGCACCTCCTGTTCCCTTCATAAAGACTCAAATGGAACGCGTCAGCAAATAAATACAGACAATACCCAAGCTCCCAGCTGGGCAGAACGTATCTGATACATCACCAGCTGGTGGTACTGCAGCCCTACAGGCACCTGATGTGGAGGTTTTGGTGGTTTTGGGGTGGGTACTTTTTTTTAGCAGGGGGATAATTGATAAGATCCTTCTTACCAGCTACAGGATCATTTCACTCGATTAGCATTAGCATCTATTAGTGGTTACTTGTACCATTTGTTGTACTGTTTCCTGCCTTTCAGTGTGATAGCCTCTATTTAAAATACTTGAGTCCAGGAAGGTGTGATCATCTTCTCTCTAGTATGTGACACACTCGCTCTCTTTCCCTTGTTTTATTCTCTAGTTTATTTTCTAATTCAGTTCTGCCATGAGGAGCCACTTCCTCCTTGTGATAGAGAAGCTGTAATGATAATTGTCTTTTGCAAGGCAATTCAAGGTAACTAATCAGAATAATGATAGCAGCAGCTGCAACTTCTAATGAAGTTAGGAACTGTCAACCTCACGGTGATCATTGTCTTCAAGAAACAATTTCAGTCCAATAAATTATTATAATCAGTGTACAATGGGCCTGGCATTCTTTGTCACTTGGAGGGAGATGCATAGGAGTTCAGCCCTTGACGGTTTTTGTATCAAAGTGCTTATATCTAATATTTGTGGAATTGTGCCTCTGCACTAAAACACCATCCTGAAAGCAGTGGAGCTTGTGCTCTGCCAAATGTACTGTGCCTAGACAGTTTCAGCAGCTCTCACCCTCAGAGGCTCACATATGTAATGCTTTCAGCTGAATTACTGCAAAAACTATGAAGACCAGACTTACGTGGGGCACACAGGAGAAGCTGACAAAGGATTAATGTCTTAACTGGAGTAACTGATAGATGAGGTAGGAATGGAAACAGGCAGGCTGGGAAAAATAACTGAATTTGGAAACTGTCTTTGCATTCTGTCTTTGAAAGTGAAAGGATGTTGATACCATCACCAAAGAAGAGTGTCCTTAAACTTGTTAAGTTTTAAGTCCTATTTTGAGCTCTAGATCTTCAGCCTTGTGTTAACTTTGTTAAACTTGAGAAGTGGTCCCCATGTGTTACCAACCAGCTTTCCTGTACCACATGAAAGCCACGCAGGGCATTTTAAATGTGACCTCCTTGCAGTCCAGAAATATGAATGTTGATTTCTCCCAAATACTGGAGCAGGCTAAGGGACCACAGCAACAATACCAAACACTGCAGGCCCAAAATACAGCAGTTCACTGGCAAAACTGCCCTGAAAGTTGTCCCTGATCAGCAGGCCTGCAGAGCTGCTGCTCTTGGGGAGGTGGTATTTGAGTCTTCTTTTAGTACTTCTTTTTCTGCTCTTCGTTAGATAGGGCTTGTTTCCATGGGTGGCAGGAGCACAAATATTCTGTACTCTATTCAAACCTTCTATTTGTGTGTACTACAAGATGCTTCCAATTTATAGCCCAGACTGCCATGATAAATGCTTCACCCCTGGGTTATGCGTTGGGCGCTGCCCTTTGGAACAGTGCAGCTTAAACTGAACACAAATAGAGACATTTGCCTGCTTAGCAGAGGCTCAAGTGAGTATTTCTTCTGCATTGCCTTGCGATGCTGAATTTTCTTTGAAATCCTACATGAGGCTGTTTCCAGTGTAAACAATCTGTCTTTAGCTGGAGGTACATACAAAAATGCTTTGAGGAAGTTCCTACTGCTCTTGCAGTATCGTGCTGAGAATATTTTGTGCTGTTCCCAGCAGATCTTACCAGTATTTCTGTAAATATTTGCTCAAAGGAATAGCAAACAACATTTTGGAAGACTGTAAAAGCATTATTCAAAATCATGGTTAGTATTCCAGGAATGTCCTTTAGAGTCACTATCTATTCTCCCCTAGCTACTTTTCTTTATGGCAAAATTATGTGTAAATCTGAATTCAGTTTCTGTATCAAAAAAAAACCAAACCCCAAACCAAAACAAAAAGGTGTACAAATTCCCATACAAACATACCAATTATCTGTATATATATGCGGCTAGATCTAAGGACTAAGCACTCTGTTAGCTGCCATACTGGAAATAGGAGGAAGCTGTAAGTGTTCAAGGCCAGGTTGGACGGGGCTTGGAGTAACCTGCTCTAGTGGAAGGTGTCCTTGCCTACGGCAGGGGTTGGAGCTGAATGACTTTTAAGGTCCCTTCCAACACAAACCAGTCTGGGATTGTGTGATTCATGATTCTGTGATACATGAACAGAAGGAATTACTTTTCCCTGAGAACGTACAAAATGATTAAAGGTAATATAAGGATTTAAACTGTAATCAAGAGAGAAAGTGGTCTGCATTTTCAAGCTGAAGATTGGGAAGTAGCTTGCACATGATTATACCAGTAGTCTGGCAGATGTGTGAGACAGAAGTCAGCCTTGAGTTGAGTCCTTCAATAGCCATATGTGTTAGAACGCTTCCTTCCTTAGCAAGGATATTGTGTAAGAGAAAAAAGTAATGTGTTCTATTCAGCTATAGTGTAACACTGCATAAGAGCCCACAATAATCTATAGACTTATAAAAGGTTCTCTGATTTATTTTTAGCTTTACCTTAATTGTTTTAACTATCATGACTAGACTTACAAGCATGAAACTGTTTTCAAAAGGAAAATAAAACTCAATAATTGCTATTCTGTAAGTCAAATTAAATCTAGACATAGGAAAAACCAGCCCATTTCAGATGTGGTGATCCAACCAAAGAGCACCAGTGGTTAAATTTCAGAACCCTGAACTGAATCCCCAACATGCACATCCAAGAAATTAGGTTCTAATAATTTTTACAATACTGTTTGACTTGTTCGGGGTGCAACTTGTAAAGATCAGGCTTTCAAACTTTTAGAGTTGCAATTACCATAGTTAGAAATTCATTTAAAGTCTTTAATGAAAGCTAAGATTCCCATGTAATCACTTGGCTCCAGGAGATGGACTTTAAGAATTATACCACAAATGCAGAACTCATAGTATATCATGAAGGCTTAGGAATTCATCAGTGAGATCACTGATAAACTGATAGCAATTGCTGAGCCTTGTCATTGCTGGGGAAAACTCACCCTGATGGGAGGGCAGAAGAAACTTGGCTGTTATCTGAGAAGCTGTTTCTGCTTACAGCAAAGCTAATGTAATGCTCTGCCTCCTACTCCCTTTCTCTTTGGAACAGCTGGAGCACCATCTACGTTCTCTGCAGTTCTTCTCTTTCCTGAGGTCTTTCTCCAGACTCTTTCTGTCGACCCTGCAACTGCTCCCACCTAGGCAGTTGTGAAGCCCTGTTGTGGAACAGTGTGGGAAAAGGGTTTGGTAGTCCAACTAACCTCTGTGACTCTCAACTGGTTGTCTTCTTTCTCTAATTCTTATAGCAACTCCCTAATTACAGCACTGCTGCTAGGATGAAGGTTTTTTAAGTATTCTGACATCTTCCCAAGTCTGGTGAATAGATCTAATAATTAACAATGGGATTTTTCTATTCCTGCCCACCAGCACCCCCTTCACTGACTGGTGCTTGTGATCCTATTAGTATCTGGCATATTCCAACAATGTTCTTCCTTTCAAAGGATTTTGAAGAGTACAGCAAAATATCAGGGAAATAATTCAAGTGTATGAGCTAATGTCAGAGAGAAAGGACAATGGACCTTATGTTCATTTTACCACATAAGCAATAGCAAAGTGTTTTATGTCTTAACATACCATTCTCTGGTAGTAACATAATAATTGTACTAGCCTGTAGTCAGAGCTGGAATGAAGTATCTTCTTTGTTGTTATTCCTACATACAGATTAAATTGGAATAATTTTTGTGGATAACTAAGCACTGTGTTAGTGATTTCAAATGATAGGGTTTTAATATATGCTGTGTGGATCCCACTGATTGGATTCCTCATCTGCTTACAGTGCTTATGCAAGTATCTTTTAATTCAGAATCACAGCCTAAGTTTTCCAGACTAGAAAAAAGAACATACTGCATGTTCTAAATAAATATTAAACATCCTAAATAAATATTAAACATTCTAAATAAACATTAAACACTGAAATCTGTGCTGCACATTTGATTTCAGAAAGTAATAGCATATAAGACCTTCCAAATTATCATAGAGGAAATCAAGCACATAAACTCTAATGTTATTTCAGTTGTTCGAAAGTTGTTTGACTCAACAGTTTATGCAGTGAGGCAGAGAGACAGAAGTGTATGGGTCTACCCGTTGCTCTTGTCCTCAACAGTGCCACCTTGTCACCTGTGTTGTCTCTGCATGTACTGAATTGGTCCAGGGAAGTTGCCCTCTCAGTCACATGTCAAGTTTGTAATTCCTCCACACCTCAGTGTAGGAGGGAAATTAAGTAAATTCGAAAAGTAGGAGTACTTCTTGTTTCGAGTGCTGTTAGAGCTAAAAATACCATGCAATATAACTTGCAAATAGGGAAAAAAAATCATGCATAAAATGACTGCATCCTCCCTTCATTGTACAGTCTGAGCTGTCTAAAATCTTCAATGCAAGGAAGAGAGTAAAGGTTTCCTGAGTCCAGACTTATCCTTATTTCAAGCTACACAAGTCTGCTCTAATTCCACAGACACCAGACCAGGTTTTTAGGATGGAAATTCATGAGAAAGATCAGAGGTCAAATGAAAGGTTTACTTTTCTCCCAAACACAAATCCAACTTGTATAAGTGTCCTTACGGGTATAACTTTCAGCAAGTTAACTAGAAATTAAGAATTCTATGGGGGGGTGGCTCCAAATACGCAGAAATTCCTTTATATTCTGTTTACAGAAGGAAGAGAGGGTAGTCTGAACTAAAATGAGACCCCTTCCCCACAACAAAAGGGCTGCTAAAGTGATGCAGTCAACTTTTAACAGTGGTTTCTAGGGCCTAGGCTGTCTGACTCCAGTCTGTCTAAAGGACAGAGGATGGAGTTTTGTTCATATGCATATATGCTTCTCCTCCTTTGAGTCTAAAAGGAGGAGGGCTTTTCTCTGTCCTGACAAAGCTTTGCATCTGAAAGAGTTCTCTGAGCTCGTGATCAGTTACTACATGTGAGTGATCAAACACAATTGCTGCTATCATTTTTACGTCCAGCTTTCAGCAGAAGTTGAACAATTCCTTGAGTTTGAATTGTTCTGGTCTATCTTCAAAAGAGGTGGTTCTTTGACAGAGCAAATGCCAGCAGATTGCAAATGAGGTCAGCTCCCTTTGTTTATATCAGTATCTTATAAAAGGGACACACCACTGTAGGGAATTATTGATCAGGGGAAACGAAGACCCTGGTTCAACTCTCCTTGAATTCACTGGTGTGAGATTATTTGAAAAGCTGAGAGGAGACTGGCGCAGAGAGAACTCTTCCTGCAGTGTTTGCAGATCACTTGCTCATCCCCAGATGCACGTTCAATGTGCTCATTAACCATTCCAAAAGCTTTTTATCCATGGCAAATGAAGGATATTGCTTTGTATTGTAAATGGGATACATCAACCCCCCAGAAGACAGAATTTACAACATTGATTGTAGGGTGTTTAGGAATTAATATACAGCAGTTTGAAATGTATGTTCTGTTAAATTATGCTCAAATCAGCTTGTGTGTGGTGAATGTAGGCCTTTCCTAGCCTGGAGGTTAATTATCTACATGATGTTAGTAAGACTAGATACAGTACCACTGGCAATTCAACAGTTGAAGCTGACGTTAATGGATTTGCAAGGAGCTGTGGGTACACTCAGGCTTATTAAACAGGAATGTATTTCAGTCCTTTGCAATGGAGAAGCTAAACAGAGCAGTATGGAGCAGGTAGCTGATAACTGAAAGAAAAATAGTTCTTGATATATGTCTCTGAATACAAGAGAAGCACCAGAAGTAGAATCACTGAGTATGTCTTAAAACAGTTTTATTTTCCCAAGACTGGAATTTTCTGAAACATTAATGTAAGTTCTTCTATATGTATGTAGAAACTGAGCCTATGTTCTTGAAGGAGAAACTAGGACAACTTTTCTGGAGCCAGAGGCATTTTGGAGGCAAATTTTCTGTTAAATGGAAAGGATGTGTACACTGGGCTTCCCAGTATTGTATTGAGACCCAGCATTACCTATCTAACATTCCTCTGCTGTTTTTATATGTTATCCTTTGAATATAATTTAGTATCTTGTTGCTTATTAACATAAAAGTGAGCAATCACTAACACCATGTATTCTCATTTTTCAGAGACTTTAAAGGGCTGTAGATGTTCAGTGGCTCTCTAGGGTAGCCACTTGCAATGCTGTTGCTCACGTCTGTCCTGTGACCTGTACTCTTTCAGGGCTTTAAGCTTTATAACTTCAGCTTAGACTGCACCAAAAGAATGCTCCTTTTGAGAGTATGCACATTCTACCCTTTTTTTTTGGAGAAGGCAGCAAACTTTGGTTTTGATTCTTATCTTTTATGCTTTGCCTTCTTAATTAAAACATTTGACAAGGACATTCTCTTTTTGTGCTTGTTTAATTCTGAAACCACCATATAAAAAGAAATTAATGATGCACTTGGATTTGTTTCTAACAATGAAATTAAAACCTTTCTGCTGTGGCAGCCTTCAGGTCTCTCTCTTTCAGTATTATTAGGAGAAGAGCTAAGCTACACATATGAGGTATTGTTTCTTCTTAGATAACAACCCAGCAGACTGTGAATGCAATGAAACTCACTCCAAGAGTTTTTCTGTAATATGTCTCAATCTTATATCCTAAAAATAACATTAGGAAATTATCAAGCTATCATCTTTGGTCACCTTTATGGTCTATTTCTTTAACACTTTGGATTTGAGAAGGTCAAAGGTTTTTACAAGCATTACCCAGCTAGTGCAGATAACCCGTTTGCAGTCATTCAAGGTTTTAGAGTGAAAAAGTGCATGTATTCTGTCCTTCCTCTGCCCCCCTTGGGTATATATACATCCACAAAATGTATACTTGCCACTATAACAGCAATACTCAAAGGGTCTGAAAATATGGTCCTGGGGTTTTTGGGCTGTTAGCTCAGGTTAGGTTTCCAAAGTTATTTCTGTAGTGCATTCTTTTGTTTTTCCATGCTCTCTCCATCACTTTGATTTATCTGAACCTGAACTCCTTCTTCTTCAACAAACAGCAATGTGATTAAAATGAAAACTAACCCCAAGCCTACCACTCCCTCACCAGTGTTTCAACAATCCTTATACAGGTACATTTGTACAGGAACTGAGTGTGAGGAATAAATTGTTGGTGCAGTGGAATGAAGTATTTTATGCAAACATGCTATTAAGTGCTTTGTAAGTCACATGCTTTTCTCTGTCCATGCAGTCTTGGGCATGGACCAATGAGAAAGATGTGCCTCATTTCAGACAAACTTTTCATCTAGTATTTGATTAAATTCTGGGCCTTTTGTAGAGATATCTTTTAGTTGCGGTGTATGATTTGAGTTGACAGTGTTCGTTCTTTAAATTGCCTCCTAGCTTACTGTGAAAAGTGATACCAAAACTTGAATAGATTTTGGATTACACAAATATCTGAAGTGCCTTATTTATTATAGAATATTATCACATCCAGTACCATGTGCCGTATCCTTGCTTCGACACTACGCTGGTGTAAAATCCAAGGTACTCTTCCAAAGCAAATGGAAGAAGCCTTAGACTTGTACTGCCATCATGAGAGCATAGCCTTACCCACCTGGACCATCTTAGGGATGACTTCATAAAGGAAAAACTAGATGAAATTTAGAACTGTGGTCTTAAGAGGTATGCAGAGCTGAGTCCTTTGGTCAAGTCTGGCATGCATTCTGCCTCCTGGTTCATTCCAGCAGGAAATTTTTATTGCCCATGCTCCCTAGTCCTCAAATCCCTTGACAACCAATTTGGTATAGCTCTAATGGCATGTGAATGGCATGATAGGAGAAGCTATTTCTTTAGAATTTGGTACTGAAATGTATTTTTTTCTTTGATACTCAAAAGAAGACTATTACCCTATGAGCATCTTGGCTGGCTCCAACCCTTTGGAGTTCTTCTGAGCTTGCTGTCTGTCTTTCTCAACAGCAGGGCTACTTTCCTCCCACCAGATAGTGAATTTGGCATGTGTTTTGCCTGATGACAGTCTACTGTAGCTGAGGGAACAAAATCTCCTGAACTGACTAGTTCTGAATACATGAGGTGCAACACAAAGAGGGAGCTTTCTTGTGATTATCACTGTGCTTCACCAGTTTTCCTTCTGGATTTTGTTGTTTTGCCTTTGTTCCATCTACCTGCCCTGCGGTACAGAGTGGTGCTTTGAGGTAAAGGTTTGCTCATAAGTGTAATCAGCGTTTTCTCCAAACCAATACCTGCTTGAGCTATTCTGCATTATGTCTTTAATTGTGTCTTTATTCTGTCGCTCTTGCCATAAAAGAATATAAAAACTCAACACATCTTCCTTTAGCTCCCAGCCCCATATAAATAGGTTTTGCTGTACTAATTATTCATACATTGCCACAAGCTATGAAGATTGACTTCTTTTCTCAGCTGCTTCGGCAGTAACTTTCACAAATAAGGATGTCTTTGTGTCTATAGAGGATCTATTCACATAGCCTTATTCATATTTCTAATAGGTAACTCCATGCTATGTATTTAACACATGACCTGCCAAACTTGTTATGGGCTGATAGAGCCCTTAACAAAAGCACAATAAAAAACCCCTGCTCTTCACTCCCATCTGATTTGTTCAGAGAGGGAATGCATGTCTCTTCAAGACACAGTATTTACCAGGGCAAAAGCAGAATGACTTGACTAAATCAACAGGAAGTGTACTGAAACTCTCCCTCCTCCCCCCCCATCAGATATATCTGCAATGAACTTTAAAGCAATAAGCTTCTACCTTCGTCAGCTTTCTGGTGACCTAGACTGAGAGCAATGTACGTGAAGTCTTTTTCCACTGATATTGAAGTTCATGGAAAAGGAAAACTTTAGCTTATCAATTGTGATTTATTTTTTACAAGTACAGTTACCATATGACTGAGGCCTGCTTAGAATAAAAATGCTTGGTTTTCTATTATTTTTCAATGTCTTGTTTGTGCTGAGGTTTTAAACAAGAAAAGAAAAGAAATGCCACTGGCTATCTCACAGAATGAAAAAGATGCATAGTGAGGTGTGACATTGTTCAATGGCTTCATGGTCTTTTCTGAGGAAGGTATTTGGGTGTACTGAGGGCAAAAAGGAAATATGTTCCCATTCCCTCAGATCATGTATATCTAGATTCCAGCTTGGACACCTTGCGGTATATTACACATGGATATACATTCATCTGACCTGGCTGCCAGTCACTGACAGTGGCCCATGTCCAGGATAGGACTCCTTCCCTCTCAAGTTCCCTTAGGGTTTCCAGCAAAAGGTAAGGCAGCAGTCCCTCATGGAAGGTGAAAGTGTCAGGAGGTTGAGCACATTTCTGTTTAGCAATCCTCTCGTCCAAACGTTACTTTATTTCCCCACCTGAACATTCGGATGCACTCCCATCTGAACAAACGGTGTGCTATATGTTCTGGTGGCACTTAATTATGTTTAAGAATCCTTTGCTGTAAATCTCAGTGTCAACTTTGAGCTGTTTGCTGATGAAGTTCCCTAAAAGGGCCCTTGTGTTTTAAAGAAGGTCATCAGTATTGTTACCTTTCATATCTTTTGTTTAAAGCATCTAAAGTTTGTCCTTTGCAGCAAGTTAGCTTCAGGTAACAGACACCAAAAGCATTTGTAATAGCACCAAACCAACCAAAGGGCTGATAAAGAAACATGAACATCAGCATGTATTCAGTTTAGCACAAAACCACCTTCACACAGCACCAAGGAAAAGATCATGGATCTGAAATTCAAGCTCAAAATATTGAGCGCAAAAAGGCAGCAGACTCTGATTTCATTCACAGAAAGTGTTACCCCAGCTTAAATTGATATGTTTGGCACAAAGATTTGATTGCTATATTGAATTTCCACTTTCTATTTGCCAAACACCACTGTGGAAATCAATGATGAGGAAAATTGTCTTATCACCCTTTCCCATTAGCAGCCACTATCATGTTTCAAGATACTTTGGGAGAGACTGTGTTTGCAAGTTGTGCATCAGCCTGGTGTAATAGACCAGCACCAGCTGTATGTACCTTATTGGGCCTCTTTATTGTGCTATGCCTTTTGCAAGCACTGGCATGGCTACAAAGTCTAGATCAAGATGATAACGTGATGCCAGTGTTCAGAGACAAACAGCTACGGAAAACGCCAAGATACAGAAAATGAAGACGCTTAGTCCCTAGTTCTCACAACCGTGCACAGCTTGCAGATGCAGCTATAGAAAACCTCTGTGAGAGAACATGAAGCTGCTGCTGCTGTTGGTTTTTACTTCATAATAGGCAAAGATAAGAAAAGTCAACCTGGTTGCTTTATGTTGCTCGGTGTACCTGCTCCTGTATTTGAGCTCCACAAAAATTACTTAGGAACCTAAAGCAGTTACAAGAACAGGTCTTCCCTGAATGACCTAACCCAGAGTTTGACAACATAAGCACGTTTAAACAATCTTTGAAGCAGATGTGAATGCTCTCTGGTGTATCTGAGTTGCTGCTGTTGGCATGGCATGGATCCAAGCTCATTAGACCTGCCAAGCTCTAGTCCTGTACAGCCCTGTACATTAATTGTGTTAATCACAGAATCACAGAATCCCAAGGGTTGGAAGGGACCTCAAAAGATGCAATTGCACAACTTCTAAGTTCAAGCTGCTTCTCGTGTGCTGTGGCTCTGTGTGCAGGAACAGCACCTTGGACTCTCTTGCAACAGGTAATGCAGATGCACCAGTGGAAGAGTTTCTGCCCAGGTCAGGAGCAGCAGTTTGGGAGAGCAGAGCTCTGGCTTGGGCAGTCCCATGCAGAATCACTACATGATCTGGAGGCCTCAGCAACTGCTGAGCATGTTTCAGCACCAAAAATGCAAAAAGCAAAGCTGGTTTCTTTGGTCACTGTTGGAAATGAATTTCTCAGCCTCACTTAGCTCTGCTCCTCATCTTGATCTTGAGGTTTTTTTCCCAACTATGTGCCCTTGATGATGCTTATGGCAAGTTACGGTTATTTTGGTTTAACTATGAATTGAATCATATTATACAGCCATTAAAATTCAGAGTTTAGTCTGCCACACCAGGAAAATATTAAATGAAATTGTCCTCATCCTTGATGGAGTTTAATTTTTTTTGTCTATCAGTGTTTCTCAGACAAGCCAAGTGTCACATTGAGGCATGATTTACATATTCATGATATAATTTGTATTCAGTAGCATTGCTTAATGTTTTCTGGACAGTTTTTCATACTAAGAAGTGTTTAACTCAAGAGACTATGCAGGTAACCTGAAAAATGAAAGCTTACCATCATTTTTGCAAAATACTACTTGTATGTCCAAACTAAAAGTTACTTGCACAGCACAAAATACCCTTTTTACAAGAAAATAACAAGGAATGCCCTTTTCTCAGAGGTGCATTCATTTTTCTGCTGTTGCTTGACTGTATCTCAAATAGCTCTTGGACAGGGGATGTGACTGAGGCAGTGCTGCCAGAACTGGCTGCAGGGCCATTACTCTCCTACCTGTTCATCTCCTGGTGTGCAACTGCCCCTCAGTCAAGACCCACAGCCTCAACCCTGAATGTCATTACAACCCATGTGTCTAGTCTGTCCTGCCTTACTCTGAGCCATACACAGCAATAGGTCCATGAGCAGTAGAAGAAAGTTATTACATGGATTCACGAAGGTCTTCTACTACATAGCTGGGACTTTGGTCTGGGACAGCAAGAAGACTTAAGGGAAATGAGGGGAAGAGGAGTAGCATTGCAAAGCATCCTGACAGTGAAGACAATGAGCTGTGGTAGAGGAAAATCCCTGGGCCTTTCCTTGCACCCTAAGAAATGCTCTAAGCACAATCCATTTTAAAGAGAATGCAAGAAAACCAACCTAGTTTAAAACATATAAACTAACCAGCTTTTCTGTGACCCTGTCTAAAGGCATCCCCACTATGCATTAACCTGTTTTATGGTTGGATCTTACAACAAGAACTCTCCTCTCAGGTGACCATATGTTCAGCAACCCTGATTCAATTTGCATTTGCAATTATACTGTTTCTGCATGTAATTTAGATACCCGCTTGCACATACATTCACAGTCCCATTTTTTCCCTTGTGACTGATAGAAAGTGGGGGCCTCCTTTCAGAAGCAGGTTAGTATTAGACAAGGAAAATGCCAAAAGTAAAACCTCTTCAAAGCCTTTTATCTGGTTGCCTCCCAGGCCACAACAGCTGTGGAGGGTGATTAGCTTCACGTAGTGACAGTTGCATTTTCATCCAGCTTTATTGTGTGTTTGTTTTCTCTTTCAGACATTTGCCCTTGCTGAGACTACAGCTGCATGTGCCTCCTGTGGACCCACCACTACAGACATTGCTCCTAGAGGGAAAGCAGCCAGCCACTCGGGAAGGATTACCTTCTGCCTTTCCATGCCTCATGGTGGCTGCCGCCTTTTCCACTGTGAGTTCACTGAGCTCTGCTCTGCAGAAAGCACAGCTGAACACTGATGTCTCCACGTCACTCTCTTCAGGTGGGAATGTGTTTGGTGGTCTATGGAAACAGATGGCAAGGCAAGCACTGTCTCTTTTGGAGTAGGAGGGGGGAACACTGTGATATTTGTGACCTCACTGCAGTCAGAGGAGTCAAGGGTACAGGTGTCTTTCCGTACATACCCTGAGCTGCATCTTAGCTAGCTGTACCAAATGACAAGAGGTGATGCTGTCACCTTGAAGAAGAGGTTAGAGCAGTTCCTTTTTTATTACAAGTACTGGCACATTTCTAGCCTGAATTTCCTACTTCACACCTATTCGTTTCTTCAGGCCAATGTCCTTTTCTACAATTCATAGAACCACAGACTAGTCTGGATTGTAAGGGACCTCAAAGTCCATTCAGTTCCAAACCCCTGCCATGGGCAGGGACACCTTCTGCTAGAGCAGGTTACTCCAAGCCTCATCCAACCTGGCCTTGAACACTGCTAGGGATGCACAGTTCTTGCAGTGCATAGTTCTTGTAACTGTGTTTCATAGTTACGGTCACAACCTTCCTAAAAGAAATGTTAAAAAGGCTCCAGGAGGCTGTATGGGACTGGGCCCCCAGAGACCTGGTCTAGTTCTGGGCTGGGAAGAGCACTGAACTTGTTAACAGCTTTCTACTTCTGAAAGGGAAACAAAACACCTTTTTGTTTCCCTTTCAGTGCTCCAAACAGCCTGCTCCTTGCCCAGGCTGTTTGGAGCACTTTGGAAGCTATGAGAATATTGGTGGTACAATGTCAGACTGAAGCAGATAAAGCAGTACTGGTCCCAGAGTACCCTCAGGTCCCAGATATGACAGCAGTGTCATTTCCACATCACCAAAGTCCCCTGTATATGCCTCACAGCTTTCAAAGACAAATCTATTCCTTGCTTTTTGTACCCAGTTGGAGTTCCCCGTTGCAACTTCCACTATGGGAAATGGAAGCGGTAGGTGAGCTATCAAAATGACAGTTACTGAATTTGCTCATGGATTGATAGAGCTGGCAAAGTTTGATGTCCAAACAGTACAGCAATTGTATAGGAGTAAGCTTGTCAATCAAGTGCTGTATGTTTTTACAAGAGTAACTCTCTGACTCTTTCAAATGGCTGCACTTTTCAGTTCATTCTGCATTAAATGAAGTGACAGGCTGTTGCTTTAGAACAGTGGTATAATATTCTAATTAATTCTCCTAGCCCAGCCTGTCTTTCATAGCCACGCCGTGGCTTTGTTCACCCCATCCTTGGAAACACGGCTGGTTCATGTTCACCACTGAGTAAAGATTTTTATTTCAACTTCTGGTTCAATTCAGTTCACATTTTTGCAGTTCTTTTGTCAGATGCACAGCCCCTGCTGCACTTACACTGACATTCACCCACTACTCTGTTAACATCTCATTAAACTGCACCCCAACAGTGGCTTTCTCCTTACTGCTGTAAGGACAAACGTTTGGAGAATAATGACTTCTATTTGCATAACTCTACTCATACAGATATCTTAGGTAATAACTGTTCAGAACAAACAGGAACACCTACCCAATCCAGCTGAGGTGGCAGGAGAAAATGAGGTGGGCATGATTCAGGACATCGGGATGGTCAGAGACTGACTGATTCAGAATGATACTAATAATTACTCTGCTGTAAGTTTTCTAAGGGCATCTTGCTACACTGAAGTTAACTCCTTTCCTTTCACATTTCAACTTCATTTATCCTTACTTATTAATCTAAAAAAATGTTTACTGAATTTCCTCTAAATGCCCTAATGTTTCATACTATAAGGCACTGGCAACTTCCCCCATCCTTCCACAACTGCCATGCACTGAGGTCTGGGGCAAAGTGTCAATCAAGCAGCACAGAGGTACCAGCCTCTGGCAAAGAAAGAAAGAACTACCAGAGCCCTGTAGGGACAAATCTGCCCTGCAGTCCTGTCTTCCTATGGACAGACATGACAAGAAAATATCTTCTCTCATGCATATCTGCCTTTCCTGGCTTTTGTCTGCTCCTGAGCAAAACTGCTATAACTGCGAGTGTGAACTCTGAGCTCACAACAGCCACTGCCCAGGAACACCACAAATCCTGGTGCCCAGCAAGCACCATAGGTTTTACTGGGGGACTGAGGAGTACTTTTATGTAGGGACCTTTATGAGCTTTACTTAGCTTTCTTTAGCTCCTCCACCTTTTTACTGTAGACTAAACTGTAACAGCAGAGTACCTGCAACACCAAGGAGAACTGTGAAACTGCTCAAGGCCACCAAATGGCCTTACAACTGAGAGATGGCAGCGCCATGCCAGGCAGTGCTGGGGTCACTGACAACCCCAGCCTGCCTCTACCTTGCCTTTGCTCTGGCATGAGCTGAGCACAGTGTTTTGTATGTAAAGCACAGTAGTGCTTTCAGTGGCATTTCAGTGCTTTCAGTTGTAACTGTCCTACCAGATCAGACTGTGGAAGCTGTTCCAGGAGCCTGGTACTGTTTGGCTGATTATAAGCAAATGGTTACTCAGGAATTAAATCCCTCGGACAAAACTTTCAGTCTTATAATTTTGGGGGAGCTTCCTACTCCTAAGTCACTGACTGCCTCATAGGCATTATGTTTTGAAAGACATGCATGGTGTGAAGGCCTCATTACATGATCTTCAGAACACTAGATTAATCCGCACACAGGAGGATTTCTGTAGAAGCCAACCTGTAGGAAGCATTTCCTTTACAAACTCCTAAGTAAAGGGCCACTGCTTCTACTGTAAAAGCTAACAGGATTTACATCCAGAGCTCCCCCTTCTGCTGCCTGCCTTCTAAGCTGTTCTGGCTTTGCTTCCAGCTCTCTCCATCTTGCATGTGTAGTACTTTGGCTTTCCTAATTCTTTCCTCTGTTACCCTGGCTTTTCCTGCAGCACTCTCATCTGCGTGGGAGTGAAGCTGCCTCAAAGCCCCAGGAAGCCTAAAGAGCAGCCAATCCCTTACAGGAGCATCCTTTACCGAGGAGCCCATTCCACTGCTATCAGACATGAATGAGAGGTCACCTTCCTCACTTGTTACCTCTGAAAATACCACAAACAATTGTGATCAAAAAGCCAGAAAAGCAGGTTAAAGAAAGGAAGAAACAAGATGTAACTGACTGTAACTCAGTGGTCAGGGGATGTGGGATAGGGTTTTTCCACCATGGAGGGTGGGTCAGTGTTTGTTTTCTTCACATTTTCTAATTCTGTTACATCTTTGTCACTTGCTCCTTTCCCTCAGCCACTTTTCACTGCTGAAAGTGCTGGAGAAGTAAAAAAGCTACAAAACGTGGGATTTCCCATTCCATCTCACATGCTTTTCAAACACTTCAACTTTGATTCTTGCAGTAACAATAGTTTATAATTGTGGAGCATTTCAGCCAAATACATCAGTGTGCATTAAATCCCCTAGTCTCCTGGAGGCCCTTAGGGGATGCAGCAGACAATGTGTGTCACGGCTGGGTACACTGGAGCTGTGGTGAAGGCAGGCAAGCTGTACAGTTGAGATCCTAATGCCAGCATCTTAGGTTCCTGCTCGTTTTGGGGACTTTAAATCCTTTTCAGAGCAGGAAGTAGATTGAGGGAAAAAAGCCTCACCTTTCATGCTTTAAGAAGTAGTTTGTATTCATAATACCACAAACAACAGGGCAACGCAGGGCAAAATGCAGTGAGAAGCAAAGGCACAGGACATTGACTTCAAAAACTACTGCAGTACCAGAAAGCGGAAGACTATTTCCCTGCTCTTTTATTTTGACTTGCTTTGACAACCTCATTTCATCTTAACGTCACAGGAAATCACAGTCCATTTTTTCTATGGCTCAGTGTTAGATATAAAGAGCCCTATATATGTTTTGCATGTTTTGTTTCAGAATAGAACAGAGTTAAATATTTATAGGCTTTGCCTAGCAGGGGCTGCCTAGAGCACCAAAACTGCCTGCTAAGTCCCCTCCCAATTAAAACAAAAATGGGTAGGTTTTACTATTCCTGTGTTCTTCTGCCTTTTCACTTGACTGAGCATTACTGGATGCTGTCTCTCTGTCAGTCACATTTCATCTTATCCTCTTGCCTCTAGCCCTTTTGGTCTAGGACTGATTTTCTCACCACTTTAAGCAGAAACTGTGAGATCTCTATATTGGTGCATTTCTTGGAGATTTATGCAGTAGTGGCAGTGGGCTGCATCCTACCTGCAGCTGCTGAATATCTTTATTCCGCTCTTGAAGGCAACGGAAGTTAGAGACACTCAATGGTTTTAGAGAATATTCAGAATTTTACATAATCAAATCCATTTTGGATGCTTCTAGCAAATGTTTCCATGGATGTGCACGCATATGTATATATAAATGCATATGAATGTGTGTAGGCATGTGTGCAGCTGCATGTCTATATGCACATGTTTTCTGACTGGAAAATTTTGCTTTATAAATAAGTTTGTCTCTCAGCCGTGGGAAAAATATTAAAAGCTCTCAGTCCTTTGAACACAACTGAACAAAGCTGCATTCCAGACATACTCTTACAGTTTGTTTTGTAATCAGTAAAATAATCTTTGACTTAATTTGTGATGTGAACAGAATACCTAATTCCTACACCATCCTCCATGTGAGCAGCTCAAAGCCCCCCTGTTGCAGTTGTTAGTTTGCTCAGGTAAACTGTGCCTTAGATACATGGGATGCTTCACTTCCTTGCTGAAGTCCATTCCCTTCCTAAGAGAACCAAGGATTACACTGTTGTTATGGCTTCCCTTTGATATGTTAGAGAAGCTGTGGTATTATAGGTGGTTTCAACACTGTGAAGGAAGTACAAGAGACTAGAGGGCAAAACTGGACTAATATCTCTCCTTGGATTGGGTTAAATAGCCCAGGGCACTGCACCCTTACAGTTAGAGTGGGGTTGCAAAAATAAACTTTATTTTTATTTAAATTTTATTTATAAAATATATATAAAATAAAATTAATTTAAATTGATTAATTAATTTAAATATTTATTGCAGCTGAGAATGTTTATATGCTTCTAGTAAGTGCTTCTGTGCATTAACCCCTTCAAAACGCATTTTCTGCTGAAAACTGCAGCAAGAAAGGAAGAGGAGAAAATTGTAGTCAAAAATAGGAACCATAAGACTGATTGTTTCATGTCATGAGAAACAGCCTTGCCCCAGGCAACATCTATTATCTCTGACCCCATACAAAGTTCAGCATATATTACATCTCTAAAACTTAAAATACTCCAGACTCACCAGCAGTTCACCTGAAGTTCATCTGTGGCAACTTGAACAGTACACTATGAAATGAAAAACAGCTCCCATGCTTTCCCAGTTTAAAGTCCTTAAGGGACATTAGGATTTCTGCACCAGTTTCAGACACAAAGCTTTAAAATCTCCTTTTTCCTTTAGCTGATTCTCTGATGGAACTTCCATTAGAACTGTTTCCTGTATCATCCTCCTTCTCCCACAGAAAATACCTCTCCCTAAGTAATTGTCAAGCCAGCAAACAAAATCTTTAATTAGAGAGGTGTGGGAGAAGGAGACGTTGGAATTTTATTGCACATTAATGTAAAGTAGCATTTAAATTTTCATCTGAATTAAGTAATACATTTAATTCACTTTTTCCCTAAGCCATACAGAGAAAGAAGAGAGAAACTATTCCTTGTGCCAAGACACTTCAGGCCTTAATGGTCCTGTCCAGATTCACCTGGAACTTCCACTCACATCTTCTGCCCATGGGCCCAGGAGCTCCCTGACTTGGAGCTTAAGGACATGGTTTAGTGGTGGACTTGGCAGTGCTGGGTTAATGGTTTGACTCGATGACCTTAAGAGTCTTTTCCAACCTAAATGATTCTGTGATTATATTTAACCTCATCTTAGGCATAGTAGTTGTAGCTCGTAGGAGTCTGAATTCCCAGCTCAGTCGCAGCCATGCCTATGCCAGGCAATGGATATGTTGATCCTTACTTATTAAGCTCACTTCCCAGCTTAACCTCAGATCTGCCTCGTCACCATAAACTCACCTGGTTCTCTGATCTCATGGTTGACTGTCTGCCATCCCCAGGTCTGCCTCAGCACTGTGAGGCTGGGCCCTGTACTGCTGGCTGTGTTATCCCAGTGGGCTCCCAGCTCTTCGGGAGCAGCTGTATCTTGCCATACACTGACGCTCTGAATGTTGAGTGTTCTCCCTGTAACAACAGAAAGAGACAGATAAGAGCTATGCAGAAAACTTTCTAGTAAACTTTCTAGTAGAAGCTCAAACAACAACAAATCTTTAAGGTAAAACTATGTGAACGCTAGGTAGTTTCAGCTTCATGCATGCGTGACTGGAAGCAACAGGTATAAGCTGTTATTTTTCAGTTCCATTTAGAGATACTGGTGTGTTCTACAACAGGATAAGCTAGAAATTCCAACAACTATTCTGAATAATGTCACTGTTGCAAATACTTCTGGTGTATCCAGGCCAGCTCAGGATCACTGTGAAGAAGCATTGGTGATTGTTCTGTGTGCCTTTGCTGTAGGTCAAGTCTAAACAGGGCACCTCAGTACCTGAGTTGGTTTGATCCCATATAACTGACTGACAGGAAAGGTTTCTCTCAATGGTGTGATGGATGTATCACCTGCCTGCAGTTAAAGCTGACTGTCCTTCTGTGTGTGAGTGTGAGGTCCCGGTGCCTGAAGGAAAGCAGCAGCTCTGCTGGAGGACAGGCAGCCCTCTGGCCTTTCTGCAGCACAGGGATGTGGCAGGATGTTTGCTGATGGCCCTGCTAGCTCAGAAGCATTCAGTGTAAGTCCATGGAGTACGTGTGTGCTGCTTGGCACTCCCTCTCTTTTGTTGTCTGGGAGATCATCACCAGTTACTGTGAAGGAGATTACTGGCAGGTAGAAAAAAGTGAGAGTTTGCAGGAGGAAAAGAGGAAACCTGTTGGGGAGAGTAAAGTTCAGTTTCAATTGGAAGTCTATTAGTGACTCCTCACGTTCCTCTGTCCAGCCTGAAAAACTCCCACATCTTTCAGCTTATTGCAAATATAATAGACTTTTCCAAAAGTTTGACCCCATGTGATGGTTTTCTACCTCCTCTCTGTTTAATGTACAAGGCTCATGTTAACCTTTGTGGGATTTCTGTTTCGTGCCATACAGAACAGTTTTACAGTATTTGATTTCCCAGAACATATCAAAAAAGAGAACAAATCCAGATCTATTTGAAGTATTTGAGGGTGGGGGTTTGTTTTCACTGGAAAAGAAATTAGACAGGAGAAAGGGATGAAGTTAAAGGAGAGGCAGGGGAAAATGAAACATAAGACCCCCATGAAGGAGTACTATACTGGATCTGAAACCATGCTGCTAAGCCTTGCACAGCAATTTCAGAAGTTTTCTACAAAGAAAGATAGTTTGATGAGCAAAAATGATTTTGTTTGATATGAGCTGGTATGTGTCAGTAATTCATGAGTATCTCCCTATTCCTGGGATATAGCTTAAAGCCAAGATGACACACAGTGTGGACAGCTCTCCAGATCCTGTGCTGGGAGCAGGCAGCCTTCCAGTGCAAACAAGGACCTTTAAGTAATGGTGATTAATTCATCAACCCAACAAACTGGAAAGCTGGATCTCACTGAATGGCTCATTAACCTAAACAATATTACACTGCTAACACTAGTTAAAGTCACATATAATAGTGACTGACACTAAAGGGAATACCAAGTGGCACATTCATCCATTATTCACCCCTTAAATACTTGTGCCTGAGCAGGCTGATGAAGCATGGAGGGGTACATGGGCTGGCTTGAGAGGGGCTCCCAGGAACGTGTAGAAACTAGAATTCAAGTTTTCATCTCTGCAAGGCAAAGCAACATCAGATATGCTGTGAATAGTGGTATCAGATGCATATTAATTCCTAGGAGACCAAAACTCCCCCATGCCAATCAGGTCTCTACACAAGAGTGTATAATTCAGCCCTAATTCAGGGCTTGAATTAGAATCCAGCGAGACTCACTCATGGCATTTCTATGCTTCCCTTAACTGTCGCCAGCACAGCAAGGAAGAGCTGAGAGCTGTTCACCTGCACCAAAGGGTGATTACTCCAGTTGCTACCCCTGCCTGTGTTCTAGCAGATATAAGCCATTGCTCAGGGCAGAATGATGGTTCTTCTGCAATTATTTCTTTACAGTTCCATTTGCAGCTGAGTTGATACAACAGTTGACAAGTGGGATGTACTTCTGGTACATCATTGAACTGAAACGCAGTTTACAATGAATTCTTCTAGAACACCTCTTGGAGCAGCTTCGGGAGTTGTTTTGTGCACCAGATCTTCCATGGTCCTGACTGTTGGGGAAAATGAATGTTCTTTATTTAAATTGAGACTCCTGTACTGTTGCCTTCTGTCCCTTTGGATAAACAGTGCTTCTGTGTCGTGAGGGAAGTTTCTCAACATCCTATTGGCCTTTTCTTGGTTTTGTTTTACTGCAGCTTTCTTTTTTAATTCCTACTGGGAAAACCTCATTACGAATACTATTTCTTTCTTCTGTACTGGTTCAGTGTGTGCAAATTGAACATGAGAGTCCCATTAATGGTAATGGAAAATGTACACCTTAGTGTCCTTTCCCATCAGGCTGCAATTTGTCCTATCCCTTTCAGTTTTCCTGTGATAAACTCTTTGTTTTCCTATTTAGCATTCCAAAGCCCAGCTACCTGAAGCTTAGCAGCTTTATTCACCATAGTTAAACTGAATTTGCAACTACATATGCTTGTGGTTAGCCGAACTGCAGGCATGCACACAGGATTCTGCTCTCTTCCTTTGACATAATACGCTGCTTACATTTCAGGATCCCTGCTGTCACACCACCAGTCATTCTTTCTGGTACTGCTTATTGTCCCCGTCCCCCGTCCCCCCTCTGCCTTTTTCATCTCCTCCTCTTTCTTCTGAATAAAGCAACATTTGCCCGCCAGCAAACTTGATTTAAATGGGCAGTATATCAGGTTTGCTCACATTTTCAACTACCATTTAAAAGCGATACAAAGAGTTCAGTTATTACCTGAGTGGAAATGCTTACAATTAGTTCTGCACTGCGTACTGGGTCTCCGGACTTTGCACACTGCCTTTTCGAAGAGTGCAGCAGTCTCTTCACTGCTCTGGATTACCATCATGAGCAGTATTTGCCTAAATCCAACTCCCTTTCTCTAATCTGGCAGCCAGTGTTGGAAATAGCTTGAAGATCCTTCTATTTCACAGGCTAGCACTGATCTAGCACCTGCTGACTTACACTGTGTGGGTTTCTTTTTGTGCCAGCAATTTCAAGGCACTATAAATTTCCAGTAATATTATTCTTGAGATACAGCTGTGGAGGTTCTCAATGTTGTTCTATAGGATTCACCTTTTAGCAAGTGAAGGTGAACAAAGGAGATTTTCATACGTTACACCTCATGTCAGGGGTTGTGGGGAAAGAAACCGCAGGTTCACTTTGGTTAAATGGCTGATAAAATATGAACTTCTCTTTGTCAGACATCAAAATACATTGAGCAAGAGTAAAAGGGAAGTGGAAAACCAAAACCATCACCTGTATCTAATCACTCTATGAAAGCAAGAAGAGTTAAAACAATATTAAAACCAAACTGCACAGGAACAGCAGATCTCTTGGCAGAATGATGCCTTCCTGTCCCTGTTTGCCCTGCAAAGAGACAGTTTCCTGGCAGTTGAAGTCACTGTGGGATTGATACTTCTTGTCAACAGTGAATGGAAAATGCAAACATTGCTTTCAGTCAACCCATATTTTTGTTTGGTTGTATGGGTGACTTACTGCAGTTTCCATATGGCAATGTCCCCTTCATCACGAAGGATTTAGGGGTATTTTTAGCAGGTTGTCCTGCAGCTGTGCTTTCTCCTCTGCTAATTCCAGATGCATCTCTGTAAACGTAGTATGCAATATGGAGAAGGAAAGTGTGTGATTTGGAGGGCTTTATTTTTCCCTTTCACTCCCCATCTGTTTCTTTCAGTGTGGAGGATAATGGAAGATGCTATTCTGCATCACGGAACTCCTACATCCCAAATGTATTCCCTGGGGAATACTATTTACCTATAATATTCTATGCTAGCACACACTGAGGGGTCAGCGTGACAGATCTGGTAAAGCAATCTGCAGCCATAACTACATGATAGTTGGAATACAAGCTGCAAATCACCTCTACCTTGTAGCAAGGTGCCCTGGGTTCAGCTGTAGCAGTTATTTTCCTCCTTCTTAGCAGCTGGTGCCGTGCTGTGGTTTGGAGTTCAGTATACAACAGTGCTGATAACACACCAATGTTTATAGTTGTTGCTCAGTAGCACTTACTCAGATCAAAAACTTTTCAGTCTCATGCTCTGCCAGTGAGGAGGGGCACAGTAAGCCAGGAGGAAGCAGAGACAGAACACCTGACCCAAACTAGCCAAAGAGGTATTCCATGCCACAGCACATCATGCCCAGTATAGAAACTGGGGGGAGTCACCAAGAAGGCTGAGATCTCTTTTTGGGTCAGGCTGGGTATCGGTCAGCGGATGGTGAGTGGTTGTATTCTCTCCCTTTCTTATTTCCCTCATCATTATTATTATTGGTGGTAGCAACAGTGGTTTGTGTTATACCTTATTTACTGGACTTATCTCAGCCTGTGGGGTTTACATTCTTTTGATTCTCCTCCCCATCCCTCTGGGAGCAGGGGGAAAGAAGGTGGGGAGTGAGCAAGTGGCTGCATGGTTCCGAGTTACTGGCTCAGCCTAAACCATAGCACACGCTTAGGTTTAAGGTGTTTAAAGAAGAAGAGTGGATGATCACTGTGCGAGGATTGGGGAAGGAAATGTCATCAAGCAACATTCACTGGCAAAATACGAAGTAAAAACAAAAAAGACTACTGAGCACTGCTGATGGCAGATGCTGGTTGAGCAGGATGCAAATTGCAATCAACCCCTTACAAAAATAACTGGAACAGACTTTGTCTTCTATTTGGAGAGTTGTCTTTTTGCATTTGCTGCTCTCTCTTTTTTCCTCCCCCTTCTTCCTAGAATTTTTAAAAACTCTGTTTTCTTAGCAGCACTTCAGGATGATCCATGCTTGCATAGGGCAATCAATAGGAAAATATAGGCAAAGCTCCTCCATACATTTGCAAGGAAAAGTGCAAGCAGGGTGACCGTTTCACTCTTCATTTCACTTCAGAGTGAAAAAAACCAAACCCACCTTCTTTCAGCACCAAATACCACTGACCCAATAAATAAGTTTAGAAGCACTGAACGAGAGTCAACAAATACTTAACAGGACATGAAAAGCTTAATGCTTCCAATGGAAAAGGTAGAATTTGAAGCTAACGTCTCATTACTTTAATTAAAAAAGGAATTCTTGACTTCAGGTGTTTCAAATTCCTGGTTTTATACATAGAAATGTCTGCAGCTTGCTGACTTGACCCTTGCATCTTGTTTCTTTCTCCCAAAGTATTAACACAGTGGATTAAGAGGCCAGTTAGATTTTGGTTTCAATTATTTAAAAGATAATGATCTAGTGCTGAAGCCTCCTCCTCATATTGCCAGCAAACCTGCCACAGGCTCCAGCTTGGAGTTTATTTGCAGGGAAATTGTGCCTGTTTTAGTACTCTACCACAAGAATACAAACAGGGTACTTTCAGCCACAACCCTTGGCAGAACACATTGGACCTTAGCCAGCTGCCACCAGGTAGCATCATTTCATTGTAATCATGGATGTTCTAGGCAAGGAGAACTTTCCTTACAGAATAAAGTAAGAGTAAGTTTAGGATGGTGGCATGCAGCACTTCAGAAAGGGGCCAAGTTCAGGTCAGCACTCAAGATAGCTCCCAGCAGAACGGCAGAGAGAATTCAGGCACTGAGCTTCCCACTGAACCAGCAGTTACAGATCTGGCTGTTGGGCAGATGGTGCTGTCTGGAATAGATATATTTGCATCTGCCTGAGCTCCTCATCATCCCTAGGAGCAGTTCTGCTCTAGCTGTGACCCTGCCACATCTGGCAGAGTACAACTATTAAGAGGCAAGACATTCTATATAGATGATCTGCTTGTTGGTGTTTTGCTCATTTCAAAGCCACTTGTAAGTAAATTTTGTGTGAAATTTCCAAACTAGATTATTTTCTTCTTCCATGGTTTACAGGAATTGAATCCTGGCAGAGTCCTAATGATTGATTTTTTACCTTTTTCCAGGATCTGTAAAGGGTGCTTTAAAAGTAAACAAAATGACCTGCCTGGATCCAAAAAATAAATAGCTTGACCCCAACTAGCCTTTGCTGAGTAGTGCAGGTGTGTGGCTCAGAAATGACCTGCTGACTTTGCAAGCAGGTAAAACCTCTTCACATTCAGAATGCTTTATAGAGCACCTGCTTTATATAGCACCTTTAGACAGCACCAGCTTGGAAGATACTAAATTATTTTTACTAAGAGCATTGCAATAGCAAATTACACCACGTGAAAGCAACTATCTGGTGGGGGGCAAAGGGAAACTGGAACTCAAATTCCCTCCCCACTTTCTGTCTCACTGTGTCTTCCTGCCAGGTCCTGAACAATACATACTACTATATACTGTACTACTTATTCTATTTCTTCCTTCTCTCTTGCACTACGTTATGTTACATGGTGGTTCCTTACTGAACAGATGTTTGTCTAAGTATCCATGATGTTAAGAACACAGATTGCATTTGCTTTAAATAGGAACTGTGTATGCCTAAACTTCTTGAGCTTTCTAGGAAAACTTCCGACAATGTAACTTCTGAAACTGCAAAACAGTGTAAGAGTTATGTATTATTTCCTAATGAAATGTGCAGTTAGCTTGGAACGCGAACATTAAGGCTGGTCACAGATGCACCTACCAGTAATGACAGGGTTATATTTATATACAGCTTTCTACTGATCTGGGTGTCTTCTGCAGTGTTTCAGTCTCTCAGCACAATTGATAGGTAGCTGTGTCTGGATTACCTTCATGTTCTATACAGTCAAACGAGCAAAACGCTAAGTGATGTGACTAGCAGTTTGTGATGAATAGAGGATAAGGGACTCAAAGGATTAAATCCTGCAAAGCTTATTTATGTGAGTAACTCTAACTGGTCTGGATCCTGATTTCATGCCTTACTGCCTTAATCACAAATGAGCTTTTCTCTGGTTAACAAAGCAGCTCCAGAGAGAAAAGAGAAACATAAAGCCTGTCTCACAGGAGTCATAACTTGCATACTGACAGCCCTCTAAGGGAGAGGGCTTTTAGCCCTCCTTCCCTAAGCAGCCATTTTGGGACCACGGTTGGATTCCCTCAGACAGCAACTTCACTCTTCCAGCAGGGAATGTTTTATCTTTTGGCTGTTGATTTTGCTGTGATTGTGCACAGTTTGTTTTCAAATGAAGTTCACAATGTGGAATTAAAATCCAGTGTGTTCAGAATGTAGGACAGAATGGTAATTTAAAGGCAAGAAAAGGTCTGGAAAGCCTGCAAGGGATATCAGAGAGGAGAAGTGGTTTCCATGGCAACAAATCCACCAAAATTTTTGCATTCATATTGATTCTAGTGATGGATGAGCCAATTTGGAGGCAGGGAGGGGGAAAAAAAAAAAAAAAAAGGAGAAAAATATTTAACCCTGATGAAGAATGCATTTTCCTTGGAAAAAGAGAAGGGAAAAAAAAAAAAAAAAAAACAAACCAGAAAAATAGCTCCAGAATCCTTTCTTCCTGAAGCCCCTACCTCAGATCCCAGCTAAGAGACTTCCTGCAAAGTATGGCTAGCCTGGCTTCTTTCCCTGGCATCAGGTGCAGTTTGTAGGGTGTTTGTCCATTGTGTCCCCCCAGCTGAGCTAGGCAGGGGAGAATGGGACTGAAACTGCCCGACTGAAATCCTAGGGGATGAGGGGACATGGCTTAGCCGGCTGTGAGGGAACTTGACGCTGTGTGGCTCTTCTGAGCAGCGAGTGCTGATGCAGGCAACGAGCAGGTCAGGTGGGAGCTGTTTGCGCTGCAGTGAGCGACCTCAGGATGGCTCTCTGCTGTGCTCTGTTGTTGTAGAAGACTTCCCTTTTCACCTGAGCCTTAGCTGGTTCTACAGCTCACACCAGGCAGTGAGTGATACACTTCCCCTGTGCCAGTGTATTTCTGTGGCTTTCATGGTGGTGTGAGACAGGCACTCAAAAGTGCTCTGGGAGCACAGACCCACAGCTGCTTTATCCATCCTGCAGTTGTTTTTCCTTTTTCATCCTTTCATCCTTTTTCATCCTTCGTGCCACTGGAAATGAGCCCCTTGCAGACTGTTCCATCCTTCAGTGCTACTTAAAAGCTGCACTGCGCATGC
This sequence comes from Psittacula echo, assembly GCF_963264785.1. Classification (NCBI taxonomy): domain Eukaryota; kingdom Metazoa; phylum Chordata; class Aves; order Psittaciformes; family Psittacidae; genus Psittacula; species Psittacula echo. Next base: position 3,390,742 of record NC_137745.1, read on the forward strand.
TGTTTAAACGTGTGCTCCTGTAGGTCTGAGTTGTGTATAAGAGGACAAAAGAAGAAAGGAAAGTGAACCAATGGGCCTATAGCCTTCAATAAGAAACTTACCAATACACAAAAAAAAAGTATGTTGTGCTGTATGAGCTCATCTGGACATCATCTACACTTCAGATAACACGTTTCTTGCAGTCACTGACACAAAGCAACCTGAGCTTCACTAACCTGCTTAGCTATAGTTATGCAGGAATTTTGTGAACAGTTCTGAAGAGAATCCTTTAATTCTGATCATTTTACATTCTGTGCATGCCTCAATGTCATTGCTCTTTTAGAGAAGTGGCCACAGTTTCTTTTCAATGTATTAAACGCTGTTGCAAAGGGACTGAAACCTCCTGGCAATCAGAGGAGCTTTAGGGAAAACTGCCTGGCTTATCATTTCCACCCCATGTAGAAAAGGCAGGAAGAGGTTTATTCTGCTGTAGTGCTGAAAGCAAAAGCAGGAAAGCAGAAAATAGTGCTCAAGGCATCCAGCAAGAGCCCAGTGCAGAATGCAGCAGCTCATTGCTGAGATCTCTGACAACACTTTTCAGTGTTGTCAGTGAAATCAGTGCCCTGCATGCTAACCTCCATTTATAATAACTGCCCTGTAACAAGGCAATACATGCACAGATTAAGGGAACTAACTTGTGGCTACAGGCTACTGTCTCAGCAAGACAAGGCAAAGGTATAAACAAATGGGTCTTATTAAACTTTTAGGTCCTTCTCCGTCCCTGTGGAAAAGCCAAACATAGCATTGCATAAACAGCTAGCGTTACATCTACTCTTTGTAGTACAGCAACAGTTAACATCATTCAGATTTAAGCACAGAATATGTTTTAAGTAGTTGTTCGCAATATTCTTTCTGTCTTCCTGCAATATTCTTCCAAATCTCTAGACAGTCTCTGTGGATTAACTGAGTTCCACATTATCTCCTGTTATAACAATGGAAAGGAAACAAAGCAGATAGATGAAGGGACTTGCTGAATACCCTGGTGACAAGTCAATGTCAGTGCCCTGAGTGTACCATTTAGACAATTTTTAGGAAGGAAATGTCTTCCCCATTCGAACAGGGAGAGAGAGCTGGAAAAGCAAGTCAGGTCCTAGGTACAAGAGTAGAATTCAATGCCTGGACGCCCAGTGTATAAGTAAAGCTGTGAACATGCTTTTTAGTGCCTCCCTGCATACAGAGATGTTCACCTTTAAGTAGCAATTTCTCAGTTTCTGATTAAATGGATCAGAGAGCTCATCTGCTATAACTTGACACAGTTTCCTTGAAGTCAGTAGACTTAACTAGGGGAGAATCTAAACCACAGTGGCTAAGCACAGCTTTGATATTCACAAATTATGCTCTTGAAATGGATATAAAAATCACAGTTGTCCCTCATGAGAATAAACAAGGGCTCTCAAAACTCAGCAGGCATTATGCAGTGTGTTAGAGTGCTTTCCAGCACGCTGTTGAACCTGTGTCAGTGATGAACTGACTCCAAGTCATTCTTCGTAGGAGCTCGGAGATAACTGGGACAGGCTGTTGAGCAGGTTCGGTGGATTCCTCCATGGCTTTGGGTATGGTTTCCCACAGTCTCCTCCTAGAGAAGCTGACAAGTGGTCTGTGCGATGGGGGGGACACACGACACTGGCTGACCACACAGCCCCCAAGGATGGTGGTGAACAGCTCCTTGTCAAACTGATGACCTGTCACTAGTGGGGTCCCCTCAGGGATCAATACTGGGGCTAACACTGTTTAATGTCTTCGTAAGTGATGATGGAATGGATTGATGGGATCAAATGTACCCTGATGAAGTTTGCTGATGACACCAGACTGAGTGGGAAGTGGACACTTTGGAAGGTAGAGCCACCCTGCAGGATGACCTGGATAGGCTTGAGGAGTGGGTTGACAAGAACCTTATGGAGTTCAACAAGGACAAGTGTAAGGTCTTGCACCTGGGAAAACACAATCCAGGAGTGCAGCACAGGCTGGGATGTGCCCAGCTGGGAGCAGCTCTGTGGGAAGGGACCTGGGGGCACTTGGGGGACACAATCTCGATAGGACTGAACAGTGTGCAGCTATAGGAAAGCAAGCCAATAAGGGCAACACCAGCAGAGACAGACATGCCATTGTCCCATTCTACTCAGCACTTGTCAAGCCATCCCTGGAATACTGGGGTCAGTTTTGGTCCCCACTTGTACAAAATAGATGTAGACAACCTGAAGAGGGTCCAAAGAAGGGCCGCAAAGATGATCCAAGGACTGGAAACCGTGTGAGGAAAGGCTGAGTGAGCTAGACTTGTGCAGCCTGAGACATCTAGTCTAAGTTATGCTTTGCCTAGAAAGGTTGGATCAGATGATCCTGGAGTTTCTTTCCAACCTGTGATTCTGTGGTTGTTTCGCACCAGCATAGTTACCTGATACTGTTAGTGGAGCTGACTCTAGAAAGTGATCATGATATTGCTTCCCACTTACTAGAACTAATACCTCGTAGCACACCTTACATTTTAAAGCACTCCTGGAAAGTGAGGAATCCCCTAACTTGCCTGTGAGGGAACAGTATTACACCTCCACTTCACAACTCTGAAACCATACTGACTGGTTTGTCAAAGCCTCTCAGTGCACTAACAACTGAACCCAGATAGGACTGAGAGCAGTTGCTGACCACTGGGCCCACACGCAACACATGGCCCTGATTCCTCATACTGTAGGACTGTATTCCTATCTTGTTTGGGCTCCATAGCAGGAACAAATCTTCTGTTACTACCCAAGCATACCATCATCTCTTTCATCCCTATTTTATCTATTCTTTACTAAATTAGTCTTCTGTAGACAGAAAGAGTATATTCTGCCCATTTATTTATCTACAAATTAGACATATTACAGGAAGCCTAAAGATAAGACTTTGCCTTAATAGTCAATGTGGGAAAGATTTGGCTCTAGGGAATTCTCTGTTCTCATGAAGACAATACAGCTGTGTCCTTCATCGGCTGCTGTGTGGGAAACAGCATCCGAGGGAGAGGAGCTGGGAATGTGTGTGTATAAACTATAAACAGAATAACTAAAGACAGCCTTAAACTAGTGAAAACCAGACATCAGAATGAGGAGCTGAAAGTGTGACACCCTTCACTAGTCCTAGAATGAAGCAAGGGATGCACGTAAATTGTCATCTCTTCTCAGGGACAGTCATGTATGAGACAGGAGGGCTGACTTCAGGCTCTCAGAGGTGTGCTCCTTGTCAAATCAGACTCTAGTGAAAGCATTCTCATTGGTACCTGTTGCCTAAACACTGAAGGAGAGCATAGCAGTCACACAGACCTTCAAAAATGTCCAAGGATGAGGAAAATACATATACGGAATACCTAAATGAAGGTATAACTATGCCAAAAACATGTCAATAACAGTATCACTTTTATATCTCTCATGTGGACTGATCATGCGATACTAATGACAAATCTTAGATATCAAACCAATTACTAAATTACATTTCAAAAGCTGAAAGTCTTGACCCTGAAGAACTTTGTGGGTTTATAATTTAATGTAGATACAATGTTCCTAACATACATGTTTGGGCCGTATGAAGATAGGCTGAGGAAGTTGGGGCTGTTCAGCCTGGAGAAGAGAAGGCTGCGTGGAGACCTCAGAGCAGCCTTCCAGTATCTGAAGGGGGCCTACAAGGATGCTGGGGAGGGACTCTTCATTAGGGACTGCAGTGACAGAACAAGAGGTAACAGGTTAAAACTTACACAGGGGAAGTTTAGATTGGATCTAAGGAAGAAATTCTTTACTGTGAGGGTGGTCAGGCACTGGAATGGGTTGCCCAGGGAGGTTGTGAGTGCTCCATCCCTGGCAGTGTTCAAGGCCAGGTTGGATGAGGCCTTGGGTGGCATGGTTTAGTGTGAGGTGTCCCTGCCCATGGCAGGGGGGTTGGAACTGGATGATCTTAAGGTCATTTCCAACCCTAACTATTCTGTGATTCTATGACTATTCTAATATTGACTACTTTCTGTTCAAAATATGGCAGTGGACACTGTGCAAATATCTCCCTCAGTAAATCCAAAGCATAAGCACAATGCGAAGTCCAACCTAATTAGAACGTATCAGGAATTAAACCACATTTTTTAAGCTAAGTGCTAGTGGATTTGGGTTCTCTGCTAGTGGATAATGCTAAATGGATTTTAGTCCACTAAGCTTACTGTTTGTTACTTCAAAACATCTGGCTAAGACAGGTATTAGTGAGCCATGATCTATGCATACGAGTGTTCCTGCTGCATGTGTGCATGTTAAATACAGTGTACTGGGATTTCTTCCCAAAGAGTCAATTCTGATGCCTGCATATAGCTTAGGAAATGCTACCAGTTATGAGAAAAACAATAGGAGGAATAAGTCTGAACATACTGCGTTACCAAAAGGAAAGTACTGCACATAGATAGGACTTTAAGATGAAAAACAGTATTGAAAAGTTTGAAATCTACAGAAATAAAATCCTGGGTATTAGGATTGATGATGCGAGGTTGTCAGATTATGATACTTTGAATCACTGTATTTATAAATACTCTGTATTTCCTTTTAAAAGTGGGGCTTGGGTTGGTTTTTTTGCATGTTACTATTGGTATCAGCAGTGTGTGTGTTGGCCATTTATTTATGATTTCCATGAAGCCATTTGGAGCAAAGTGCATATGTCATTATAAATGTTGACTGGATTAGCATAGAGCATAATGGATTTATGAGAAAAATAAACAGGGTTTATGTTATTTTGAAGTGTATCTAAATTGCTTACAGGAAAGGAAAGGGGAATAGTAAGTCATAAAATACCATGGTGTGCTGAAATCAGGAGATGATACCAAAATTGGGGTGATAGTGTTGAGGAAATGGCTGTGCAGCAGTGTGCTTTGCTGCTTTCTGCAATGAGAATTTCTAAAAGCCCCAAGCAATGAGCACCCTGTGAGGGGATGTAATTGCTACCTTCTGTGGTCCCTGAGGTTTTGCTATCAGTTGAGCAGTCATGTGTGGCCTCAGCCTATTGCCAGCACCTCAAAATTACATTAACAGGCTCAGCAATGTGCAGCACTTTGAGTAAATCCACACCCAAACCCCAGAAGACTATTTAAGTGGAAAGGCATTCCAGATGGGAATTTAAATGCTAAATTTCATCTCGTGTTATTTAGCAGGTTAGTTTATCCCTCATTTGTTTGCCATCTGTCATTATCTCAGGAAAAATGCTTGGAACCCATGAGCCTACAAAATCAGGGAAGACTTTTACCTCAAACCAAAAATGAACACTTAGAAGATGCAATTCCAGAACAATTCCAAACGACAATGAGGGGAAATTTTGCTTTGCAGTTGTTGTTTGAGTTAGTAAAGGAAGGACCACTACTCCAGCCTAGAGTTGTTCATTGTGTTTCTGCACACACAAGTGATCAGATGTGGGTACATCTGTCTGGCAAACCTGTGTTATGGACAGACCTGAACCAATAGACTCAAAACTGGGCCAAGATTACAATATATTCCCTCCATTGGCAGAGTGTTTTCAACTGCATTTATGGTTTAATTTCTGTCACTACCAATTTGGGAGTGAAATTCTGCACATAAAACCTTAGCATATTTGTGAAAAAAAAAAAAAAAAAAAAAAAAGCAGCTCTTTATCTGCCAGAGAACAATGAACTGCTCTTTGCTCACCTGAATTTCATTAGGGAGAGAAAAGAAGGTGATGCTTCCAAACAGAAAAAGAATGGCAAAAGCCCAAAATACAATATAAAAGAAAAGCAGTGAAACAATAATTTCTATTTAAAGGTATTCTTCTGCTAAAAAAAAAGTGAAATATGGTAAACCTCAAAAGGTATCATCCATTTTGAAAATGTACTTAAATAAGCATTCTTTTCCTCTCCTTGTTTTCTCATGGAATAGGCAGGGAAGATCACAGTTTCTTAGGCAGTGAGGTCAGCATGTATGTTTACACCTTTCATTCCACCAAGCAAAGGTGAGAATCCTGCTGCATTACGTTCTCGTCACTGATCAGAGAATTCTGTTACATGGCTAGAACCAGAGGGACTATTATGATAATTTCACATGCAATTTTAGATTTTATCAGTTGATTCGTATTATTTCATGGCCTGCTAGACTAAAAACCAAGTTCTTCTCAAGGCCATGGTGCCACTGCCAGCATCATTGTACTCTGTTCTGGTGAGGCTGTGCCTTAAATCCTGTGTTCAGCTTTGGGCCCCTCACTACAAGAGAGACATTGAGGTACTGGAGCAGGTCCAGAGAAGGGCAATGGAGCTGATGCAGAGCCTGGAGCAGAAGTGTGATGAGGAACAGCTGAGGGACCTGAGGGGTTCAGTCTGGAGAAGAGAAGGCTCAGGGGGGACCTGATCGCTCCCTACAACTGCCTGACAGGAGGATGAAGGTCGGGGGGGTGGGGTTGGTCCCTTCTCTCAAGTTACAAGCAAAAAGGAAAAGAGGAAATGGCCTCAAGTTGTGCCAGGGGAGGTTTAGACTGGAGATTAGGGAAAATTTCTTCACTGAAGCGTTGTCAAGCACTGGAACAGGTTGCCCAGGGCAGTGGTGGAGTCACTGTCCCTGAAGGTATTTAAAAGACATGTAGATGTGGTGCCTGGGGACACAGTTTAGTGATGGACTTGGCAGTGTCAGGTTTATGGCTGGGCTCGATGATCTTAAGGGTATTTTCCAATCTCAATGATTCTGTGATTCTATTTGGGAGAACATATTGCAAGTGGCAAAAAAATGAATTGAGAACTCCTTAAAAAATGCAGCTCTAAGGAAAGCAAGAAGTAGAAAAAGAAAGAAACTGTGAGGCTTTGTTAGTTGTGTTTGTGGGGGAACATATGTACTGGTTTATCCTTTGAAGTAATCTGTATCCTCAGTGTTACTGGCTGGATACAAGAGCTACATGCTAGGTGCATTATTTTGAAGTCTATTTGATCTTTGCTCTCGTCTGCCCTAGCTTACTCTGCCTGACTGTCTCCAGTTCCAGTCTGGGAGAATTATATTGTCTAACTTCTGCACTGCTGACCTGTATTTAGAATAGGTGTAGTTTACTTTGTGTTGTGAAGTCTGTGTATTCATGAGTCCCACAAAGCTCCTGCTGTTAGAATTGAGGGAAGTCAAAATGCTGGATCCCTTGCTACCTGCAAGGGATGAAGATGGCATGCATCAGTCTATGCAAATGTCAAGGGTACAGAGACTTACTGCTTCCAGGGGAATTAATGGGTAGAGCTAATTCAGTCCCTTCATTTAATGGTCAAATCCTTCTCTATAAAACATCATTTCAAAGAGGAGGAGAACCCTGAGAACCAGAATTTAATGTCTTCTCATTTAGCAGAACTGCTTTACTCACTTTCCTCTTATTTGAATCATCTGTTTTGACACTCTGACAGTTAAAAAGGAAATGAAGGAAGACTTCCGTGTCATGTACAAAAAGCAGTCTTTTCCTGGGCCTTTGGATCTCAGACCCACAGATTATAAGCATGGGGCTAACAAGAAAGGGTTGATATTACATTTGCTAGAGAACTCATGTAAGGATATGTTGGTTCTCTCACTCCTATCACAGCAGAACTCAAATGTGACATGGTGTCCCTGTGAAAGGAGTAGGTCTATGGATAAGGATCTGAACAAGAACTAAGACACAGGGACTCTGCTGCAGACTTGGCCATGTCTTCTTAATTTCTCAGTGCCTTAGTTTCGCAGTCTGTACAACACAAGGTTACACGTTTTACCTATATCAAGACTAAGGAATGGGATAAGACCACACCAAAATAGGCAAAATAGAAATCTCTTCCTTGGGGTTCTCATCTGCCCAGTTATATACATTACAGTAATTTCTAAATTAAGTTCTTGAAAAGAAAGATACCACTTGATAACAGTAAGACATCTACCCATTATGCAAATGGCAAAATAAATGAAAGAACTGGAGGGCTGAGAAGAACATTAAGTGACTGTGGTTTCGTGAGACTGAGCTATTGCACAGAGGGATGCAGAATTAGGGTGTTGTATTATTGTGCAAATAAAAAGGCAAAGAAGGGGGTCTAAGCTGTAATGGAAACAGTGCTTCAGGGCCAAGGACTGCTGTGACTCCAGATGTCAGTTGTTTGTTAAACATAATACAGAGCAACATAAAATGTAGAAAATGCAAGTGGAACAAAAGGTTAGGCTGTTTCTCTCCATGCCTCTGTGAAAAGAATGAGAAGAACAACAAAGTCACTTGGCAGCTGGAGTTGCTCAAATCTTGCCGGCGCTCTGCAACGTCCTCCACTGCCAAACCACTTGTATCACTACACAAGCAGCACCCTGCCACTAAGCAAATAGGGTCTTTCTCATCACAGCACTACATAAACAGCCCCCTACCATGGCAAAAGCATCCTTTCATTACCATGCAGCATCTCTATTTCAAACACAATATCCCACTACTGCATTACAACTCCATTACACAACAACATGTCAGCAAAGTCTCTCATTCAGTGGCATGTTTAAGAAAGCATTACTGAACTAAACAGCCAGGCCTGCTACATGTTCTTTTGTTAAAGCTTCTCTAACTGTCTTTCGTCTTCAAACTCTCCATCAAAGGGTCAGACTGACTTTGTGTAACACCAATGATAGGAGAACAGCATTGCAGATGAACTTGGGTCACTTTTTTCAAAGGTCTTACCTGATGCTTCAGGTGAAAACAGACCGTGTGGCCTAACTGTCCACTTTGCTTTTCCTAGCTCTCATTTGGGGCCACTCTGATCACCCTGAGTAGGAACATTCCTTCCAGGAGAAAGAGGGTTATCCCGTCTCCATGCTGTACGACTGGGCTCTTTGAACAGAGCTAGTACTGTTGTCACTGGACCATTAGTGTGAACCAACTTTCCGGTAAAGGTACATCAAAGACAGTTTTGGAATTCTCCCACTAAGAAATCAGGTAATGAGGTGAAAGGAGCAGGACTTCTATTCTCTCCTCTGAAGGATAAAGAGATTGCAGAACCTCAGCTGTACTTCTAAGTGGAACAAAATCCTCACATTTTGAAAATCATATTCTGAATTTGGCTTTTAAAAACACCTATTCTCTTCTAATTCAACTAAAAATGGTAAAATTCAAACCAGCAAGCCATTGCTAGCTGTGAAATAAAATCTAGGCAAGCTTTGGAATAAACAGCAATGAATTTCATTATACCAGCTGCTGCTATTGGTAAACAAGTCAGGTTTGGGGGCATGCAGCTCCTGCTGCAGGTCTGAAACAGTCTTTGACTCCTTTCCAGATGCATCATCTGGTCTAATAAAAGATATTAAGTCTCCCATGATGCCTTGCCTTATGCGTAAATTTAGGCCTCTTCTGCTACAATAAATAGTAATAATAGGATATTTCTGTAAGAAAATGTCCTTTCAACAGTGTTAGGACTTCTTTCATCAGAACATCATTCAAGAAAAGTGGGCTGGTTTTATCAAACCATCTTTTTCAGCAGGCACAGACTTTACTATTCTGTGTAACAATTCCATTTAGCAAAAATTATCAGTGTTCCAAAATAATACATAAACACTGGTAAAATGCAATGATAACTTTCATTTGGAAAAAGCTTGAACAGGCTGGAAAAGAATCAAAAAGAAGAATAAAAATAGATACAGCAGAGGCATTGCACAGCGCCTGAGATCCTATGGCAGTCACAGCCACAGGACATGGCTGAGCAGATGCTATTATAAGAGTCAACTGGCAAGTTTTAATGTGTCAGCAATGGAACCATCTCTGGCTGAATTCAGTCTCATATCTTTGAGCACAAGCAATTCACCAGCTATGATCAGAGAATGACTGGGCTGCAGCATATCACAGGGAAGTCTTTAGTTTCCTCTGCATGAGGGACTGGGTAAGTCTAGCACAAGGCTATTTTCTGGGACACGTTGTTATGTGCTACATGCACATAGACATTGGCTTTCCTGATCTGCCATCTGCCTGCTCCTAAAGGAGGAAGACATCCTCTTTGGACAGTTCTTCTAGTATTTAAGGTCTTTTTTACCAAACATCAGGAAAAAAAAAAACCCAAACAGAAACTTCCCGGGTCTGCATTCGTTTTTCCTGGGTTTCTCCATGCACACAGCAGGGGATCTCTGTCAGGATCTGTTTGTCCTTCATGATGCTGATTTTTGCTCCTGCACTAACAGCAGTCACCTCTCATCCCCACCACCGAACCCTTCCACCAACAAAACAATCCTGATAACAAGAGGCTGGATTGGGAAAAGAAAATGAGGTCTGAAGAGGGTTCTGCTGGAAAAGCATTACCCATCTACTACTAACAGCAGAGCTTTCTCTTGTATAAAGGGCAGAAGGAAATTAAAATCAGCTATTTTTCAGCTGATAGTGCTATTAAATCCATGTTCATGTCCCAAAACATTTCATAGTAAAACTCTTGTCTTCTCTGAATCCTATGACTAGAGTGTTGGAATGGAAGGATACAGGCTCTTCAGGAAGGACAGGCAGAGAAGACAAGGGAGCAGGTGTTTTTCAAAAGGATTCAGCCCCCATTATTGAGGTGTAGCTTGTATTTAGATTTAAAATGGGATTTTGTAATGGGTTTGAAATTACAGACTGACTATAAGATGCTTGATTGTACATTCAAAGAGATGGGTGAAGCACTACTAACTTTGTTATCTGTGTGATGTGCTCTAGTGAAAACTTCCAAGAAAGCAAGCTATTTCATCTGCTTTAAAGAATTCCATAACTGCAATAGCAGATGTCTGTCTGGCCTTCTAAGGTAGTTTGGAAAAGTTCCAATTTTTATTTCAGCATTTAGAAGTTACTTTAGTGGAAACTGATTTCATGTATCTCCCCAAAGCTAAATCAGAATGTCTCCACTAGTTCTGCAAGATGCCACCCTTAGAAATTGTGTTGCTCTAGCCTGTTTGTGTTATCTAATTGCATTGCTCTCCACTGTCCCAGGAGACACTAACTAGGGAATGACCTCTCCAGTGGAGCCCTGCAAGAACAAGAAGCATCATTTCCAACACTCAGTGTAATCAGAATGATGCCATCCTCCTGAAGAGGTAAGTGCTTTTAGGCACTTCTCCTGTGCTTCAGGAGCACTGTCAAGGTGCCATGGTCAGAAGAGATTCCGAGGCACCTTTACAAATGTGATACACAATGTAGCACAGATACTGACACGACCTTTACACGATTAAAATATCTTCAGTTGTAAAGCTTCTGATTGCTATTGTCTCAAATGGCAGTGCCTGTCAGGACTCTACAGTCACTTTTTATTATTATGCTTGTGATTTTGTGTATCCTCCTCCACAAGGTATTTTCTTACAGCACGAATGCATAGTGTTTTAATGTTCCTGTCCTTTTGCTTGCAGCCCTCTAACAAGCATTTTTACTTGTTATATAGTGGTACTGTTCTTGCAATCTGCTGTTCCACCCATTGATTTCATTTAAACCATTTCTTACCTGCCAGCTTATTTATATCACGCCTCCAAGTGCCAGGTCACCTGGAGAGGAATTCACAAGCATCCAGTAAAAACACTACCAACCTTGACAATGCTGGTTTTAAAACTGCCACTTTCTCATGTTTGTTTTTCCATCACACATGCATGTCTGAGCGCATTTGTGTGTGCAGCTGCTGAGGTCAGAGAAGGGGAAATACACATGTTTTTAGCAACTAAACATCTCCAGTTTCAAATTCCTTAACTAAAGACAGCCATTCTATGTGATGGCAAAATAAAGGAAGATAAAGCAGGAGATCAACATTGCAGCTGCATTGCTTAGTGGTAATGGAAGCAGTGGGACAATGGGAATTCACCTGCTGACTTAGAGGGGACTGCCATTCCTTATCACAGACAGAGGTCTTCGATTGAGCCAGCCTCAGGATGGTTTTCCCTAGGGAGGGACATTCAGCAGCCTTAACTAAAACCAGGTAATTTCTCTCATCAAAAAGTTTCTTTAATGAAACTTAGGGTTTCAGTCATTCCAAATGACTCCTTAATCTGGGGTGAACTCAGGATATTTTCTACAAAAACAAATTGTATGTGAAAATAAATGAAAATAGCACTTTGATTTTCCTATTATGAATCCTATTTGACACTTGAAATAACCTAGTACACAAGAAAGAGTCTAAACCAGGAGCAGAAATCTTGACTCCCTACTGATAATGGCTGATATTTGCCAAGGTTTCCTCCATCTCTCACCTTCCTCACCTTCAGGTCCAGAACTCACAGCAATATAAAAACCCTCAAACAACTGAAGAGCTCCCTCCCTGACACCTCTCACAAATGAGATGATGACTTGCTACTACATTTCTGTTTCAGAAACTGCCATCACCCATATCTTGACAGGCATTTTCCACATAGAGCTGGCAGGTAGGGAAGTGTGCCCTTCCGTACAAAAGCTGCTATGTTATCTTAAATGACATCTTAGTAAGTCTAAGCCCAGAAGTATAGTGAAGCCATCTGCTAGCAACGGTTCATAAGAGTGGCAAACTCATCTCAGGACTGTGAATTGTGTCTGTGCAGAACACTCATTCCCAACAAAGCCAGAGGGTAGGAACACTATAGCCACTAATGCACTCTGAATGGTATTCTTTGTCTAATGCTGCCACCTCTGAAGTCAGTGAACATTAAAGTGTTACGAACACTAAAGTGGAAATATAGTTAGTACTTGTGCTCTGTGAAAACTCCTTGTCCAAAGCACAAACAATGACTGCAGTACTTTGGTCTTCTTCTGAGCCTACTTTTACCAAAAGTAAAGGCAGGTTCCCAGGCTGGCCCCAGGAAAAGGGGAGGCTGCTTCACTGGCCAAAATTGTTTTGAATTCCAAACGTCACTGGATAGCAGAAGCCAGATGTGGAACATAATTTATGTCCACTTTGAATCTGTTCTGTGCTGCCACATGAAGCAAGAAGTTGTCAGCAGAAACAGCTCTGCTGCCTTTATCCCCTTCACTCATCCTTCCGGGAAATAATTGCAGTTACAAGATCTTTTGGAGTTTCAAGTTTGGGATTACAAGACTTTGTGTATTCCTGCCCATTGGTAACGGTACAAACAATCACAGTATAAGATAGTCTGTGTTTATGTATCTGAGGGATAGGATCAATCCCAAACTATTTGACTTTCAAAACCAGAACCGCATTGTTTGTTTTTCTCTTAGTTATTAGTGTTCAAACAAAATGGGCTCATGAGAATTTTATGCCATCCCATCAAAACTGGCAAACAGTTTGGAATCTCAAGCCTACTCTTACGTTCAAGTTCTAATTAGTGTTATCAGCTTAGGCTTCAACTTATCTCTTACCTACAGGACATTTAGTTTAAATGTTCTTATCTGAGCAAGCCAGGAATGATCTTTACATTGGCAATCTCTACTATGGTGAAAACACTTCTATTTTTCGACTACAAATAGCTTCTAATAACTGTGTTCTTCCTCAATTTTGACTTTCTCAAATTTGACTTCCTCAAATAAGTCCTAACAACTACCTGGAACCTGAATTTTTGAAAGTCATCAAAGAAATGTCTTTCTTCAGGAAAGACAGAGGAGGATACCCTGCAACCTATGTTAGGCTGCAAGCCTTTCTAAAACAACATATGAAATCTTCTCAAAAGAACATTGTCATTTTGGGTGCTCAACTTGAGAGACTAACCAGGTTTTCAGAGCACTGCTGCTCAGCACTTCCTAGAAAGTGATCCTTTTCTGATTTGTTGAGGCTAGACACCTGAAATCACAAATCCCTTTTAACAATCTTAGCTAATTTTATATCTCACTAACAAATCCAATTTGTATTACAGCTAGCGTCCCACTGATGCTTCTCTGGCAAGCATTACAATAACAGTCCATGACTGTTTGAAATTAGTTAGTAATTTATCAAGAGGAGTAAGTATAGAGTTTTAAGGTGAAATGACATTAAGTGCAATGTAACCAAGCAGCCAAGCTGCCAAGCAGGATAGTGCAGTCCCAGTGTGTCCCATGCCACTGGGGCTTCCCATGACCAGCAGCAGGGCTGCTAGCTGATCTGGCTGTTGGAGAAGTCAGCTAAAAAGGTACTAACTGAACTGCCTGAAATCTGATTATCAGAGATGAAATGGGTCTGGGAAGAGCTGGCTCCTCATACACCGTTACTGGTGATAGTCAGAATCCAGTGGTTTAGCCTACCCTATTTTTGTGGCTGGTTTCCCCATGTATTCAACTGCTGTGATACCTGCATGAAACCTATAGTATTAGCAGTATAATGTTTGAACTCTCTAACACACTTGCTATGTGTATCAGAATTGCACTGCACTGTTGCTGCGTGCCCATGCGAAACAAAAAGCTTCTGGAGCTTTCCAGAAGCATGGGACAGAATTCCTGTGCATGTGTAAGCCAGCTGCATAGCTGTCAGACAGTCTATGTTTCACGAAGTCTGCAAGGCACAGACCCACATGTTTCTGTCTGCAAATTTCATTCCAAATTACTCTTGCCCTAGAATATGATATTGGTGCCACTTTGGAAGAGCTGCTCACACATCTGCACTGAACACTTCCTTGCTCTTTTTCTATCATTGGCTTGTTCATGAGTTAGAATGAGAAAGTGGCGGGGGGAAGAAAGATTTCCTTTTCCAAAAATTACTGCTGCTGCTTTTGCAGCCACTGCTCCAGGATTGGAGTGTGTGGCTACCAGGAAGTTAGAGCGTAAGGATAGAAGAGGCTTTTAAAAATGAATTGCTCAGTTTATATAGAAAACCAGTGCTGGCTTCCGGTGTGCTTTTAACATTAACTCTGACTGGGATGTGTGTCTGAGTGTGGACACATGGTGGGGTTTTTGTTTTGGGTTTTTTTTTTTCAACATATGAAATTAGTCTTTAATAATTTTATATAGACCTGAATAAACCAGCAAAATGTGGGACACTGTGCTAATAGGAACATACAGTCACTATCAGCAGGAGAACCTAAGTCAAAACAAGAATACATAATACCCGCTTATTCTCCCAGTGAAAATCAATTCTCTTGTAGCTTCTTAATTGCTTTTCCCCTCTCCTTCCTGTTGTGCCAGCTAAAATTGATTTTAGAACTGCTTTTGTAAGGGGTCTTTCATTTATCAGGCACCCATGGCCAATGGAAAGCAACATTAGTAGAACACTCAGGCTGTTCATAAACTGTTTTTCTGGTGGGTTACAGATATTACGTTTGGGGTTAGAGTTAGGTCCCAAAATAAACTGAAATTTCATTATGAAAGACTTGAATGTCATTGCAAGGACACAGCTTTGAGAACTTCAGAAGAGGCCAAAAAATACTTGAGCACATTTTTGCCAAATGATAGTGTCTCACCCTCTCCCCAGGAAGTTAATCAGAGTGTAATCAGAATACATTTCCAGCTGCTGAAGTTCACTTCCTCCCTTAGAGACTTTCCTCACATAAACTGAACCCCAGATTCAGAGTCATGTTAACTGGACAGCTGTTCTCCTAAGCTTCATGAGGTTGCAGCATCTGCTTTTACCTCTGTTGTGCATTCCGCAGTCCTGCTTGATGGGACTTCCTTATACAGAGATCGCACATATCGGAGAGGGAAAAAACCAACAGAAATTCCTGTAGCTAATATTGACTACAAATCAAGCAGAAACTTCTGAAGGGACAGTGGAATACATACAGCCCTCACTTACTCTGAATCGTTACTTCTGCTGTGGTACTGCTACCCTGGAAATTGGGATCAATGGAGCTCACCAATCCCAATCATGGGTTGAGATAAAAGACAGTTTCAGAGGTAAAGCAACAGCTGTGTGCACAAGGAAAGCAAAATAAGGAATTCATTCCTTGTATCCCTTTGGTAGGCAGCTGTTAGCCATTTCCAGGAAAGCAGGGCTTCCTCATGCATAATAGTTGCTTGGGAAGACAATTACCTTAACTCTGAATGTCTTCCACCCCTCCTCCTTAGCCCTCCCTTTAGCTTTCGTTGCTGAGCATGATGCTGTATGTTCTGAAATATCCCTTGGGTCAGTTGGGTTCCTGGCTGTGTCCTCTCCCAGCTTCTTCTGCACCCGCAGTGCACTGGCTGGCAGCATAAGAACAGCAATGTGAGAAACAGAAAGGGCTTGATGCTGTGTAAACACTGTTCACCAATAACAAAAATCTCCTTGTGTTATCAAAACTGGTTTGTTCACAAATCCAAAACCCAGCATCATAAAAGGTACTATGAAGAACATTATCTCAGCCAAAACCATTACTGTAGGAAACGAAGAACAATTACAGCTGCAAGGAAAATAGAGGGCAGGCAGAATGTCATTATCCAGGATGGAATATGTCCAGAACACTGGGGCTTAATGTTCTCACTCTTGTAAAAGGAACAACAAAACCCACTTGCACCACAGCAGCCAGGCTCTCTAGTTTTGCTTTATCTGAAGCACAGCACCTCCCATGGAACTGTTCCCAGCATTCTAGCAGCCATAGGCTGGTATAGCTCCTAGGGAACTGGTCCCCATTGCCTTTTATGTTTATTGCCTTAAGTATGAAGTCTGAGGAAAGAGCCAAATCAACTGAGACAAAACCAAAACCCTGGAGGCAATTTAAAGGGCCATGCTGTCAAACCACAGAGCACCACTGGAACTGGCTGCTGGGAATCCAGATTCTGCAGGTGACTTTCAAATGTATTTGAACATCCTGTTGGAGGGAAAAGCACACTAGAGAGAGATCAATACAAAGAAGCATCAAAATAGTGAAAATACTGCACTATTGAGCTAGAACTAATTGATTTGCCCAACTATCCTGAACAGGCACTACAAACACAGCATTGAATGTAGTCCCAGCACCAGTAGAAAATGCCAGACATTGGTAGGCTCCTCAAATGGCACACTAAAATCACAGTGAGATTTTAATATCTGTATGTTTGAACTGATGTTAATGCCTAACACATGGATGAGGGTATCCCAACTCCAGAAATAGCATCCTAAATTACCAGAAGAAGATGGCAGATTTTGTTCTGATAATTCAAATTTAAAGCTGGAATTAAATCACTGACAGTTTACATTTCTTTCAAAACAGATAATTTTTTATGTTTGTTTTATAACTGCAAATCTTTTTATCATTCATATGAATGTCTAGTATTATGTTCAATGTTACTCAGTTCTTCACCTTAGCAAGTTCTTACAGCACAGCATATGTGTTCTTTGGAGGAAAAAAGATTGCCCTTTCACAGATTTGAAGACTCCCTTTTCGAAGTTCCTCTTAAACCCTTCTGACATGAGTGATTAAGTTGGTAGCCTGTTAGGATGTAAGTGGGGGATGACATTACCTTGAAGCAGTCTGTCTTTGAAGAGAAAGATTGAAGTTTTGTTCTGCTGACTAACACAGATATCAGCAGAGACTCCATATCTTGTTCTGCTTTCAGCTACCTTGCACTTTCTAGAACATTCCCTCTGAGCTGGTAACACAAATGTTTCATCTCACTTCTCTTATTCACATAGCTCCACTAAACAGTGCCACAGTCCCTTGAATGTAGTCCTTAGAAAATGTCTTTAGCTCAGAAAATCAGGTCCTACGCATAGACATGTACTTGGTGATGCTCCCCTTCTTTCACCAAACTAGTCTGAAATGGAAACCCTTACCTCTAAGATTTGCATTACCTGCCTTACTGTATCATAACAAAAGATTGAGAGAAGAACTTGATTTCTTTTCTGTCGTGAACTTCTTGAGGTGTGAAATCTGAAGGCAGATTTCACTATCAGCTGATAGTCATGCATTGGACAAATAATACTTTTGCCTTCAAGGTACACTGTAAACTGAGGGCTTGGATATATACAAGTGTTACAAGAATGAGAAGTTTACTTTCACAGGGAACAACATACTTCTTGACAGAGGAAAGAGTTGCTACTTGCACCCTTCAAACCTGTTCAAGAGCATGTGAAGAATGGATCCTGTGCTCAGAGAGTCACCCTTCCAGGGATTAATTCCCATCTGTATGAGCAAGAAATCAAACCTCATCCATACCAAGCAACCTATACATATGTGGAGCTTAAGATCCTGCTCAGCAAGTCACACTGCCTCAACGCAGCAAGATACCAGTGGCAGAAAACAGGAGAAACCTGCTGATGAGATTTAGTTAAGTGGCATAAAAGAACTCACTTAATGGACTTAGTGCATTTCCAAGCTCATTTCCCTCAGACAAGATCCAGTTACCCTCAAGAGTGCAATGATCAATGAGTTGGGTACAAAGTCCTTTGGATTTCTAAAGTTCTCACAATCTGAAGCAATAAGTTCTGATTTATTTTTTTTTTTAACAGAAGGAAATAGTTCTATTTGCTAAAGACTGGAATGGTGTGTACAAAGCCAGTTCCTGGCACAAGCGCCTTGCAATCAGAAAAACATATATTTCAAGCAATGTGTCTTATGTGTACTACATGAACCATATATTTCAAGTCTTGTGTGCCTCTATGGGGAAGAAGTTTAGAAGGTCTCATGAATTCCTTTGTGCTGTTCACTGACAAGAAACAGTTTAAAGGTGAAAAAAAGCCGCTGAGGAACTGCTCTCTTCTCCCCAAGACATAAAGAAATGAGTTCACCCTGTGCTCCATCCATCTAGTCTGTGAACTAGCTTCTCTCCCTAGGATTTGTGCTGTTGCAGCACAGCGGTGCTGGGGCCATATGAAACATCGCCATGTAGCAAGGCTCTGTGAGATAACATGTTTCTGTGTGAGAAGATGTCTTCCTAGACAGCAAGGTGCTGATCTTTCCAGAAAAGCACCCGAACACACTGCTCTAGGATGAGGTAAAAATATAGCTAGTCCCAGATCAATTTAACATGGTTTGCAGTATGAAAATAATTGCATTTAAACCCCAGTCTCTCTCACTAATATCAATCAACTGCATAGATGAGTTAATGGTCCAATCCCTGTTGGTTTGAAGCACAGTGTGTTGAAGAAGAAAATTCTGAAAACTTTTTTGGAAAAGAGGAAGTGCTGGCACTGACACCATCTTCACAGCTATTGTCCCTGATGAAACTGGCTTTTGCTACTTCCTCAGCCATACAAGACCCTCTATATTCTCTTTTCTCCGTTAGTTGAATGCTGTGATGAGAGGCTCAAATCTTTTGTCTCTGCTATACTTAGTATCTGTCCTTGTATGCAATGGTTTTCTTTCCCTTCCAGATGTTATCGAAGTCCAATAACTGCTCTTGACAGCCAAGACAGATGTAAGCTATTTTTTAAATGACAATTCCAGCCAACTTTCTTTGAGATGTAAAAATATAACAAAATGTTATGAATGCCTTTTAATGCTATAGAAATGTAAAAATAAGTGCTGTAATAATCATTAGATTATTTATCATCATCTGTCAAGGCCAAATCCTAGCTCTAATAGCAATCACCATGGCTAGGCTCCAATGCAATTATTATCAGGGACCTGCTCCAAAGACAATTGTCAAAGTCAATGAGAAACTTTTTCCCACTGAGTTCAGGGTACTTTGGATCAGGCTCCAAACTGTCTAAGCTTGCAGAAGCTGCCTTTGGCCCTCCCAAAGCCAACACTCACAACACAAAGGTTGCTGTTGGTGGAGATACTTGAAGACCGCAATCTCCACAGTGGAAGTTTAGCCAACTACCTTTAAAAAATAGCAAAGTCATTTCCTTGTTACCTCTGGTTGATATATCCCTTACTGCCACCTTAACAGCTGAGGTGGTGATGGTCAGCCTCAGTACTGTTTGTGCTTGAGGATCCTTCAAAGGGGCAGTGACCATTAGTTGCCTATACTGACTTGGCAGGTCAGAAATGCATTGCAGCTTAGGCAGCAACTTACTGAAAAATGGCAGCAAGACCTTTCATTTTCCCAGCTTCATGCTTGAAGGCGTAAGGAGCTTACATTAAAATGTAACAGCTAAATACTTCCAAACTACACCAAATTTGCCAATGCAATGTAAAGTTTTTGTTGCTGTTTGACCCCATGAAAAGGGAGATATGGATAGTTTTAGTAGTGACACACATTCCTGCTGGTTTTAATCAACAGATAATTAATAGCAAATTATAATCATAATAGCATATGTCATCCCAAAGGCTCCAAGAGCTCTTCATAAAAAGTTGGCCAAATGCTGTGTTTAATTATACTCGTGCAATCGAGTTCAAATGAGAGTGGATATTCTTTAACCTTTGCAGTGCAGCCACTTCCAAGAAGGAACATAGCACCTGCTCATCAGAACACAGTGCTCTGTGCACTAAAAAAAGGGAGGGCAAGAAGGAAGGACTCTGAAAAAGCCAACTGAATCACTGGGGAATGCTTAGTAAGTATTACTCAGATAGAGACCCGGTGAGGGAAATGTTAGCCTGTCCTAGTCTGTACTTAGCTAGTACACACAGAATGTTGCGGGATCTTGCATGAAAAATGCTACCCAGAACCTTCAGATTCCACTGATCCATTTCCAGCACTCCATACAAGCATCTTTCTGCTCAGTACTGTCACACTGTGCAGCATCTGTGTGATGACATTTATTATCCGAGTCCTGGCTAGACATAACCTTGCTGAGCTTCTGACATCTGGTGACATATAACCACAAGGGTAATGACCAAAAATCTTGACAACTTAGGGATTTCTTGACGGCAAAGGCTAATTGCTACTGCAGGGTATGGTGCTTGAGTGTGGTACATGGCTCAGCACGTGATCTTTATTTGCTGTGAGTTAATTCCTACCTGGTATCAACCATTAAAAGCTGCACTATCACAAGAACAAAAAGCAAAGAAAAGCCTCAAACAAAACCACCAAACCCCAACCAACATCGACCGTGAGGTTGTATTTTCCATTTGACAAAAAAGCAGCTACCTTTTGGAAAGATTACACTCTGGAATAGTTTAAGCAGTTGACAAATATAATTATGAGAACAATAGCCTTTATATCATGTGATCTAGAATAGCATTAAAAATACAGCAGTGTAGCTTGTAAGATTTATCAGTATTAAAACTGGTGCAAACACAGCGACAGCAATAATTCTTAAACCTGTCAGAGTACTAAGAGTACCAAGTACTAAGTTGCTTTGTACTTATCAGTGCAACTGTCTTCTTCCTTCAGGCCTGCAAATAAAAACTTCTAGTTAACACTCCTTTTCAGTTTCCTTAACTGAACTATCACATTTAGGGTTTCAACCCTCAAACCCCTAAGATCACCCTTCTTAGATTGCTAAGACAGTACCTCAGTAGCACTTGTTGCCTGCACATTGTCAGACTCTCCAGATCAGCCAAGCTACACTAAATTCCTGGAAGTGACAGTTCAGTCCCATTGACAAGCTCGTCTCACACAGGAATCTCAGGTCTTTTCACAGATGCAATTAAGCAGTGGGGTGCGCCAGACTTACACCCCTTCTTTCTGCCAGAGATGCCTGCGTTAGCAATACACCCTCAGGGGAGGCAGCGCACAGTGACACCCCAAGAGAGGCAGGTCTGTGCATCCAGGAACCATACATTCAACAGATTCCCCTAAATATGTGCTTCTGAGTCATCAGCTTGCCAACACAGCAGGCAAAGCCTAGCACGTTTATAAATAATCACAGGGGAAACTCGGGAAACCATAGTTTTCCTCCCCTCCAGAAGCTTTTTTGAACAGGAGCTCCCTTTTCTTAGATGTTTTTAAGGAATTCAGCAGCATACAACAGCATTACAAATAAGATACTCAGTAAGTTCAGGGAACAGGAAGGGATCTTCACATGTAGGTACCATGAGTAGTAGAAGTGTCAAGAGTACCACAAGCTTGTGCTGGTTGTGCTGAAATCCATGCTGTATTGTCATTGCTTTCAGTCTGCGGTTAGCTTGGGCATGTCCGCCCGCCTTGTAAGCCAGTATAACGCAGCCCCCCAAGCCTTTGAGTTATGATGGAACAGCAACAGATCTTTTTCGAGTCAATGAACTGTAGTGTGACATCCAGTTTTAAACAGAACTTTCCACTGGACCATGTCACAGCTGTCCTAGCAGTTAAAGCTTAAATAGTTAGAGATTATGACACTGCCTCCAAAATAAATCACAGACTTCCTTTCAAGGAATACAGTCAGGAAAAAGCTGTAGCTGGGAAGACTGGGAAGGAAGGCAGAAGGAAGGCAACATGGGCTGACATTTTGGCTTTGTGATACTACAGCACCAATTCCCAAGAATATATCATTTAGGTTGGAAAAGACCCTTAAGATCAATTCCAGCTGTTAACCCAGCACTGCCAAGTCCAGCACTAAACCATGTCCCTAACTGCCACACCTGTACATCTTCCAGATACCTCCACCACTGCCCTGGGCAGCCTCTTCCAGTGCTTGACAGTGCTTCAGTGAAGAAATTGTTCCTAATCTCCAGTCCTTACCTCCCTGGACGCAATTTGAGGCCATTTCCTCTTGTCCTATTGCTTGTAACCTGGGAGAAGAGACTGATCCCACCTTGCTATAACCTCCTTTCAGGAAGCTGTAGAATGAGAAGGTGTCCCTTGAGCCGCCAGTTTAAGATGCACCCTCGAGTGAACTGAACATTCAGTAATACTTTGAGAGCAGGTCTAAACAAATGAATATATCCTGTATTTTAAAAATGTCAAGTCAATCCAAACCAGTACTTGGCAGAAACACAAGGACAATAGGACTATGATGAAGACAAGGGCTAATCAAGAGCTAATCAGTACCAAAATCTATAATCCTGAAATAACAGCAGAGGTGCCAAAGCAGGAGTCATTCATTGACACTGTATGAATCAGAAAGCTAGAATATCATTAGCTATTACCTTTTCAAGCCACATGGGCAAAGAAAAATCTTGATCATTACAGTGTATTACAGGACAATCCAGTTACTGGTCTCAGCATAAATACTCCTTGTAATTAATGGGCAACAGAGTTAATCTCTGCTAACATATATTCTACATGAAAACTCACAAGCAAGACATTGAAGATTTTTGAGCAATCTGGCAACCCCTGCACAATTAGCTGGGTTTCAAAATGGTAATTAGCCAGTTTCATGAGATGTATGCTATCTGCATGTCCTGATTCAGTGTTTGCATTTCTGTTGTTGTATGATTATCATGTATTAAACACTAGTTCACACATCATCCTTAAATTCACATAGAGCAATGCAGACTTTGAGAAGATGATAGAGAAACATCTAGGGTGGGTTCACGGTTAACTGATGGGGTGAACGTTTACCAAAAAACCTCACCAGACCTTCTTGGGAGGAAAAGGAGGAGGCTGGTCTTCTCTCAACAAGTGCATGACATGCTGGTTTTGTTACTTTGCTGCTGGTTTGTGTATCATAAGAGATGTTAGTAGAGATGTGAGTGCTACTTCACCTTGTAAACCACCAAGGTTGTGTTTTAATGCAGTGAAACATACAGGTAAGACACGGGATTGATTCTTCGACTGCAGTGATGGCTACTTTAATCCTGCCACAAGAGAAACCAGCTTACCTTGGAAAACACTCAAGAAGGAGTTACTTTGGTTCAGACCTCTGGCCAGTTGTCACTGCCATTCACTCACTCCATTGCATCACCTGGACAGTCGAAGGCACCACTGTATTTTCTTCTACCTGTTCGTGTTCCCTGGTGCCTGGGATGTGGCTGTAATTGTGAAACACTGCGTGACCGGCTCTGTGTTACTCCAACGTGCCACCACAGCAGTGAGCGAACCCTGGCTGGGAAGGTGTCCTCTGAGACCCGTGGCCAGTGATTTCTGACTGCAAACCTTACACTGAAAAAACACCAAATCCAAAAGGATCCTGGAAATGGGGTGATTCTGATCATTTCGTTTCTGACATGGACATTTTGAGGGAGTCTGCGAATGTATCTGTGTTCCAGCACTTTCAAAACACCGTTCTAACATTCCTGCTTGAAGAAATGGCCCACTTGGAAACACACACTGCCCAAACTCCGCCAGAAACCCCTGATCTTCCCCGCCAGCTCTCAGACTCGCCGCTCTTAACTTCTTTGTTCCACTTTTGACAGCCTGGGCCTCGCGGGAGCCAGCGGCCACTGCACCGCGGCTCAGGGAAGCGGATCTCGGGCACGGGACCGCCCTTCCCGACCCTCGCACCTCTCCGCAGCAGGGCCCGGGACCAGAGGCGAGGGGCCAAGGCGGTGAACCCCCGACCCGCGGACAGGCGAGGCGAGCCGGACCTGAACCGCCGGCGCCGGTCCGTCTCCTCAGGGGCGGGCTGTGGGCGGGGCGCGGCGGGGCGGGGCGCGGTCACTGCTGCGTGGGGAGGGCGCGGCGGAGCGGCGGGCGCCGAGCTTTAAATGAACATTACTATCGGCCGGGGCGGGCAGCGCCGGTGGAGTGGGACGGGTCGGTCCGCGGCGGCGTCGTCTCTTCTGCCTCCCGTCCTCTTGCCTCCCGTTCCTCTGTCGCGGCAGCAGGTAGGGTGCGCGCGTTTGAGCGCCAGCTTCGCTCCGTGCCCGCTCCGCGGCACCCTGAGGCGAGCCGGCGGGCTGCTGCCGGCTGAGGGGATACCGCGGCGCCCCGCGGGCGGGCTGCTGCCGGTGAGACCGCGGGACCACGGCCGCCCTCGGGGGAAGGAGGTTGAGGCGCCGTCTCCTCGGAGGGCGGTGAAGCCCTGTGGGGAGAGGAGAGGGGAGGGGAGGTGAAGTGAGGCGGCCCCACGCGGGTGGGGGCGGCCGCGGAGCCGCTGAGGTAAATGGCCCGGGAAATGGCCTGTTGCGGCCGCACTCGCGGGTGGTGCCGGAGCCGGGCTCCGCTCCCGAAGCGCTGAGGAGCGCTGAGCTCCCTCCTGCCCGTGAGGCTCGGGTCGGCGGGCGACGGAAGGGAAAGGAGAGCCGCAGCGTGCCGGCGGAGCCCGCCCGCAGCGGCGTCCTTCAGCGCCCTGCTTCGCCCTCAGCGGAGTTATTTCGATTCACTGGAAATCTCACCCAGCCTCATTCGAATAAAAGTTATTTCCAGAAGATGGAGTGTTTTGTTTCCTTTCGTTTGATGCGAAATGTGTTGCCGTACTCTGAGCCGGTAGCAGAGCACGGGTTTGAAAACCTCAAGTGCCAAGCTAGTGCTGTTTGTAGATGGTTGAGAATGGATTTAAAGACTTAGTTATGATTTCGGTTCACGTCTTATCTTTGCTTTAGAACTCGTCTAAACTGTGTTTTCAGCAGAGGGGAGTGAACTTTAAAGGAAATCAGGTCAAGCATAGATTGCGGGCATCAAACCCTTTTCAGGTCCCAGAAATAGCCTCAGAAGTAGCGTGACCAATTCTCTTTTCATGCACAAAGCTCTTTATTTTGTAATTTCGTTGGAATTTCTGACAGATCCTGGAGCATCTCGGCTGGATGTTTTCAGCTTATTGAAATAAACCTGCTTTCTAAGCTCTGCTTTTCACACAATTATCTTGGAGTTCCTTAACTGTACGAGGTCTGAGTTTCTGATGGAGATTGTAGTTCTTAAAATACCAAAGTCTGTTTAGCACAAGCTTTTTCTTTTGGCATTTTTAGGGTTTAGTTCTAGGAGAAGGTGGAAAGGAAGATGGGAACCTGGATATTGGCTGTTATGAGGTAAAAATTATGCCTGAATGTTAATAAAAAAGGCAGAAAATGCTGTATTTCTAATATTCTGTACTCGAAATGGTGGGGTTCTTAAGTTCTGGTATGTCTTACAAATTCTTGAAACAAGAATTGACAAATATTTCTCTTGCAGTAAGTGGGTCAGGTGATAACATCTTCCACTGGATCTCTTACTTATGTATTGGACAGCTCCAGTTGCTAAGTAGCTATGAATTTCTAATCCCAAAGTAAATGATGTCATAATGACATCATCGTGTCCTTTCACTTGATTGACTCTCATAAGAGAACAGTAATGAGATTTGATATACATGTCCCATCTCTTTAATATTCTTCCTCTGCTTCAGGGGATTTCCTGACCTGCCTGGCAAATTCCAGTGAATCACACTGATCTCTAGTAAAAAGACATTCCTTTTGGAGATGAGGTGGAACATTAAAGGGGCAGTGGCTGATCCTGGCTTCTCCAAAATCCGAGGAACTTGACAGCTTATGTTTTCAATGTGGAGATCTAGGTATGAAGGGCAGTGATTGAACACCTGGAGTTACTAAATTTGTCTGGAGGTGCAAAAGTGACTCGAATTTCACAGACACTTCAGCACTGTTGAGGATCAAGCCGCTTAATGTGTGTGAATCTAAATACTTTAGGTGGGGCAGGGGGAACAGAGAAAACATATGCTGACACCTTCCTTCAGTTGCCAAAATAAATGTTAATCCTAATGTTAAGTGGATAAGATCTTGTCAGAAATTGCCATGTTAATACTGTGTTAAGCATTGACAGCTCGGTATTTCATTACTTACTTTTTTTCTAATAGGCAGCATAATATAACCAGTGGTAAGTTTGAAGCATTTTAATATCAACACTGGCATCATAGCGAACTCCTCTAATTTTTTAGGGTTTGTAAGAAAACAACTGGTTTTTTTGTTTCTTCTGAGGTAGAAGGTACAAGTGATGTCATTTGGTGATGGTCAGCATGGGCTGCTAGATTTTACAGTTTATTTTGTGTTATATGAGCATGGGTGAACAAAAATTTTAGGCAGTTGTTTTCATGATAAATAGTTGTTCTGTGATCATGAATCACTTCATACCCAGTGAGTTGAAATATTCTAGGATAGGGCTTTGTGTATATTAGGTGCCCAAACCTTACTGTTTCATATGCATGTGCAAAAGAGAAAAATGAAGCAATTGTCATGTTTGCTTTATCGAACACATAGTTTTGTTTGGTAAAGTTGAAAGCCAAGTCTAGTAGCATTCGGAGGCTGCATACACCAATCTCACTTGAGCCATGAGTATCAAGGGGTGCTAAAACATGTTTCAAAAGTAAAGGATTTGTTGGGGTGGAGGAGTTGATGGGTAATGTATTTACTGAAGATACTGACTGCTGATGTGATGCTTCTATTACTGATAAAGTACTGCAACATTGATGGCACTATTAGGTGTAACAGAATAGTAATTGAACAGGGAACAAGTAGGAAGATGGTGGATGAAGATGTTTTTAGCTGTGTATTTGAATCTATTCATGGTGTAAGTGCAATAAGTGCAATTCAAGCCACAGATGCAAAAAGGGAAATTGTAAATAGTCTGCAAGAATTCTGCACTCATTGTGCTATATGCAGTGACAAATTTCCACAAGCTTTAGATGCTTTCTGGGATGACTCAACTATGAATGAGTGATTTTGAAAAAAAAATATTATCTCTGAAGAGAATCCTTGGTGACAATTTCTTTTCAAGTTATCTTAGGATTTGCTGCTTACCATGATTTCTTCTAACTCATGCTTGCTTTGAATGTTGCAAACGAAAAATGAATTTGGACTTGGGGATATATTTGTGCCTTTCAACTGCGTGTTAGATGGTCATCTGTGATATTTGCATGGTTGTGCTTTTAATATGGTGACACATTTGGTTACATAAAATGCAGAAAGCAGTGCACCTCAGAGCCTGTCTGCATGCTTGTGATGGAAGTTTTATGCTGCAGTCCTGACCTCTTTGAGCAGGCGACTTGGCCAAGTGAAGAAAGGCAGCGAATGCTTTCACAGTCAAGACAGATCTTGCTTAAAAAGCAAGGTCAGTTGTTGCAGTAGCTCAGTGAAACAACAGACAAGGCAATGAAGTCTTTGTTGTACAAATAGCAATAAGAAACCTTTTTTGTTATTTACCTCAAGACTAAGCGGAATTCAGATCCTGGGTGCATTATCTGATATCTGGCTTAAACCCCTCACAATTGGCTGGTTTCATTTGCTTTTAGTGACAGATATTTTGTGCCCCTGTTTTCAGAACCATGTCCTTTGACTGTAGGAGGATAGCCAGTGTTTCAGCCCTGGCTTCTGCTTTTGTCACAAGCTTTGTGTGAGAATAGAATGACATACCAAGTGGATTATTAGATTTATTTATTTATTTTTGCCTTTTATAAGGGCAACACCAGCAGCTGGATATCTGCAATGTGTTCCATTCAGTCAGATTGGAAGGTAACCTGACAGGTAGATTGATCTACATCTGGATCTTCTTTGCTATTTGCAGAATGCAGACAGGGTTTGGTCCCTCAGGTGCTAGGAAGTAACATCATTAAAAAATACCATTTGTGTATGTACTCTCCTTCCCGTCACACAGGCATTTGAAGAAGGGAAGTCACACAGTGGAACGTGAACAACAAACTGCTACTCTCCAAAAACCCCTTAATTGGTTTTCTAATTTTTGCATGAATGTGTTTTGCAACAATTTTAGTTGTTCAAGATCTGGCCAACATGCAAGCTTGTGCACACAGGAGGTGCTGACCATGTCGACAATAGAGTTGATGTAATCTGCAAACCAAGGACTAAATGCTGCTGCCTCTCACATGAGTGTTGCTGGAACAATATCAGCTTGAGAGGTCCTGCCTTGGCTTTCTCCCAAGGAAACAGATCCCGAACATTTACATTAACATTCCGATGTTTCCATGTTGCTGCTCTAGTTGGATTTAAATGTGCAGGAAATGCCACTCTTGACAATAATTCTGCTTTGTATTGTTAATGACAGTTCAGTGACAGACAGACTCCACGGGTTACAGGGAAACCACATGCTCTAACAGGCACAAGTCCTTTGACTTCAGCTGTAATTGATGCAGGGCAGTAAGTGATCACTTTGCTGTCTTACAAGTCCTCTGTTTGTCTGCTCTGTAGGAATTCTGGTGTGCTACTATTGTCTCATTTTAAAATAAAACAACAACAAATCACCAGCAAAAACCCAAGGAGAAAAAAGAAACCCGCTAGAAGAAATAATATCAAATTCAGATGTGGGCCTTCCATACCAGTAGCTAGCACTCTGTTAGGTATTAAAAGGCTTTCTATTTCAGACTTAAATCAAGCATATTTTGGTATTGATTGTTCAAAAATCACTTTTTCCCTCAAAATCATTTCTGAAAGACTTCATCATCCGAAAATAGAAGTTATTTAAGAATAATTGTGTGATTATTTATTTATTTTTTTTTTTTTTTTAAGCTGGAAAAATTTTGATTTTATTCCAGTTTTGATCTTTATTGTCAAAGCTGTGATATGTTGCTAGCAAACTTATTGCCGATTTCAGTCTGAAGCACAGTCTTGGAATAATCTTTGTGCAAATCAAATCTTTTCTGTGTAAAATAACAATTATTTCAAAGTTTAATTAGAATGATGTTATAATGAAAAGTGCACAGTGAAAAATCAGTACTTAGGAATACAACTGGTATCAAACGCTTATTAAACAATACCTGCACAGCTGAGGTTCATTTCGTAACCTTAAAAAATTGTCTAACAAAACTGAAATCTAGAAAGAAAATAAGAAAAAGTCCTGTCGGTTGTGAATGAATACATCACAACATTTTCCTGTGAAAAATATCTGCTTTCAGTTATGGATCAATGTATTCCTTTTAATACAAACCCAAAATTCCAAAGAAAATTGTCTCAGTCTGATCTTCAATTCTGCTTGTGCAAGAAATTCTGCATTTTGTTTTTCTCTCCCTCTGAAGTAAAATGTCTAAAACTAAGCTCAAGATGCAAACTGTTTTCCCAGAGAAGTTTACTCAGTGTTTTCATCACTTTGAGCAGTGTGTGTTGGAGGGGAGTGGGACAGCAAAATGTACCCTGCGACATTCTCTTGCAGGCAATTCCCTCAGCTCTTCACCAGGCTGAGCCCTAGAACTAGTTAATTTGGTGTTCTCTGGTACAGCTCAGGGGAGCAGAGTTGCTTGTTGGTTGTTCTTTTGTTGTTTGGCTGAAATGGAATGGAGACTCAGTCTGAAAACTGACACAGTGCTCAGAGATTTTTCTCTATCGAGGTGATACTGCTATTTAAGGTACCTCTTAATTTCAGACTGCAACAGCTATTTCCCCACTCTAAGACTTTTCTCTGTGAAGCTGAGATGAAATGAGGCAGCTGTTCTAAAAACAAGTGTTACAGGGATAAAACATGGCCTCCAGTTGTGGATACAACAAGGGGGGCACTGTTTAGTATTCTTCTCTTCCTCAGTTGTTTTTAAAGGCTAATGAAAGCCCAAGGAGACACTCAGACAGTCACACGAGCACAAATCCCTATTATTGCTCTGATGATGAGCCTTGATGCTGGAAATTTTGCATGCTGCATCTTTGTTGCCTTCTGTAAATAGCAGGAAGGGATAGATAAAATGACACAGATGCTTTAATTATGATTTGATTACAGAGCAACCCGAGGAGTCTATTCTGAGGAATATGTAATTACAGAAAATTCTGAGGACTATCTAACCTTCCGAAATTAAAATTAACTGGGATTATTTGCACAGGGTTTTAATATTTCTGAAAGAATATCACTCTTCAAGGATCTTGCTGCTTTTGTGTGACAAATCCTCTAGCTTAGCAGATGGGTTTCAGGGTAACACAATGTCACCTTCCGCAGCTGCGTCTACTGTTTTGCTTCACCTAGCAGTCCTGTCTTAGTATCCTTTGCTGATCCCGTAGAGGAGGGTAATACAGGACCTGTGTTTGAACTGGACATAAGCAGCTATCACTGGGTCAAAAGACAAAAAAAGGGAAGAGCAGTTTAAGCATTCCTGGATCGTCCCTCCATATATTCTCTGCAAAATCAGAGTTTTTCAGTATCACAAGCATGAAAATTAGAGGTGCAAACTTGTTATGCGGGTTCCAAAGGGAAGATGTAGATGGAAAATCTCATTCCTCTTCCTCTCACAAGCTATTTAATAGCAGAAAGCTATATGATTAAGTATGTTAAGCTTCTTTGTGAGCTTAAGTAGTAAAAATGACTTGAATTTAATTCCATTGATTTCACTAGCTGTCAAACATGAGCAGAATTCAAAATCTGTTCCAGAGCTGAATAGCAGCATGTCTTCAGCCTTAGATGTAAAGACACTTACATCTTACAGATGCTGTGTTCTCAGATAATAATCATGCTTTATTCCCTGTCCTGGAGTGAGTTGACCTGTTTGGACAGGCAGTGAGCCTGGAGACTGATCCCAGGCACAGAGCTGGTACAACAGTGGGTTGCAGCAGCAAGTGAGAGCATGGGCAGGTCAGGAGGCTTCCAGGGGTCAAACAGCACCACAGACCCCTGGTGATGCAGGAGCTGTGAGCAAGTAATGCTCTATTTGCCTTTCCTCAATGCGTAGCGCATTCATTTACCAGTAGTAGAAGGGGTGGGGTGTTTTTTTAATTTTTTTTTTTTCATGTAGAACCTAATATTTGAATCTGTATCACCTATGCTTGAAAATCATACCCCAAGTATAATGTTGGCTACTCTTTCCTGCACCACTGCTCTCCAGCCTGAAAGAACAAGACCTTCTGGGACCCTCCTGGGTGCTAGTGTGGGATGCAGTGCTTGCTCTGGAGTGTGGTGGCAATGGAAAGGGGAAAAGGCTCTTTCTGCAGTGAGCTTCCTGAGCCCTATGGTTCCAGCTGTTCACAGGGGCTCTATGAAACTGGCTCTGTTGATCTGGATGCTCTGTGAATGGACAGGGGCTTGTAAGAATGGCACCAACTGCTTTCCCTCATCTCCCCGACAGATCTGTTCTGAAGACTGACCTTGCTTTTGACCTTGCCTGCCTTCAACAGCAATGGGTACACCTGACCTGATGCTGAATGTGGTGACCTGATGGTGTTCAAGCCACTTAAAGAATCACTGCTCTTTCTGAACAGGTGCTGAGCACAATGAAGCTTAGGTGTAGCTAAAGATCAGCTGGATGCAATAGCCTGTCAGTCTCCTCTGTCAATCTTAAGGGCATTTTCTAGTGTAGTGCCTTCTTTCTTTATTCTAACGTTTCTTTTTAAGAGCCTTCAAACCCTCCAACTTCAAAGCATTTCTGTTCCTACTGACCCATGTGTACTGCACAGGGATAAAACCTCTAGCTAGCAACTTAGGGATGATTTGTCAAGGGTCGCTTTAATAAATTAGGTTATTTATTTTCTGCCTGAAATTCCCTGGTTGGTGACTAAGAGAAACTTTGTATTAAGCCATGCAATGCATAATGAAGTTGCTGTAATGCTTTGATGTGGAAATGCTTAAATGCTAGGAAAAAAAAAAAAGTGGTGATATTGATAGAAAAAGCTTACTTAATGTATCTGGGGACAATTTATATAAACCAAGTATAGATTATACTATGAAGATTATAGGTTTTGATAATCGCCCTTTAAAGTTTAAATATCGGGCATGATAAAAAGGTCACAATCAAATCATTTTCTTGAGCAGTTCTGTAGATAGTTACAAACTCAGTCTTTTTAAGAGATCAAGTTATTTGATATCAGCGATAGAGAAATCGATACTGCAATAGATGTACAGTAAGATTTTTGTTTCCTCATAGCTAATACAAAGTCATTCTTCATCAACAAACTGGCTGAGGTGACTGTTGACCGTGCTGGAGTGTAAAAGCTGTGGTGAATGTGCACTATGTTCGTCTCCCTTAATGAAGGCAGTTATGTAAGAGTCACTTCCCCTTAGCTGATTGAATTGTATTTCCCATGCCACCTCTTGCTTTCCATGATGCTTGTAGAGGAGCAAAACCCAGTTTGCTGTATTTTCTCCATTTCTTGTATCTGTTCTTGAGGCTTATTAGCACAAAGTAGCTCTGAGCCGTGGCTTGGACACCAGAGATTCTGAAAGCCTCAAATAGCCGTAATAATGGAGTTGGATGAAGGATGCTGGTTGCCATGGGAACAGTGCATGTGCCACACAAGATAATGTAACTGCTGTAGTGCAGAGATCTGTGCTGCATATTGATTGCAAGAGTTCTTGAATTCCTCATAAACTTTGTGCTTTGTGCTGTGCGTTTCACCTCACAAGTGAGAGAAACTTATCAGCTGGGCTAAATCCAGAGGGATTTTGTTACTGTGAGAGAAGTTGACTTTTGCATGGGAGGGGAGAAGGGGTCAGAGCTGCTTGAGAGTATTGTTAGGTTCACAGCCTTTCCCTACTGAGCTGCCAGTGTCCTAACTGTTGTGTTAATGTGAGTTAACAAAGTATTGGAATGGAGGCGTTATGGGTGAGTGCCCTGAGTTGAGAGTGGCAATAGAAGGAAGGCCTTAGGAAACAGAAATTTCATCTTTATAATGTTTCGTATGGTGGCTTGTCACCTGGATGGCTGCACAGTACCACAGTTCCACAGTGTACCTCCTCATTGCTGTTGTTGGTATGCCACTGAAAAGTTCATTTCTGTAGCAGCTTGGTGAGGATGAACCTAATCAGTGGCATTACTGTGCAAAATATTGCAATTAAGGAATATCACAGTCACTGACAGGCAAGAGGATGGGTGCAATATTGGCCTTTTCACCAGGCTTGGACAAGATGAAACACACAGGTCTTAATCTGGGGAGAATTCTGTGTGAGCAGGACCACAGGGTTCTGTTTTTCAGAGGGGTTGGGCTCCTTTTTCCTTTACATGTATGAAAATCACACCTTTGAGAATGGCAACATCTGCCAGGTTAGCACGGCCCTAGTGGGCTGCTACAGTTGTCTGCAATCTTGCATAAAAATGAATGGAGCAGGACTGGTTTTGCTGTAATTTGCAGCCAGATTTTTCTGTGTCCTGGAATAATAGCAGAGAAATTCTAGTTATTGTCCCAGTAGCCCAGATCCTCACCAGCATAAATTAACAAAGGTTTATCAGTGGTCTACTTGGAGAAGCGCTGCTTCATTGCAGGTGAGCCCTGGCTTCTGACTCCAAGAGAGGCTTACACTCTGCTTTAGGATCTCTTCACTATGAGGAGTTTGTGTCAGAACACAAAATTCTGGCAACTAGTAAAAGTCCCACACCTCAACAGGAAAACAACCCCATGCTGTTGACACCTAAGATTTACTGCAAGGTCTCTGCCTTGAAAACTTCTGCTAAAGAAGATACTGTGGAATTACTGATCTTACAAGCTTTTTTGGAGATTGTATATGTTGTTTCATACCTAGCTCATGCTGTCTGAATTTCTGGGTGTTGTCTAAATCTACCTTAAAAGTATCAGAACTTTAGGAACCGTTAGTGAGGTTTTCTGTGTCTGCTCTAAGAAAATACTTATCTTGAGGGAAAGGTGTTATTGGTCAAAAATGCATCAGAGAGGACATAGAAATGTGAGGCTGTTGTGCCCTCTGGGCATTATTTGCAGGGTTATGTGACTTTGTTCATCGGTGTGGGTTATCTCAAATGTGGTGCTCAGATATCTGTTCTGTTTATTCTTGCCTACTATTTCCTATTTCCGGTTTTAGATCCTACCACCACATCCCAGCTGAGTACCTGGGTTTACTGCCAATTCAAAAACAGGATCAGCTTCTCTGGAGTTCTGGGTTTTGTTTTTTCCTACAGCCAAGACAAACTGCGACATCATCTGAGGTGCCTGTTTAGAGCCAAGATGCCTGCTTTGTCAAGTATAGACAGTTACATTTTAGACCACCTAAATGTAATAAGGGACTAGTGGCACTGCACTCTGATAGGCTTAAAGCCATTAGTATGTAATTTCTTTTGTAACCCTGTAACATTTTCTGGGATTGTGCAATAGTTCTTGTGGGAAATCCTTAGTCTTTTTTAAAACAAAAGATATGTTGAATTTAGTAAATGAACTAAACTTGGCATTAGGCATTACCTTGGATATTAGTGAGACTCCCACCTGAGTGAAACCTGATGGCAGTGCTGTCAGTTATCCACTAGTTTGGCCAAGCCCTTCCTGCTGAACCCAGTTTGAGCAGTACTTCTTGTGCCCTGTGGTCATTTCGTGTATGGCTGTTGTGTCAGTGGGACCTTCTGCCAGGTGTCCAGGGCTCAAGTTAAGCTTGCATGTGCCTGCCTATGTATACACTTAAATACACACAGATCATGTCACTGTGTGTGCTTGTGAATGTATATATAATGTGTGTGTATATACTCTTCAGTTCTTACGTTTTCCTATTGTCAGTTATGCTCCTGCTGTCTTTTGATGCTGTTCAAGATGATTGCTTGGGTTAGGAAGTGCTTCAGTTAGGACAAAGCGAGCAATCTGGAGCTAAATGTCAGTTGTAACTTTGGTTTTGGCCTTTGTGGTGCAGCCAGCTGGAAATGGCTTGTCACCATCACAAGGTGGTCATCTGGTTCTCGGTGAGCATGTAGCCGTGGCACAGTTGTGGATTGTCACTTGTTTGTCCTTGTCTATCTGGTACTGTCACAGTTTTTCAGAAATACTCGGGTTTTAACTATGGGCACACGTATGAATGTCTCAATGCAGCAGCCTGGCTTGAAGTGCCTGTGAGGAATGCTCAGGAATGTGCTGGCTCTGTAGTGTTAATGATGTTGATGTTTGTAAGTGTATTGCATTGCACCCAGGGATTATCAATGTCAAAATGTGCTAAATCCAATAAAGGCAGGGGCTGAGTTTACAGGATGATGCCTTTTCAACTTAGGCTTTTTCTGAAGAAGGTAGAATTTGAGGGACTGGATAACAGACACAGGTGAAAGCCAGGGAAGCTGTTGCTGTCATTCTGTGGAGAGTCATCCAGGTTACCAAGTGTATTGACTTTCACCTTATTCTTTAGGTGAACTTTCTTGGCTGAACTCTACTGAATCTGAAAGCTGCTGCTGATTGCTAAGGGCTTGTGTAGCATCTAGTGCACAATGCTCTGTACAGCTACCTTGTTTACTGTACTAAAGCTGTAGGAATCAAGTGACTATAAAGCAGTGATTAACACCCTGTTGCTGAATAGATTTTAGGAGTGCAGGTCTGATAGGAAATGCAGCTGCTGCCCCCTCCCCTATCCTGCCAAAACCTCCCAAGCCTACAAAAACTCTGGTGTGTAAAATGGTTGCTGCATTGAATGCAATAACATTCCAATAAGCAGCATGTGTAGTGGAGAAGGGAGCAAGAATGAGTCTTTCTGAAGAAAACAGCAGGAAAGGGAACCAAATGCTTACCTCGGAAAGGTCGGTGACTTGAATAGATCGAAAGCAGTTTTTGCTAGTTGTGAAGCAGGCCCTGGGTCCCTTAAGGAGCAGAGGAAGGGTTTTGCTGGTTTTTCTGAACACAACCAAATAGAGATTGTCTGTGTTTTACGGTTCAGAACTCCCTTTTCAAGTGCTCATAGCAGCCTTTTAGCCTTCATGAGGAAGCAGCACTGCCTGACAGTGCATAGATACTTGTAGAATTTCATCTTTGTGGCTGGCTGCAAGAGGAGATTGATGGTGCTACTTCACAGCAACACTCGGAAGACTCCGAGGAAGATTGTTTTCTCACATTTGCATTCAGCTACTCCAAGTATATCAATTTCCAGCGAGCATAAGGATGATTTTGATTTTTCACAACAAGAGTTTCCAAGGAGGTGCTAGATTTATAAAAGTGGTTGCCAAGGGTCTCCAAGGGGCTTGACAGATTTACAACATACTGCTAGTGGAGTCTCAATGGAAATTGGGTTTGATATAAATGATAAAGAATTGGAGGTGCTCAAGGACGACGTTCAAAAGCAATTTAGAGAGGCTATGGACCATTTTGATTTGTTTCAGTGTAATGCTTCCCATGAAAGAGAGCTGAACTGTGACTGGTAGAATTTATTATAGCTTTTTACTGGTTTATATTGAAAATTGAGCTTCAGGATTATATTTCACTTCTGTCTTTATGCAAATTGCAGAAAAAATGAATGAGTAGTTTATGGAGGTAAAATCTTCAGGGTGGGGGAAGGTTTTAACAAAGAATTTCTTTTACTTTAAAAGAGTACGTATATCTTAGCCCAAGCAGTTTAGTAATGGACAAATATGGTTTAGGAAATGCTTAGATGGACCTTAGAGAAACTTCACAGATTTCCTGGATAATTCTTTTAAAGTCTATTTTAAACCCCACACACTATTATTTGCAGATCACATCTGTGCCAGTACTGACAGTACAAGAAAGGAAACCCTGTTTAGTTTGTTCTTTTCTTTTTTATATAAGAACTTGCTGCCTTCTGAGTAATACAAAAGCTATTTTATTTGAGGAACACGTGTTTTCTGAGTGAATCCTGTAAGATATTGGATTTTCTTCCACTACATTTTCTTCTCACCACTAATTTTGACGTTGTAGCAGATTGCAGCAGAATTTCATTGTAAGGACAGAGCTGCTTACATTGGGATTTGCTTCAGGGAGTCAAAGAAAAGAATTGCTGAGAGGTGCCTAAAATAAGGCAGCTGAATGTGTGCATGTCCATGTACCTGTTAAGTAAAAGCCATGCGTGTGGTGGCTGCAGATGAATTTTTTACATTTATGGATGTACTGATGTTAGAGGTGAGATGGAGGAGCAGGGGAGTAACTTCCTTTAAAGGTTATATAGATGTTGTCTTGAAATGTTGTTCAAGCTCCCTCAAAAGCTATTGCAGCTTTGCACCACAGCATATTGTGGGGATTAATCACATTCACGTATTTACAGTCAAGATAAGCTGCCTCCTTGCTCCACGCAGATGATCTAAAAACCACACTGATGATGGCTAACGTCGATAACCATATCAGAAAGGAAACAACAAAGAAGTGTGCAGACTTACGGGCAGTTTTTGTGGGGGTGACAAAGGTGTACAGCCTGAGGACAGCTAAGCTGGTAGCAAATGAACTCCTGTTGTTGGAGCACAGAGCAAAAATAGCTGTAATTGCATGAAGATACGTACACCACTTGTACTTCCCTTGTGGGTAGAAAGACATGGCAATAATTAACACTACAAAGGAATGGCCACAGTGAAAAGAGTTTAGTATTATCTTTGGGTGTCCTGTTTGGAAAGCAGCTTCCTGCCTCCCTGGCTGCACCTAGGAGACTGGCAACGGTGGGGGAAGTGGTGCTGCAAGGGTTCCTGTTTGGTGCTGCAAGAGTGGTTGCTCCAGTGTGGACCCTTTAGGATTAAGGAATGGCCAAGGAACATAACTGTGGGCATTTTTTTTATTTTTGGGGTTTTTTTTTCCCCTCCTTCTTGCACCATTTTATCCGTCTTGGTCTGTTACTTTTTAGCTAGATGGTAACAAGCAGGTCTGGCCTGAGTAATCAGCTTTGCCCAGCAGGAATGGGATTTGGAATTAGGCCCCTTGATGTGAGGTCTGAGAGAAGAGCTTGCAGGTTGAAGAGCTTTGAATAGCAGCAGGTAACAACCTCAAGTTGCAATACCTCAGACTTCTTGCTTGCTTCTGGATCAGGAGTGTAAGCAGGCAGAAGACTGAGGAATGCCGAATCCATTTAGAAAAAGCGGTGAGAGGCAAACAAAAAAAGCCCTAAAAATTGTTTAATAACTGACATAGGGTTAGGCGGAGGAGCACAAGTGATTATTATACTTCGTATCTGGCATGTGTATCAGCCTATCTTGACTGACAGCAAAATGTATGTCTGTCTCCAACGAGTTTTATTCATCAACGCTGTATTCATGCACTTCAGGAGAGAATGGCTGGTGTAAGAAGATTTAGATGGGTACTATACATTCCACTATACTTATATGATCAATGATTAGGCTGAGATGGTTTCTGTGTGAAACACATTGTGAGCCTATCTGCAGATTCACTACCTTCACTTGTCTTTTCTACTGGGCTGATCACACTCCTTTGTGTGTTAATTCTTAAGGGCATTTGCTGTGGTTGTGTGTGCAGTAATTGTGTAGCTGTTTATCTTCTGCCAGTGTTTGTAACATGATTTATTCTGTAGTCCTAGCTATGAATGTTAGTTGTACAGAAGTTTTTCTCCAGGATGTTCCTACCTTAAAGGTGGATCATGGCTGCTAGAAATGAGTGTTGGTGTCCAGCAGGAAGCTCTTGTAGTGATAACTGGAGAGCTGGAAGAGAGTTTGGAAAAGCAAATGAGAAAACCCAGGGATCTTTGCAGTAAGCTCCATCTCCACTGACCTTGGTGCACTTACAGTAGTGGACAGTGCAGTTCTGTGTGTTTAGACAAGGTTGTGAGGAGCTTAAAATGTTGAGTGGATGACAGCACAGCTGCTGTGATATATTGTGGGGGAGAATCCTTATTTTCACCAGGAAAGTGGAATCTGCTATTGTTCTGTATGGTGGGTGAGTATCACCAAAGAATGCCTCTGCCATTTATTGGTTTTATAAGATTAATTCGGTCCCAGCTACCTCATGTCACTGCTGCTTCCACAGATTTACAGTTCTAAAAAAGCAAAGTGAAATAATCTTCATTCGACTTAAAACAAGGCTCTCTTTCATTTGAATAACGATGACTGCTTACTTAAAATCGGAGGTGAAATTCCATCACTGGTTGGATGGGCAGAGGAATCTGAAATGTGTAATATGCTATAGAATGAGTTTTGTTTGAGGATGTCTAACTGTCTTGCAAATAAATGTCTCCAACATCATGGTTTATTTCTAAGGAACTCTATTTAGGAGGAGCAAGAGTTATCTTTGCCATGTAGCAGTCAGGATTCACAGCTTTCTTGAAAGATCTACTACAGGAATAAAGACTTCCTTTGTTTACAGGAGAGGGAGGGAAAGCACCCTCCAGGCTGTTGTTTATAGCTGCTGACATGTGATAGAACACCAAGATGCCTTTGCTTGCGGAATCTCAGATTGGCATCTTTACAGGGAGGGGGAATCTTCAAGGGTGGCTTAAAAGCTGACACTCTGTCATCGTGCAGTGATAAGCCCTAAAAAGAGCTGTTGTATGCACTGGAGTATGTTATGCATAATAAAAATTGAATACTGGAAGAGTTAGAAACAGTAGTTTATATTCAGCAGCTGAATTATGCAAGGTATGGCGTGCTGTTGTGTATGGAACACTCTCGGTTAATGGAAATTTCTTTGCTAATGAAACGCTTCAAGATTTGGTCCAATGGATCTTAAAAATGGTAGTGCTATTTGTGGATATGATTGGCAGATATAGATGAGAGCAGGAAGGGGATTACATCTTTCCTTTCCTAGTCTATGCCAGGCATTAGACCAAAACATAATTAAATGTAGTAATTCAGAGCCAAAGTAGACATTAATCAGTCAGGGTACTTTTTTCTCTTCCTTAGAAATCTAAGACAGACAGACACCTTAATGCCACTGAAATATACACATATGGCTTTTTGGCTCCTTTGGAAAAATTCAGCTACTTTATTTAATATAATCCAATGGTGATCTTTTATCAATACTCTCTTAATGACATATAAAATCTTTGACATAAATATTTGACATTCCCATTGCAATTATTGTGCATGAATTGGAAACATCATATATTGTTTAAAATTAAGGCTACTATAGGTGGGGGTTTTCTTCCCCTATCAGTTGCAAGAAATAGACAAGTTTTGCTCTCTTCTGTCTTTTTAATTTTACCACTTGACACCCAAGTCATATAAAGTGCTTTCATAGCAAAAGAGAAACCAGCTTTCCTCAGTTTCCCCTCATCTCTTGCTGATGACTTGATGATGGCCTTTTTCTGACCAAATCTGAAAAAAACAGCCTAATAAGCATATGCAAAGTAGCACTGGCCATTCTTAATTGTGACAAGCAAGGAAAACCTTTTCTGTCTTAAAAAATGTACCAGCCTTGCCCTGAATGTAGTTACCCCATAAGGTTATTAAGAGTTTGATACATGTGCTGGTGTTTTCTTTTTCAGAGGTAGCAGTGTAAAAGGTTGTATGGCTTGAAGATAGGAATGATGGCAATTTAAAACTGGTGGTTTCTCCATGTAGTCCATCCTCTCCTGGGTGGAGGTGCTTCCGTGAATGTTTGCACAAGTAACAAACAATATTTGGAGTATATTTGCTCTAGTAAAGAAAAAAAAAAAGACAGGAGAATTTATTCTGCCTTACTTGATGGAAAGCTTTATCCATAGCAGCTGATGGGCCTGAAACATCTTGTTCTTCTCCCAGGATTTCTGAGCAGTGTGCCACCTTTAGAGATGTGGTGAGCATCACGAAAACTTATGGTCCACACTCTCAGAAAAATTATAATCCCAGAATGGTTTGGCCTGGAAGGGAAGCTCATCCAGTTCCAACCCCCTGCCATGGGCGAGGACACCTTCTACTAGACAAGGTTGCTCCAAGTTCTGTTCAACCTGGCTTTGATTGGAAAGAACATCTGGAGGTCATCAGGTCCATGCATGTGCGGTGGGTGAGCTGGTTTTATTTGTCTGTGTTTGAATGGCTTGTAGAAAAATTTTTAAGGAATAAAGCAATCCTATGCATGTCACACAAGTTGCTCACTTTCTCTGCTGCTTCGAAGCTAATCACTGAAACCAAATTATGATAGCCATAGGGAGATGAATATTTTTCTCTTTATTACCATAACTTCATGGCATCATGTGCTGTTTGTTTGTTAAAATTGGCTGGATTTCACCAAATGCCCTTTCCCTTCAAAGCAACATGAGCTCCCTGTGGAAGCTGAGGATATTCACTGCTTAAGAGAACCAGGCCCCCATCCGCACAGTGCCTGTACTCTGACAGTGTATTTGGAGCCAGTCTACTCTGACTGCTTTAGATTGGCTTGGAGCTAAATCACAGAAGAGAACACTTCCCTCTGCCTGGGCTGAGCAGATAAGAATTCCTATTTGTCTGGGAAGAAATCTGAGTTGTTTTGCCTCTTGTAGTTTATTGCATTCAAAGGGGTATGCAGTTGACTTCTGTGCATTTTTCTTTAAGCAGGAAATGGGGACTCTTAATACTTGGAAGAGATGGCTTCAGAGGAGCCAGGGTATGTTGCTCATGTTCAGTGTTGTGCAGTACAGAAAGATTTCTGTGGAAAGAAGATGTGAGGAACTGCTTATTGTCTGAATAGGCAGGAACAGATATGATCTTATTTTTTCTTTAGGAAAATGAATGCATTTTAGAAAGGAGCTGATTAGTAAAGAATAAAGAAATGGGTAGGGATATAAATCATAGCTTTATTATTTCAATCCAGGTTTTATTGTACTGAGCCCTGTGAAAAATAGAAGCATTTGCTGTGTGTGTGTGTGTTAGTATGAACAGGTGCAGCAATTGCTTTTGAAATGAGTCCAAGCAAGTAACATTAAGTCCTCATTTTACACCTCACTGAATGCTGTGCAAAGAGCAGAACTTCCCAGCAGCATAAGCAGATAAATTTCCATTGATAGCTTTGGCACTGAGCCTATTCACTTAAATCAGTGATGTAGTATCTGCTCATGCCTCAGTAAACAAAACCTATTATATTATATAGGTCAGGATTTGGTTTGGGATGGTTCTCAGTCTTTTGACTGCTCTCGTTTCCAAGATTAATGCTGTATTCCCAAAATGTGCTTGTATTTCTTCAGCCTCCCCTTTCTGAGGCTAATACTGTCTTCCTTCTGTTGAGGCTTTTGAGGCCTATCTAAAGAGAACAGTATTTTACCTCCAAACTTCTGGAGTTTCAGTCGTGCTCTTGGTATAAGGGAAAAGGCTCCCAAATGGATGGATGAACCTGAGAGACAGTGTTAGCCCCTTTACAAATACTGTGACTCTGTAGGCCCACAGCGTTCCCAGCTTGAAATCTAGCCACAAGGTGGCTAAGGGAACCTTCCTAAAGCTAAATGCTGCTATAGTGAAATGCAGACAGCTTTGCTTCTGTCTCTGTAGGATCATAGAATAGTTAGGGTTGGAAAGGACCTTAAGATCATCCAGTTCCAACCCCCCTGCCATGGGCAGGGACACCTCACACTAAACCACGTCACCCAAGGCTCTGTCCAACCTGGCCTTGAACACCGCCAAGGATGGAGCATTCACAGCCTCCCTGGGCAACCCATTCCAGTGCCTCACCACCCTAACAGCAAAGAATTTCTTCCTTATATCCAATCTAAACTTCCCCTGTTTCAGTTTTAACCCGTTACCCCTTGTCCTGTCACTGCAGTCCCTAATGAAGAGTCCCTCCCCAGCATCCTTGTAGGCCCCCTTCAGATACTGGAAGGCTGCTCTGAGGTCTCCACGCAGCCTTCTCTTCTCCAGGCTGAACAGCCCCAACTTTCTCAGCCTATCTTCATACTGGAGGTGCTCCACTCCCCTGATCATCCTCGTGGCCTCCTCTGGACTTGTTTCAACAGTTCCATGTCCTTTTGATGTTGAGGACACCAGAACTGCACACAAGGCTCCAAGTGAGGTCTCACGAGAGCAGAAGGGCAGGATCACCTCCTTCGACCTGCTGGTCACGCTCCTTTTGATGCAGCCCAGGATACGGTTGCTTTCTGGACTGTGAGCGCACACTGAAGCCGGCTCATGTTCATTTTCTCATCGACCAACACCCCCAAGTCCTTCTCTGCAGGGCTGCTCTCAATCTCTTCTCTGCCCAACCTGTAGCTGTGCCTGGGATTGCTCCGACCCAGGTGTAGGACCTTGCACTTGGCATGGTTAAACTTCATAAGGTTGGTATCAGCCCACCTCACAAGCGTGTCAAGGTCCCTCTGGATGGCATCCCTTCCCTCCGGCGTATCAACCGAACCACACAGCTTGGTGTCATCTGCAAACTTGCTGAGGGCGCACTCAGTCCCACTGTCCATGTCACCAACAAAGATGTTGAACAAGATAGTAGATGAACAAGACCTTCTGGAAATTGTCCTTTCATTGGTAAATAGAAAAGTAATTTAAAAAGCCATCAATGCTGAGCTGTACTTGCTCACTGTTGATGGGGTAGACTGGTGCTTTGGTCACAAATTCATAACTTCCTCTTATAAATGAAGAGCTGCCTTGGGATTCTCTGTGACAGGTAAGGAGATCCTCTGCCTGCTGTCTACTTCTTCCTGTCCTTCTCTTGCTATGCAGCTACCAGGGTCAGTGGGGGGAATGGAAGGGATTTATCTGCTGTATTTTCTATGCCTATAACTGTCATGTAGGAACCCTGCAATGAGTGGGGAGCTGCTGCTCAGATCTTGTATTAGGCTCAGCATTTTCTTTCCGAAATCTTGGTACACAAGGTCATCTCATTTTTAAAATGAATTACAGTTCATCTTTTAAACATTTCTATAGTTTTCCTAGTTACAGAAGCCAGAAAAATTACATGCCTACTTAAGGGTTCTCTCACTTAATTGCTTGCAGAGCCTTGAACCAGTTGTTAAGCTGGAACCATCTCCTCGCTTGCAGGACTTCCCTGGAGCCATGCCTCTGCTCTCACGAATGCTTTCCTCCTGATGTAACCACAGCCTAGATAGAAACTTGAGAGATGAAGCGGAGGTATATTTGACTTCCTGATGGAAAAATAGAATGGTCAATTTGCACACCCAAGAAAAGAAACAATGCACAACAGCCCCCAGCTGACCTTATTTTCAGCTATACCACATAAATAATATAGCTCTGAAGAGAAAAAAACTGTGGGGGGTGTGCTGGGCCATACTTGTCTAAGTACACAGCACAGTCAGACAGCTAATAACAAATAGGAAATACAATATATCATAGGTTAGAGATGTCACAATATCCCTATCTTAAGAGACACACAACGGAGATAAATATCCAGCCCACATCTCCTGATGTTCAGGCTTACTGGCCAGAGCAGCTTTGCCTTGTGTATGCCCTGATTCAGCTCTGTTAAACTTCTTGGGTGTTACCTTAATTTGAAACATGTGCTTAGATC
Organism: Psittacula echo; assembly: GCF_963264785.1. Lineage (NCBI taxonomy): Eukaryota > Metazoa > Chordata > Aves > Psittaciformes > Psittacidae > Psittacula > Psittacula echo. The sequence continues at coordinate 3,435,111 of NC_137745.1, forward strand.
TTTCTAGTTTAAAGCAAATATTATTGATTTTAGTTAAAGAAAAAACGTGCAGAACAGATTTAGAGAGTAAATACATAATTCTTGTCATATATTGATATAAGTTATGAAAAAATACCATATTTTGCCTGTGCCATCACTGCTGTATATATTTAATAAAAAGTAATGCTCTACTATAGAAAGCTGTGTTCTCTTAGAGCTTGAAAAGGCAGCAGCTATTTGCTTCACATTTGGAAGGTGACATTACCAGCTAGACGGCCTAGAAAATTGCTTTCAAATGTTAGAAGCATTATTTCAGGAGGGCTATTGAACATCCAGCACTCTCCAAGTATGTGGCAATAGGTGACACCGTGACAAGTGTTCAGCCTGGGGGGTGGTGACAAGTGATGAGCTATTCCAAACACCTCTTCCTTTTCAGATCCCATCTGAGCCACCACTGCAGAATTCCCTTGCTTGGGGCTTGTTTGGAAATTGATAAGCTGAGCAAGGGTGTTCCATTGGTGTATGATAAACATGGTACCTCATAATCCTGCTGTCATTGTTTTTCTGCTTTTAAAGAAGTGCTTTTCGTAGCATGTTGGATTCCTTTCCAAACTGGTTGTAGTTAATGGACCCTGAGACATAACCCAAGGATAGGAAGATGTTTATGTCATCTGGGGGCTTTTTGTAACAGTTTCTGTTTGTGTTGGTTTCTTTATTTTTCACTTTTTCCTGGGGGAAGCTGTTTTGTAATTGGCTTTTGCAAAGAATTTTTGTTTTACTTTTGCTCTTAAATATGACAATAAAAACAGTGCAAAGGGAAATGATGCCAAAATCATTATTCCAAAATACATCGAACTTTTGCTTCCCTTTGGATCTGTTTGTTGGCAGCTGGTAGTTGGCACTACTACCCATGTGGTTCTGGGACTTTCTTTTTAGCTGAAGGTTGGAAACTTTTCAATGGGAGGTAACTGAATGCTACCAAGTGCTGCTGTAGGCTGAAGAAAATGAACTTTAATGTGCCATTGGTATTCTCTGGGGTTCTGACCAGCAATTTAAAGAGAGAGTGTCTGCAGAGATTTACTCCTGGGATTTCTATTGAGTCCAGCTATTGTTGTGATGGGTTTCTGGGAGCTGAGAAAGAACATAAAAATACGTGCAGAGCAGACAACGTGAAAAATAAGGCTTATCATTAGGGTGCTCATTGTTAAGTTTGTTCTTTGATTTAATAGCTTCCTGGAACCTGGAATACACCACCAGTCACATCTGGGTTAGAATTCATCAGCCGTTTGTTAGAAAAGAACTACAGACAGTCAGAATGCAATTACCAAAGGTGAAATTTTGCCAAGACTCTGCATTTACTTTTCAAAAAGTGCCAAGGCATCTTTCACAGTCACAAACTGTGACACTTACCTTTTGGATGGGACACAAGGATAGGCTTACCGTGAAGAATATGGTTGCAGAAATAATTTGCTTAGCATATAAATAGTATCTACATGTGATAGTATTCCTCAAGAGAGGAGAGAGGCAGACAGTTGAGCTGCCAAGAATACAGATAAATTGTATCTGAAAAGAAAAAGTATTGGTTACTGGAGGATGTAAGTAATTGGTACCATATGTTGTTCCAGCTTCCCTCTTCAACTGAGCAGTCATGTATTACAGTGTAGATAACTGAAACTGCTTCAGATTCATCTATGAGTTATTTTGCATGCTCAGTGATAGCCTGGTGTTCTCTGGGACTGTGAAGACCTTCCTCCAAAAATCTTGGTTGTTCCCTTTCTCAGATAGTCACCGTCACTGATTCCAAGCTAGAGAAATAATAGACAAAGACCAGCTCCACTTGTGAGGCTGTTGAGCATCATGAAGCAAGGAATACTCCGGATGTTGATATCAAATACTATATAGTATTTAGTAGGTCGTCACTGAAAAAGAAGTTTGTGATAGAAAAATTTGTTTCCTTCAGGTCTACAGGAATGTATACTGCTCCAAGATCTCTGTGAAGAGTGTGAAAGGGGCTAAGGGCCAGAAATAAGGAATGCTAGAAGCAGCACAGGAGGCTGTGCAGTGCATAGGGACGGACTGTTAAGCTATGCCATAAAGAGCAGTTCTTTTCCAGAAAGTTTAGTCAAGAATAAAATGCTTTTTACCAGTAGGTAAGGAATGGTCTAATCTGAACGAATATTTAGATTTTTATATGTAAATTTGACCCCTGACTTTCTGAAGGCCAATGGAACAGGACTTTGCAAACCCCAGAAGGCACATTAGCAATGAACAATATCTGAATGACGTTTCAAACACTACCTACAGTAACTCACCCTTCTCTTGTATCCCATCTATCATGGTTCTGTCCATCTAGCTGATTTACTGGAGTCTTGTCATATGAGAGTGTATTTATTCTCTTCAAAGACTTATTTTGCTTAATCTAAGATTTCCGATTTGGATGAGTGAAGGAATATTGCTGCAGTGTAATTCTCTACTAAGAGAGAAGCTTCCAAAATGTCAACGTGCTCCTCTGGAGCAACAAGAGTGGTACCCAGAACCTCATGTACGAACTTTGTTCTTGATCCTATGCTTTATCGTTAAAAGCCAAAAATCATCTGTCTTCAGGATTTGAAAACTGATTTTTATCTGCTGTGCTGTGGTAGATGATGCATCTTTGCTAATTCTGGCACCTCTATACCCCTAATCCTGTTAAAATATCATTCTTCTTTGATCATTGCACATTAACTCCTCAATTACTTTTGTCCCTTTTGTTGTTGTCCTGTCACTGCTTCTAGTACATTTTCATCACTTGGCATCATACAATGAGCATGTTCTCAGGCTTCATGGGGGGATGACATGATCCCTCCAGCCTAGGAAGAGCACAGCCAGTGTAAAAGCTGTCTGGTGATGACTAGCTGTTTCTGTTGCATTATCTAGCATTATCTACTAGCATACTCAGATGCTGCTCCGCTTTGTGTGGAGATCTTCCCAGGATCTTCCAGCAAGAACCAGGCACAAGCTAGCACCTTCTGAACAGAACCAATAGGTGAATAACTGCATGCAGGCACTGGAAATTCAGAAACTAAGGGGTTTCCTACACCACAAACACCAGCTCTTATTACTACAGCGTAATAGCCGTCTCTGGCTGCTGTCATGGTTGTCCTATCCAAACATGGAAAGGATATCTGTATGGATATATATACTCTGCATCTTTGTATTGCTCTTGCTCCCTTTTCCCCGTCACTTCAGAATTCCCAAACAGCAAGGGCAGTGAGAAATTGTAATCCCAGCTGTCACAGGGAGGAGGTAATCTCCTACTGTGATGTGTTTCAAAAGTATGAACTGAAAGAAGGGAAGAATAGGATCTGTCTTTTAGAAATGCTTGTTCTTAGACTTTTTTCAGTGATGGTCAGCTTGGAGAAGACAAGGCTCAGGGGTGGCCTTATAACAGTCTTCCAATATCTAAAGAGGGCCTACAAGAAACCTGGAGAAGGACTTCTGACAAGGGCATGTAGTTGATCGGACAAGGGGGAATGGCTTTAGCCTACCAAAGGGGAGATTGAGATGAGCTCTTAGGCAGAAGCTCTTCCCTGTGAGGGTGCTGAGGCGCTGGCACAGGGTGCCCAGAGAAGCTGTGGCTGCCTCATCCCTGGCAGTGTTCAAGGCCAGGTTGGATGGGGCTTGGAGCAACCTGCTCTAGTGGAAGGTGTCCCTGCCTGTGGAGCTGGATGAGCTTTAGGGTCCCTTCAGGCCCAAAGCATCCTGTGATTCTATGTTGGGCATTTATGTTGTGGCAGTTTGTGGAGGATTTTCTGCCTCTTGCTCCCTCAGTACTGCAAGCTGTAGAAACATGTCTGCCTGGTGAAGCCTTCATGCTCAATATCTGTGCTGTTCTTGCTGAACTGCTTTATGTTGTGGCAACTCCCATGGTTTCTGTTGGGATCTGTAATCTCTGGCAGGTCAAGCTTGTAAATGGAAACTTTGCCTTGGAGTATTCAAAGTGTGTCTGGCAGGAGCCTTTCCATCTTAAATAATGGCCATTTGCCATGATAAAGTCTGAAGATGGTGAATTTTGGGGGACTAAGGAAAGGAGGCATGTGTGTGCTCACATTTGTTTTCTCCTTAGCTTCTGCTTCAGAGCACTATGCTCCCTAGCTGGGAGATATAATGGTGTATGAATTGCTATTTAATCAGGGATGCTAATTAAGTCTTAGCTTTTTAAAGCTTTCATGGGAGAGCTCTATATGATTTGCATGGGCTGGAATTGCAATTGCAGACAATTAAGCTGCTTTTTTGCTTGGTAGGACCTGAAAATGTGCTTTTATGAGGGATATTTGGGACTTGGAGAGATTCTGACACCTTCAACATCTTTCTTGGTCTGAAGAAAGAAATTGTTGGTTTTAAAAGGAAATAATCTAAAGGAGTGAAGCAGTGAAGAAATAAATCCTGTTCAGGTTTTAAGTAGCCTTTTTGTTGTGTGTATAATTATAGTAGTGCATCCACTTTTATGACACAATTAATACAATATAAAGCTCATTCTTAACAGAAGTCTTACCCAGTTCTCCAGCATTGCTTTTCTAGTTTTATAATGCAGTTGAGAAACTCAGGTTCTTAGCTGTGGCTAACTGCTGTCTAATCAGATGCAGCAAAGGGTTCCTACTTACGGGTCTTCACAACACTTTTCAGTCAAGTGGGTCAGGTTTAATGCAGTGGATTGTCTTAAAAGAGAAAATTTTCAGTGATGGGTCTAAAGAATGGTAAGATCCATGAGCTAAAGTGGAAGAAAATGTGTAGACCACTTGTCAGGCTTATGTAATGCTGACAAAACCAAACCAGGAATGAAATACTGCAACAAATAGCATGCAAGTCTGATTAGTAATTAAGCATAAGCTATGATTTTTAGGTTTTGGGATTTTTAATCCCCCAAACATATCTTGGCAGTTTATCAGTGATGCTTTATGGTAGTCACCATAATCTTTGGTTCTGTAGGAGCCGGTTCAGTAGTCATGTCAGAGCCTTGCATCCAATAGTCTGCTGTTCCTACATGGCACAAGAGCCAGAAAGGAGAAGAAAAATATTGTTCCTATTTCTTCATCTGAATCTTTCTCTTAAAAATAAAGTAGTTCAGAGAGATTTCAGACACTTGAGAAAGGTGAGAGCACAAGATAGACTTAAGAGGTTTTAGATAAAAAGCATGGTATATAATATATATAATATAACATATATATAAAATATATATAATATATAATAATATAAGCCTGTGAGACTGGAGGGAATTTTTACTTTGTTTTCAGCAGTCATGTTTTCCTTTCCCATCTCTCCCTCACTCCTGTGGCAGTCACTTCTCAGCAGGGCAGGAGCTGGTCAGTGTGGAAATGGGAAAATGAGGAGACAAACGATCTGTGAATAAGCTCAATAATATTGTAAGGAACAACATCAGATCTCACTGTGTTAAAGTCAAATAGTTGGTCTTACCTACTCCATAGACATAGGCTGGGAAGCTTCCTTTTCCTTTGGCTCAGTGCATTACTATAGTGCTCTGTGTTATTTTTCAGCTATGCACCACTCAATCGTGTCACTAAAATATGCTGAACTAAAATATGCACTGTGGTGATAAACTGACAAATATTAATTGAGAGCAACAGAAGCCATATACTGCAGTGATGCAAATAGTGTGGAAATTACCAGCGCCAACATAGTCAAGCAAATAAACCTAACTCAGCACATTAGCTTGGGTACTAGAAATGCTACAGTGGGTAAGTTGATGAGCTTATTCAACTGGGCTGCATGCAGTAGCTGAGCTAGCTTTTTCAGAGCCATTTTAACTGGTTTGGTGCTGGGCTGCGTTGCTTAGTGTAGCTTGTACTGATTTATGTGACACATGGAATCTTTGTCACTAGCTCTCTGATTTTTCCTTGTCTGTGCTTAACCACAGCGAAGAAGTCTAAAGTGGTACCATCCTGACTTCAGTTTACTCTGAACTACTTTCAATGAGCTATATAAAAAATGTTAGAAACGCAGGAATTGTGATTGTAACAGTTGATAAGAAATGGAGGCTCTTTCTGCTTTGCATTTGAAACCTGGAGCTGGGATTAGCTGGCTTTGTCCATCAGGATTTTTCCAGCTTTCTTCTGTGCAAAGCTTTTACTACATCCCAGTTTGAGTCTTGGCTGGCTCCTATCCCACCCCTCCTGCAACTGAACTCCATGGAAGCAGAGGGAAGTCATTTATGGCAGAGGTAGTCAGACTGCAGATGCTAAAAGCTGCCCAAGAGTCTGGATACCCAATTGCTACTAAAATGCTCATTCGAATATATGGGAATTGGCAACACAAATCTTTTGGATACTTTGGATGCTGCAAATTGCACTCTGATTTTGAGAGAGGAAAAGGACAGCATTATATAAGCTACTCTTTTTAAGCTCATGGTCAATAAAATTAGTGACCTTTGAAAACCTGGACATTGTCTGTCACAGGCTGTCATTCTGATCCATGTATGGGAAGAGGCTGCACTTTGAAATGTTTACAGCCACCCAACCATCTGATCCTCTAGATCCTGAGAACCTGGGTTTTGAATGATGTGAAATTTTTTGTGCTATAGAGCAAGATACAGCCCTCATGAAGAGGGCTGGGTTCCAGTGCAGCTTATTCTGTTGCTGTTAGATGGTTGTGGCCACTTGACCTTGCTGAGTCTCAGTTTATGTTTGCTGTAAAATAGACAAATTATGCTACATTGATTTTTACTTTTTTTTTTCTTTAATGTTTAGAAGTTTATAAATCTACAGAAGGGAATTATTGCTGGTGAGAGAACTTAGAGACATTATGCAAGACTGCTATCTCCTTCACACTTTGTTCCAGTGTGAAAATACATGTTTTTCTAAGACCTGCTCCATGCACTTACTTAGAAGTCTGCTCCTGCTTTGAAGGGCTGTCTGGGCAGCACTAAGATCCTAAGAAAAGTAGAATGTATTGATCTTGAGGAGCCTCTGCAGTAGGATTAAGTGAAATCTTTGAAGGGGAAAGCATGGAGTAGGACACGTACTATGGAGTGGCAGTGGAGGAATTGATGCTCATCCAGCCTCTCCACTGGGAGACTGGAAGCCTGCTGATGAATAACATTGCTTATCTATTATCCAGAAGCAGCTGAGAATGCAGATTTTCTTGATTGGCAAGAAAATATAACTGTCCTAATTTTCAAGCTGTTTTCTCAAAGAAGTTGAGAGTATTCTTGCATCTGTGATCGCCTGAGGACACTCTCCTCACATCTCCAATTGAGAGGTTCTAGCACAATAATCTCACTTGGACAAAATAGGGGTCATTTGTTAATACTTGAATGCCAGAACTGTGCTCTGTGGTGTATGTGTGTATGTATGGAATTCTCCAGTGAAGGTCCTCTCTGCCAGCTCAGAGCAGAGCTTGGGGAGAGACATATTCTGCAGGTGGTTAAGTGTAGGATTTCCAGATGTGCTTTAGGATCACACCTGAAAAGGAATTCTTGCTGATATCAATTACAGATCCGACCCAAAGCAATGTTAAAATACAGAATAGAGTACTGCAGAACTGTTGCTGTTGGGTCACAATGATTTTTTTCCTTTGTTGCCCTTACAAACACACCTCATCCACATGTGTGTTTTTGTCTGTGGTAGAATTCAGGGGGCTTGAGTAATTTTAGAGGCATTAAAAACTGGGGTTTCTTGGGTGAATCTGAAACAGACTCCACTGATCGAGAAGTAAATGGCCTGTTACTCTTCCTGTTGTAAGGGGGGGCTTTAGTGATTGCTGCCTTAAAACGAAAGTTAGGGTCCAGCTGGAGATCTTAGAGCAGTCCAGTGATGGGAGGAGGTTTGAGCTGTCCTTTTCTTACTGTTCATTTCATTAATAATAGAGTTATTGTCCAGGAACAGATTCAACTCTTGAACCAGAAATATGCACAGGCTTTAAGTGCTTCATTTGAAAGGTGCTTTTATTTACCCTGAGAATGTATCCCTCAACATAGCTTGTGTTTCAGATATTTTAATGTTGGTTTTAGACATGCTTGCAGTCATTACTTTGCAAATGATGATTGAGTTAGCAAATTAGATTCCTTCACCCTCGGCAAGTGCTGCAAACCTTGCAATTGGAAGGCTGTGAAAGTCTGATGGGGAGAGAAAAGCAGTTTCCAAAAAGAGGAAAGGAAACCATAGCAAATTATTTGCTGCAGCAAATAAGGTTTTGTCTGACCTAAGTAAATAAATATAATTTTTTGGATTTTTTTCCTAGACGGTCCAATGGAACTCAAGTGGTATCAGTATGGATGTCCAAAGCCCTGAGTGTGGATCTGCAGAATTGTTTTCTGATGTGCTATTGTTCAGGTCAGGCAGATGAAAATAAAGCTGTCAATCTTGCAGAACGGTGCAGGCTTATCCATTGTGAGAACAAAGCAAGCCACGTGTGTGCTTCTACCTGATATGGAAACACATTTTCCCTTTTTAGATTTCTTCCTGATGATCTGTGTATCTTTAGAAAAGAGCAAGCTTAACCTGATCCTCTCCAGGGAAAAATCAGCAAAATCGTATGTCCTGTGTAGAATATCCTTACTCAGGTGGTTTACTATTCAAACAAATGGAGGGAGGGTGGAGATAACACTCTCCTTCGCCTCCTTAAGAAAAGGTGTTTGCTACCTAAGCCTTAAGCTTGGACATTACACGGAACAATATGTTCTTGAGATCAGGGAAGATTGTGTTTTGTAGCGACTGATACTGAATTGCTGCCTGTGAATGAACAGCCATCCTCTCAGAGCATTAATGGTTGGTGGGTTCAAAGTGAAGGTAAAACACTTTCTTTTTGACAAGGCCTCACATGTTACTGACAAGGTTTCTCAAGCACCTTTGAGCTGTCTCTCAAAACAGCCCATTTGCCTGGCCCTTGTGAACATGAAACCTGGCACTTCACTTACCCATGTGGCATATTTTATTTGGGGTTGCAGGTTTTTCTACTCGTTCATCTGAACTCCTGATCAGCTTAATTATCCCGGTTTGGTACTGGGTCATTGTGGCATCAGCATCACTGACAGAGGTATTCTGGAACTGGCAAGCACTAGTTCTGGAACATAGGCGAAGTGGGGAAAATTGTTCTAGACACTGACTGTGGTTTTCAGGTTGCAGCATTAGCCTTTGATCGTCTTGTGTTCTCCATGATGCATTGATGTTCACCAGATAGTGTCTTATTTTACTGTTTAATAACAGTAGTAGGCTTTGATTCATGACAGAAGCCAACACTTGGTGTTATCTGGCTTCATGACCCTATCAGCCAGCTTTCAGCGATGACTGATGTCGCTGTTGGTACATAGATACCTGCTGGTAAGTTTACTGTAAATAAAATAATATTTATAAAAGCAAGCTCAAACCAAACCACAAATCAATTCCTTCACGGGGCAGAAAACTCTTAGCCTGTGTTTATAATGTAGTAAGTAAAGAGCATATATTGTCTTATATTGAAAATCACAGAACCATAGAATGGTTTGTGTCGGAAGGGACCTTAAAGCTCATTCAGTTCCAACTCCCTGCCACAGGCAGGGACACCTTCCACTGGAGCAGGCTGCTCCAAGCCCCGTACAACCTGACCTTGAACACTGCCAGGGATGGGGCAGCCACAGCTTCTCTGGGCACCCTGTGCCAGCGCCTCAGCACCCTCACAGGGAAGAGCTTCTGCCTAAGGGCTCATCTCAATTTCCCCTCTTTCAGTTTAAAGCTACCCATTCTTAATAGGAAGAAGAGCTATTAGTGGGTGTGCAGGGGATGTCTAAGGAGGTTGTTCAATCTGTGTCATTCTTAATCAAAGCAGCAAAGCTCTGAAGCCTTTTAGTAGCTCAAAAGCTGGAGACAAGTAAAACAAAAATGGTAGTGATTGATTGTTTTACAATGCACATCTGTCATACCGGAAACCTTTGTACTACATTTCAATGTCTCTGGAATAATCATAGAACTGTAGAATCAATTAAGTTGGAAAAGACCTTTAAGATCATCAAGTCCAACCTTTACTCCAGGACTGCCAATCCTATGCTAAAAGTTGTTTAGAATCATTAGTTATAGTTATTAGTCTATATTCTATCAGTTATTAGTCTATAGTTATTAGTCTATAGTTAGAAGGTAAAAAACTAATAGTCTTATAAATAACCTGCCCCACCACACAGATATGACTGCCCTAGACAGAGGGATCACTCAAGCAAGTAATCCCAAGTTCTCTCAGCCTGACGTGCCAGCAAGATGCTCCAGAGCCGTATGTGAGTAGGGGCTGCATGCAGACCTCAAGCTTGGTACATTGGCATGGCCAAATACAAGCCCCATTGTCAAGTGTAGAAGTCTTGCTATCATGAGTGTATGGAGAATATAAGAGGAGGTTTGCATCTCCTAAAGGATATTTAGTTATAGAAGGTTGAGTCTCAGGTACTGCTGACTTGCTGTGAAAAGAACTATGTCTTAGATCCATATCTGCGAAACACACAAAAAGTGTTTGTGTTGCATTCAGAGTGATGCCAGTGTTTTACAGCAGGATCTGACCCCGCTGCTTGTCTTGAGACCGGCTTTCAATGGAGGCTTAAAATCATTTGGGACAGGAGTGAAACCTCACTGCATTGATGTTGTAATGCAGTTGAGCCGTCAGTTAAACCCATAAAGACTGGATTTATGTATTGTACACTTGCAAAATTCTCCAATTTATCGCAAGCTTTTTTCTCCTTTTCCTTTTTAAGAGAAATGAACGCAAATTGTTCCATTTATCTCCTACCTTCAGACTGAGTTTCCTGACTATTTGTCCTTATCACTTCAAGCCAGAAAGTTTTACAGATTTGCTTGGCACCTCAATATTGCAGCTTCAAAATCATGATTTGGCAGGAGGAGAGCGGGGGGAAATCGTTTCCATTTAAACAGGTTTTAGTTCAAAATTAAATCCCATTTAAACTTAAAGGTTTGGATTGAAGTTTGAGGATCAAAGAAAATAGAATGGAAAGAAAACGTGGCTTCAGCCTGGAGCTGTATCTGAAAAGGGTAACCTCATATTCAAGCTTTTCTTTCTCACTTCTTCACCCACTTCCGAAAGAGTATGTTTCTTCCAGTTTCTCCTGCTAGAGCCTTAACTGCATTAACATGTGCATGTGCCTGCAGTCTCTTCTTGTTTGGTTTGGTTTGCAGCGTATGGTAACTGCATGTAAGAATCCCAAATGTAAAGTCTTTTCTTATTCAGAAAATAGGGCTATTTAAGCCATGACCTAAAATGTAGAGGCAGCACCCAAATCAGATCGTTTGGAATTAGCAGTGTTGGAAGCTGCTATTATCAGTCAATAGGCTTGTAAACTAGGAAAGAGAGCATCTGCCATAGCTGCCTCCTCTCTGCTGGGCTTGCGAGAGTTGAGACCAGTCTTATGTATGGCTGCTGAAATTGGTTAAGAGGCTTTGTGGGAGTTTGGCGGGGGAATGAACTGCGATGAAGCAATACAATTGAAGGAAGCTTGACTTGCATGAAGATGGCATACCCAGCTTCTATGAATGGGGACCATCAGCTCTCCATTTGTCCACGTCTATTTTTAGCCCTGAATCTGATGCATGGAGCTTCGGTGTATACTCTGTGTTGGGTCATTATCTAGAGTGGGACATTGCCTAAAGCTTGGATGTCATCCAAAGAGACTTGCCTAAGAACAGAGAAAATCTGATCTTAGGTATGCTAAAATGGCATCCTGTAAAGTCTTGGCCATGGCACTTCTAGGCAATGTTTCCAGATTTAAGATAAATCCATATATCCCCAAGTTTAGAAGCTGGACGTGGCAAAAGTAAAGTCCAGCTTCTTTAAACCAAGGGAAACATCCAGCACAAAAATGCTGTATTTTTGATGCCCAAACTGTTGATGTCTTTAAGCCACATCTTTTGAAACTTTGTCTTTGAAGTTTCTTCATTATCATTTCACAGAAACAGTTCTTTTTCTAGTCCTTTTGGCTTCGTAATGAAGCATGAAATTGAAGCTTTTTTATTTTGAAGGCTGATAAAAACAACTGTAACCACTGTCTAAGTTTTATTTCTCCACCTTCCTCTCCCCAGACTGGTGAAGATATACCTTTTCCACCACTGAGAGTTAACAACTACCTTTTCAGATTAGAAATCCATTTTAAGAAGGTTATCTGGTCTAAACTTGGCCTGATTGCATACTGGGAATTACTTGGGAAACTATAGATTTAGAAACACTGTTCATTTAGTGGCGTATTCTGAGTGTTTGGATTGGATGCTGTAAATGTTGGCTTTGAAAGCGTGGTTGGGCCATACAGCTTGCACCACCACAGCACTTCCTTTGCTGCAGTGCACCAGGAGTCATCCACAGTCAGTTCTTCCATTAACTGTAGGAAACTTCAGGCTGTAATGATGATCTTTCTGATGCATTCTGGCATGTGGAGCAACATGTTTCTAGCTGCTCTTGCCCAAAACAGTAACACTTAAGCCAACAACAAAATAAATCAAATTACACAATGACAGATGGGAGATGCTTGCACATCTCAAACAAACAACTCCCAGGAGACTCCATCAGCCCATACAGAGGGAAGGCAGAGTGTTTTGTCATGTTTTCACATCGTGTTTTCACCAAAGGAACTATGTAGGTCTTCAAGGACACTGAATTAGGCAGTGTGGCCATTTTCATGGGCTCCTAACAGCATTAGTAACCCCAAATGTGATGCCTGCCCCAGGACTGGCTGTGGCAGATTTGGCCTGAGCCAGGGGCACTGGCCCGGTAGAGCAGTTTTATACAGTTAGTTCTTCTCTCCTGTGTTCACTTGCCTGTACAACCTGCATATCTATAGCTGTCTTCAAAGGAGCAGTTGGAGCAGCCTTCTAGTCTCACTGAGATGGATGCTGCTGTGCTCTAGTCCAGTTCACACTGAGATACCCTCCCAGCGGTGCTGCAGGACCACGTCCTCCATCTCTTTTCACTAGTAGCAGGCTACCTGCCAGCTAATGTGGCTATAGCATGTCAGGGTATGCTCTTCTTTGGGAAGAGAACTAACACGGAATTTGCCAGATTGGTGAAAATTAAATAACAAACACTACCTCCAGTTACTTACACTGAGATTTTCTTGTCATTTTTCTTGCATAGAAGGGGGCTCTGATCTTTGCTGAAGCTTTAATGTGCCTTTATTTGCCTTTACCAGGCAAACAGTCTTTCATACCTAATAATTTGTACATGCTGAAAATAAAAATATTAGATCAGTGTAACAGTATTATTGTTGAAGGTTAGGGGATGGCACTGGCACTCAGAAACTCTGCTCTGAATTCTGTGCCAGCCTACTGTTTGGGCAAATTGCTTTGCCTTTCTGTTGTACTTGCTGCTCCCTTTTTTTCTGTCCTGGCTTCCTGCATTGGTGTGTCTCCAAGCTCTCCTCTTTGTGCAATTCCCTGAGCCAGCAGAAGCTCAATGCCTTTAGGGCAGGAAGTCAGAACTGCCCAACTCCTGCCCACATCAGCTCAGCGGAACTGCTCTGGCCAAGGCAGAAACTATTGGGGCAGCTGTATCACAAAGACTGAATAAGGGAGCAAAGTGGGGGCCAGTGGGGAAGCAGTGGATGAGCAGGCTGCTTACCATGCTCATCTGCTCCCAGGCAAAGGAGAAGAGGGATGGCTGGGGGAAAGGGGTATGTAATTAAAGAAAATCATGTGATTGGGAGTACCTGTAAGTCAGAACCATGACTGACTTTTGCAGTTCAGAGCAGGGCAGTAAATCCATACTCCTCTAAACTTGTATTTGGCTTGCTTCTGTGGCCAAGAGGGAGCTGGTGTGTTGGGCTATTTCCTGGGTGTTAGTAAGGGGATACTGGAACCTGCTTGAGCATCAACCAGGATGCTGATTGTCACCAGTTTTGACCTTTTTTTGAACCTCTCCATATTTCCTAGCAGTGACATTTTCCACATTGAAAACCAGTGTGGGCACTGAGGGAAGGCCTTTGGGTTTGCACAACTCAGACGCTTATTAATATCAATGCAGGCTAAAGAATGATACCCACTAATGTGAAGAACAATGGGCAAACCCACTTTATACAGCAGTAACTTTTAGATTATTACCCTGCTCTATAAAACTCCAGATGGATGAGAACACAACCAGTAGACAAAAGTCCAAACAAGTATGGGAATGCTGTCCTTACTTAGACAGCTTCTCTAGAGCAAGTCTTTCTGAATATATAAGGGTGGTGAAGCTAGAAGCAACTGTGTGGTTGCAGTAGTTGGTAATTCTTGTATCCTGTGTAGAATCTAATAACAGAAAGTGTGACAAAGACCTTATTGCAAAGAACAACTATGGAAACAACAAAGAAAACCCCACTCAGTAAGGCAGGAATAATCAAAGTGTCTAAGCAAGCAGGTACCCCACACTGTAAGAGCTGTTTGGTTCTGTTGTAAATTGCTAGAAATCCATTCGAAGTTTGGTCCAGATTTATCTTGATGAGTAAATATAGAGTAGTAGGGGAAGGTCGTGCTGAGCAATAGCATACTCAGTGTATAACTACCCACACCCTTGTTAAAAGGGTTGATTGGGAAGTAATGTTAATCACTATAAAAGCCTTGTAAGAGACAGTTATTCAGGTTTGATATAATACCATGATGAGTGCAAAAAGCTTCTATCTCCTTGACTTCCATGCTCAATTGTCTCTTTTAAATCAAAATGCTGCAGGCTCCAGATGGGAAAAATCATTACAGACCTATAAGAAAATATTGCAATATTTGAAAGAGGCTTAAGCAGACTCCCGGGACTGTCAGGATAATTTTGCACTTGTGATGCAAGTGTGTTTTGCTGTATCTTCACCCTGATGTTAACAAGGAGAACAAAATTCAGTGTCTTTCAAAAGTAACCTTGCTACAGGCTGTATGGCCAGCACTTCCATGCTTTTGAGTCTTCTGTCTCTCATTTGCTTCTCTTTTTTATATTGCAATGTGTATTTTTTTATGGGGAACTACAGGATCTCCTATAATTGCAAAGCATTATAAATGCAAAGTAAAAACCTTTGCAAGTAAGCTCTTTAAAAAGAAATATGAAACATTTGTGGAGCGTTAAGCGCTAAGTATTTATTTAAGGATCTGACTATAACATGTCCTGATAGTAACACTAAGAGAAAAGCTCTTTCTGCAGGTTAGACCTTTGTGTCTTTTACATCAAGAGTGAATTTCGCAGCAGGAGAGCTCTGTGCACTACAGAAGATGAATGTGAGTCTCATTGCTGAACTTAGCGAGTAAACACTGTGGTTTGGGCTCAAAATGATGCATGTATTTCAGCAGGGATCTTGGTATGCCACAGAGACATGAGCAGTGCTGGTATTGTTTTTGGCTTTTGGTGTTCGTATTTGTTTCTGAAGTGCTGAATTATTCTTCCAAGTGGAGACTGGAAAATTGAGAAGTTGCTGGTTTGCTTTATTGGTGGTGGTCTGAACATGACCATAGTTATACACACCATCCCTAGCACTGCTTTGGGTTCTTGTGACAATTTCTGCATCCCATGAGAGACAGGTGAGTGCTGGAGAAATGCCAGAACACCTTACAGAGGGGAAAGGCAAAAATTATTTAGGAAACTATCTCTTTCCTTCATATGCAGGCTCTACTGCATAGCTAGACAGAAAATCTGCTCCTTTAGGGAAGCTAGAACCGGGAGCAAGCAGATGAGTTTTCATGTCATGTCTTAGAGCCTGAAGGAAAGCTGTTGGGCTGAAAGGGACCTGGAGGTGCTGGTAAACAGCCAGCACAATATAAGCCATCAGTGTGCCTGGGTGGCCAACACCATCCTAGCGTGTATCAGCACCAGTGTGGCAGCTGGGCCAAGGCAGTGACTGTCCTCCTGCACTGGGCACTGGTGAGGCTACACCTTGAATCCTGTGTTCAGTTCTGGGCCCCTCAATGCAGAAGAGACATTGAGGTGCTGGGGAAGGGCCAAAAAAGAGCAACGGAACGGAGCTGGTGCAGGGCCTGGAGCACAAGTGTGATGAGGAACGGCTGAGGGACCTGGGGGGATTTACTCTAGAGAAATGGAGGCTCAGTTGCTTCTGTCTTGGTTGGTTGGTGCTCAAAATGCACCAGTTCCCCCCTGCCTGACACACACTTGCTTGGCCCAGGGCTCACCTCGTGCACACTTCTCCTCTCCTCCCCACACAATTAATTGCATTAGGAATCGGTTCCTCAGCAGCACCACACAGTTCAGCCATGTATCAGCCCTCTACTATGGTAGACTGAGTCTCCAGCTGCTGCCAAGGTGCAATTGGATTTGTTTCATCTCATTTTCTAGCATGACCTTGACCCTGGCCCCTGAGGTACAGGACTTGCCTTGGTTTCTCCAGCTGCCTGGCAAAAATGCTGTCAGAGGGTTTGGAGACCAAGCTAGGAGGAAAATGTTCCCCTAAGCCCAGGAAGGATGTAGTTTCCTCTGTGATTTGATGCCTTCTCAATGGGAGAAGTTAGTTACCAAAATCAGAAGGGCTGGCCATAGATGAACATGAGATCACCTCTGCCAGTCTCACGTACTGAGCCAGATACTCCTTTGCTGTCCTCTTTTTGTTGTTCATTGGGCCACCAGTTTACACCAGGGGTCTGGACTTGGGTGGGAGTATATTCTCCATATCAATGCAGTGTGTGTTTCAAATATGGAATATTTGCTGGACAGAGCATGGTTCTGCTATCCTGCAGTACAGAGGATGTTTAAACATGATGGACTGTTGAAATTGGCAGAGAGATGGGGCATGTCTGTTCAGATATGCTTAGTAAAGCAATGAATAAATCTTAAACATGAGCATGCAGAAGAAGTGGGCAGTGGTACAGGCTGTAATTCCTATTGGACTGGAAAAACATAGAATCATAGAATCACAGAATGGTTTGGGTTGGAGAGAACTGGATCATCCAGTTCCAAGCTCCTGCCATGGGCAGAGATACCTCACACTAGACCATGTCACCCAAGGCTCTGTCCAGCCTGGCCTTGAACACTGCCAGGGATGGAGCATTTGCCACAGTTTTGGGCAAACATGTCCAGGGTGGTCTGATGCCTCCTGTCTGGCGTGTGCCATCTATCTCGAATTTGAGCTCCTCGTATTTATAGTGTGCCCTCTGTGGAGAAAGGCAAAGATGCCTTAGAACTGGTTTTGTGTGCCCCTGCTGGGTTTCTGACCTGTAAAGAGTTAATTCAGGTGGGCTTCCTCTACTGCTCAAAACACGATGGCTTCTTTCCCCTGATAAATATTGGCCAGTATTGGTTTTGGCAGTTTTTCCTGCAGCATGGAACCATCCTTCAAGTCTACCCTTGATTTCCCTGTTGGGTCCCTTTGGGCAGAACTTGGGAAAAGATGTGTCCAGGGATCTGTTCTTGAGGTTTTCATGTCTTTTATGTCAGAGCAGCTGGATTGAAAGAGCTGTGCCAGAAGAGACAATGTTTTCTCAGGTGTTAATTCTGCAGTTCCCAGCACTTGTTTCGTACATGCAGACAGATGGGAACTTTGTGGGATACTGTCTTAAAGGGGCCTTTGAACCCAGCCTACTGGGATTCTCAGAGGTGGGAACCAGATCCAGATGTTCCAGGCATCCACAAATTCCATAACCAAGGGGAGTGCTCTGCTTGTCTCAACACCAGCAGGTCACTTACACAGATCTGTTAGAAATCCACTTACACAGCCTGCTGCAGGCACCCCAGGCTGAAGACTTCAGCTGATGCTTTTCCTTTTACTTTTTTTTTACTTTTCCTGTTACTTAGGTGATCATGAACAGAGATGTTTCTAAAGGTGGTAGTACACTGACAGAGATTTACCTGCTGTGTGCTGCCACAAGCAAGAGCACTTGTGAAAGATGATAGTAATACTGCTGTTCACTTTCATTTTATGCAGCCCATTCTAAACTCTTCAAATCCACTTTTATGCAGACCAGGAGAGAGAAAACTGCTTTTATTAATGAAGTGGCACTTTCTTTGTTCCAGTTTCCCTGGTTGTGCGTATTACCTTGGCTGCTATGTGTGCTTGGCTCTCTGTGGCCATTCTTCTCTAATGTGGTGGTGATGCGGGACAACCAGATGGTATCCAAACCCCTGTTTTAGAGGGCTTTCTCCTCTGAGCAACCCTAGTAACTGAAGTCAAGGAAGCTCTATTATGCACTGAGGAATGTGGTGGGAAGCTGCCGTGCCCTTCCTAGCACACTCTGTGTTGGCATGAGGGAACCGGGGGAGCAAAGACCGACTTATTTAAAAGATCTCTCCATCTTCTTCCCACAAAGCAATAACATTGCATAGCGAGTGTCATACCTGCTCTGCTGGCTGACAACTACTATGGGTATTTCATTGTGCCCAAACCAATCCACAGAGCTTACATAAGTGTCTTTCTGTCCTGTTCCATGTCAGATGAATTTTAAATTGAAATCCCAGCGCTGTGGGATATTATTGCCTGATCCGATTAGAGAGCATCTACCAAGTATCGTTACTGCTGTAGCACCAGTGCTTCTAGACTGTCGTACCTGAGTCATAGTTTATGAAGTATTATTGTGTGTGAAGGATATGGATATCAGGTTAGAGGCTATATTTATTGTTGTAATTTTTATTATTATTATTACTTATTAGGCTTGGGGAAAATGGATTTTTCATAACATGGAAAACTGACTTTCAAGCCTATGGAAGGAAAGTATGTTTTCATTTTCCAATATTGATTTGCTGTATCACCATATATGCACAAATGTCCATGCACTGACATCACTGCCAGTAAAATCTGCAGCAAGGTCTCCAAATGGAATAATGGCATCAGCCGTGGTAAGGCAGGTCAGTCCCCACCTCCATCCACTCAAAACCAGCTTTTGGGCTTGCCACAGCCCGAGATTGTTCAGAACAGAGGGCTGTGCTGGACGACAGTTAAGCACATCACCACATGGGATTGTCTGAACTACTGTATTCAATCTCTTTTTAACATTAAAAGCACCAGACTGCCTGCCAGCCCCCAGACGTAGCCATGTGTGTGCTTGCTGGGGCATCCGGTGAAGCATCAGCCTTACATTTGTCTTTACAGTAGTGTTGAAACAGGTCTGGGAGCCTTTTCCCAGGAAGACTCACAAAATCCCTGGTTCTTTGCTTTATTCAGGAAGGTTTCCTAACTTCCTCTGGTTTGTCTTTGTTATGGACTCTTACACTGCTCTAAAAGACCCGCTTTGTTCCACAGAGGCTTTAGTGCTCGCTGGAAGCTCTCTGAGCCTGCAGGGCTGGAACAACGAGGGCAGGCTCTGTGCCCAGAGCCTGTGTGGAGATGGGAGGGGGCGAACCCATGTGCCCATTGGCTTGGTTGTTCCATTCTGAGATTCAGCATAGGCCCTCTCCTGGAGTGCCAGCAGGAAGGATGAGTTTCTCCCTCATTATGACCCAAACGAGACATATACGTATATACATCTCTATGTAGTTTTAGTTTATTTGGGGTTTTTTAATGTTGTTTTGATTTTCTTTTTCCACTCATCCTCAACGCAGCCTCTTCCAGTACTTGGAAGCTCCTGCTGATGATAAAGCAACAACAACAGTCTAACCTAGTACAGGACCTGTTTGTAAAAGTACTAGAACAGGGATGATTCTTTCGTTATACCGCCGGTGTTGGCCGAAAGCAACCACTTTCAGTTCTGTCTCTTCAGCAGGAGGTGGTGCTGGCCAGCTGCACATCTATGAGCATTCCCTGGGAACTCTGCACCAGCCGCTCACGAATGTGTCCATGGGAGGGCAGCGTTTCCACGGGGTCTCAACTCAGCCTCAAACAGGAGCCCTGTTTTGCTAGCAGGGCGACCAGTACTTCCTCAGACATAGGGAAATGCATTACCCGAACTGCTCCAACTTCTGATTACAGCCAGAAATGAGGTTTATGGCCAAAAAAAGTGGACAGGTTTGCATTGAAATATGGAAAACTCAGTCCACAGCTTTAAAAGGAGAGGTACCTGTAACTGAAGGACTTGTGAGGATGTGAAAGTACATAGATGGAGTTTCCCTTTCTGAGTCCTGCAAGTGGAACAGAGAGGAAGGTTACAGGCATGATCCTTGTTCCTCTCCTCACCCCAGCATACCTACTGCTGATTTTTCTTCAGCTTCCAACTGAAAACTTTTCATTGCTGGATGTGGCCTTATAATAAGCATTCTAATCACGCAGTGATCTGAAATGAAAAGTTAGAGAAAAGCACTGTTTATAAGAGAGTCTTTACATGGTTTGGGGTGCAGGCTTTTTGTTCCTTTTAACATAACTTACAACTAGAAGTGACTGGTTAATAATCTCAATGTCCCTTTACACAAATCTGTAACTAAAATTGTCCTTTGCATAACCTCATGGCCAACGTTGCCCCATTGCTGTAAGGTGGCAGGCACTTCATTTGTTGTAATCTCTGTCGACTGGCTTGTGGTAAAAGGAGTTATGAAGAGGAACTAGACAATAACTGGATCGTGAATGGGCGTACAGTACACATGCAATAGACACCAGCTCATTGTGGGGCTCCAGTTGAAGCAGAGCTGTGGGAGTTTGCAGGAGTCACGCGCGCTTCAGGGTTGACTGAAATATCCCAGGTCATTTTTTGTAATGCACATTTGCTTCCTGGAATTTTCCTTCCTTTCTTTAGATTTTGAATATTTATATAGAATCAATAATGGTTTTTAAAAGGTGCAAGAATGCAACCCACAGTAGGAAACAAAAATGAGGAGGGAATTTTGCAGCCTGTCATCTTACAGTGTTATAATATAATCTTAATGAAACACATTTGTCTTATATTAATAGCAAATTATAACCTCGTAAAACTTAACATCATCACCCAGGATTAAGTCCTGTTGCTTGATATGCTTTATTAATTCCTTTAGAAGTATCTAGAGTGAGGTGTTTTAGATACATGCATGCTGTCCATAACTTTAAATTCACTGTAAGAGGTGGCAAGTGCTATTTCTTGATAGCCACAACTTCTTGTCAATAAAGGAATTTTACAATCATGTGAATTCACTTTTATGTTTCTAAATGCAGAATGATTAAATGGAATAGTTACATTGCCCAAGTTCTGGGCTGTTATATTTAAACTGTATACTGGGCTATTAGAAACCTCCATACTGACTTATCTCACACATATATATATTTATATATATAAAAAATCTGGGCTCTACTCAGAGAGCTGCATTTTAGAATTATTTTTTTCTGTAGACATATAAGAGATCTATAGAGGAGAAAAACACAGATTCCCAGAATGGTTTGGGTTAGCAGGGAGCTTGAAGCTCATTCAGTTCCAACAGGCAGGGACACCTTCCACTAGAGCAGGTTACTGCAAGCCACATCCAACCTGGCCTTGAACACTGCCAGGGTTTGGGCAGCCACAACTTCTCTGGGCTACCTGTGCCAGTGAATAACTATGGGTTGGAGATTGTTTTGGGCAACTGTGTTAGTTCTACTCTGATTTCCTATGGAACCAGTAAGAAAAATTCCAAGGGCAGAGCCAAACTCTTTGACACCCCAGCAATGCAGAGCTCTGTGGGCAGTGAGGTCCCTGGTCACTGTCAGTTTTTAAGTTGGCTCAAGTCCTGCTGAAGGGTTCTGAATTCTGTGGCTTGTGTTTTCCAGGTGGGGCCAGCAGCGGGTGCAGGACTGCAGACTAGCTCTCAAGCCATCGCTGTGGGGCTCGAGGGCACCGTGCTGTCCCTGCCCACTGGGGTGACTGCCAGCCGCAAAGCTGCTGTCCACGTGGACTGGGGCCGAAGTCTCCCGCCCGGCTGCTGCCAGAGCCTCGCCAGCCAAACCCAGAGACATGGCGACAAACGGGACCAAAGTGGCAGATGGACAGATCTCCACGGAAGTCGATGCTTCCATCACCAATGACAAGCCTAAAACCTTGGTAGTAAAAGTGCAGAAGAAGAAGACGGATCTTCCAGACCGAGACACTTGGAAAGGAAAATTTGACTTTCTTATGTCCTGTGTAGGTTATGCCATTGGGTTAGGGAACGTGTGGCGGTTTCCATACCTTTGTGGCAAGAATGGTGGAGGTATGTTTGCTGTTTTGTTCTTACAACCTCTGATGTATTTGTATATTAGACTTCAGTATCAGATTTGCCAGTAAAACAGAACTTGGATTTAATAGCTTTTTCAGCTCTATAGGTGGGGTTTGGCTTGGGTTTCTTTGTTTTACTCTTGTCCAGGAAGGTTGGAGCCATTTTGGAGTGTGGTGCTCAACTTTGAGGTCTGCTCTAGAGTGTACTCTAGACTGTAGTTGGCAGGTGCCCTTCAAAGACCATAAAGGATTAAAGCAGAACTAAAGCACATTGCCTTCTAACCCTTTAGAGCCCTTTCTTTTGGATTAAGTTCTTGAGAGGATTGCATACAGCTTGTCATACTGACTCTGAGCTCACCATGAAAAGCTAACTCCAGCTGGAAAGCAGCCAGTTCTTCTTAAAGCCTTTATGCTATCTGCATGCTCCTGGGATAGATGAAGGCAACAAAATACTCAGTCTTTGGGATTTTAGCTTCTTACTTAAACAGAAAATATTTACATGATAGGAGATACATTTTTCTCCTTATTTTCACCTTTTGGGATACTGGTTCAAAAATGTACACATGCTTTCCACTAACTCTTGAAAAGTTACACTTACGAGTAAAGAAAAAGTGGGTTTCTTTTCACATATGATAGGGATAGAAACAGTGGAAACAGTTGTGTTTTTCTGCACTGGAACAGACGTTTTCTTGTTTCTTTTTAGGTGCATTCCTGATTCCCTATTTCCTTACTTTAATTTTTGCTGGAGTGCCACTGTTTCTTTTGGAGTGTTCCCTTGGTCAGTATACATCCATAGGAGGCCTTGGAGTGTGGAAGCTTGCTCCCATGTTCAAAGGTACAGTGGGATTTGGATAACTTCCCATTGTTTTCAAGTTGCAGAAGTTGCACAAAGTGACAGGGCAAGGATGTTACTTTAGCCTGTCGTATTTCTACTTACACTATAATTTTCTACTGAAAACCCTAATTTTCAGAGGTGTAACCTACGGTTCAGAACAATGTTAGGGTATTGTTCATTCCCCATTACAAATAGCAAAAATTAGGTGTTAAAAATTCAACAAATTTATTTTTGACCTTCAAAAACTTGTATTCCTGTATTTTTTTGTTAGAAGCATATAAAGACTGTTCAAAGTAGCATTTAAGTCTAGTAATCATTGTCTGAGCAGGTATAGAACTCTGTTCACAGCAATCTGGTAAACACTGGCTTTGTTTGAGGTCACCCAGGTTTGTATCTCCTATTCTTTATTGAAATTCAAAAAGCAGACAAAAGATGGTAATTTCATGCTGAATCGCTTAAGACTTCATACTTAGAATTTTAGCTAGTTTGAGGCTTCTCATTGCTGGAACTTCAAGGTTTTAATCTAGGTTCTGCACAGTCTTGCAAACCTCCCAGACTCTGCTTTTCACCCTCTAATCCCAAATCCTTTGACACAAAAGAGTCCCTGAGCTGACTCCTGGACTCCTGGAGGAGCAAGTTACACATTGAGTTACAAATGACTTCACATTCTGTGACTGATAGCATAGCGTGAGCTAAGTCTGTTTAGAGTGGATTTTGTTCTAGAAAATTTGTTATTGGGAAAACCCAGAGAGATAAAAGGGTTTCTTGCAGATAACTGCTCGAGTGACTGCTGTTGGCAGGTGGCACAATGCAAAGTATAGCCCTTGCTTTGCATTAAGCTCATTGTTTTGAGCACTTCCTCCTGTAAAGTGTCATGTGGCAACTGTCACCAGCCTGAATATTTGAAGTCCCTCTGAAGTCTCTATGTGAAGTAGAAGACCAGGCATTCTCACTGTGGAACCCTGATGTTTCTTTAGTCTGAGATGGCATAATAGCATTATAGTAAGCATCAAGCCCCTTGATCGGTGTAGTAAATGGCTACTGGTCTTATCACACACACACTCAATTTGCCTGCATCTGCCAGAAGCTTCTGGGCGCTGCTCTTTGAGGGAATAAGGTTGTTAACTTGGGTGGTGATTCAGTCATCCATAAATTTAATCTTAGTGTCCAGTGTGTTGCAGTGAACAGTCACAGCTGCTGCTGCTGCTGAGGTTTTACAGGCACTTTTTACTTCTACAGTTTTAATTTACTATTTACCACATTCTGTAGATGCTATCTGCCCCATGTGTTGTATTTGTCCTTCTAAACTGCAGCTCTTCAGTTGACCCTTGTACAGACATTACTAAAAGTTGCCTTTTCTTGTTCCTTTTTGTTTTCTTTACAGGTGTGGGACTAGCTGCTGCAGTCCTTTCCTTTTGGCTAAATATTTACTACATTGTGATTATTTCGTGGGCCATATACTACCTGTATAATTCCTTCACCACTGTAAGTGTGTGTGGTGGACGGGGTTGGAATTGCTTGTTGAATGTAAAGCCATGATGTATAGATAGCTGATTAGTCTGTCTCACTGTGAAGGTGTGACATTAACACAACACCCATAGAAATTAATAGGATATGGCACTTTTTACTAAAATAAATAGAAAACTATGAGAAAAACCTTCTTTCCCAAGAAGGTCAGTGGAGAACCATAATAAAAGGTTGTTTTGGAGCCACAGGCTTCTCTTTCTTACCCATTTATTTGAATTTTCTAATCTTGGTCTTCAGAGCCACAGATCTCTCTTTTAGTTTCCCTTTTAGTTTCACTTCTGCCCTGTAATGACAAGCAGGCCTGCTTGCTTCTCTGCTTTCCTGCCAGGCTGCAACTCCCTGTGCTGGAAGCGCTGACAATGGTGCTAGTACCTCTTTGCCTTTGAGGCTACAGGCCAGTCATACCCCTGAGAGATATTCTAGTGTGTAAGTGGTTTAATTTTGTCTTCAGTAGCAGCCATACAAATGTCAGCTCTTTAGGAATTAGTATCATTGTGGTCTGTGTTAATAGTGGAGGCCTTTATTTAAAAAGCCACATGGAAGAGCTAATTTCATTATCTCTGAACTTCCATTCATTGCTGTTATTTTTGCTTTGTTTTAACCTTAATTTAGCTGCCTTTTCTTTTCCCTTCAAGGATGATTCATCAGCTGAGTCGGACTCATCTGATTTGGGGGTTTGGCCATCTGAGGAAGCATTCTTAATTAAACCTCAATAATTAATGCATTATTGTTCAATTGTTGTCTTTTCTACCAGTTTTGTGCATGCTTGCGTGCTCCTGGCTTTAAAGAATTGTCTCTTGACCAGATTTGCATTAATTACTGCCTGGGAGTGACATGGCCATTTCTTTTTGTTCAGCATCAGATTTGTTATCCATACGAAAGGTCAGACCTAGTCTGGCAGGGGTGTGCTGGCTCATGTCAGATGAGTATTGACTTCTAACTCCCTAAAAGCCTCTTATCGTTGTATTTAAAACATGCAGTACCCTGATACAACATTTTCTGTGAGAGGAGTTTCCAAGATTAGCCGTCAGAAGAATACCTATGTTGTAAATGAGATTCATTCTAATGGCTATCATGTGGAAGCAGGTTCTACTTCTCAGAGCTTCTGAAAGATATTGTAATGGGCACATGTAGAAAATAAGTTTACATTTTTCTGATTGTTCTCTAGCCTGACAGGGAAATGGAAATCTCTGATCAAGAACTATCACCCTTTATCACCTCTAGTGCAAGAAGAGGTAACAGGACCTCCAGGAGGTCCTTTCTGTTGCCCTTGTCTCTTGCCATGCACTCAATGTACTCTCATGTGCTAAGAGGTGTATCAAACATATGGGCTGATACATTAAAGAGAGGAGGAGAAATTTCCACATCTGATTCACCCAGCTGATATCATGTTCAGTAACTTCAGTGACAGACATGCACCCCAGGGAGATCAGTGCACTGCAGACCTCAAAGTGTGGTAGTTCTCCACTCAACTCTCATTTCCAGGAAAGAGAAATCCGAGGTAATGCTTAAGAAATGTTTGAATCTTCAGGCTTTTCTTTCTCCGTTTCTTGAACAGACTCTTCCTTGGAAACACTGTGAGAACCCCTGGAACACTGAGCGCTGCTTCTCCAACTACACCTTAGCAAATACCACCAATATGACAAGTGCCGTGGTCGAGTTCTGGGAGTAAGCTGACAGCTTTTCTCTCTATCATTCCTGCACACATGTGAGGATGAGCTTGTTGTTGTTGATGCACTATCTTCTGAATTAGTTGTCAAATACACCATTCTGTTGACTTGTTCTAGACGCAACATGCACCAAATGACAGATGGATTGGAAAAGCCAGGACAAATCCGATGGCCACTAGCAATTACCCTAGCAATTGCCTGGATTCTAGTGTATTTTTGTATCTGGAAGGGGGTAGGCTGGACTGGAAAGGTAAGATTAAGAAGTACTGTAAATGCCTTTCAATTAAGAATGCCCATTTTACTCAAATAGTCTGAAAATTCTTGAGGTAAGAGGTACTAGGACAGTTTTGCTGGAACAGCTTTGGAGTGTTTAATTTCTATCTGTCTTGAATTGATACAGCACCACGGTTTTGGAAAGCTGGCTCCTCCGTAGCTAGGTCTAGCCACAGTCTTAGATCTTGCTCACTTACAGACTGCCAGGCTGTGCCAGGTATAAAATTGCCTGACCCTATGTCTCCTTGTTCCCGGGATGAATATTCCAGCTAGTTTGGATAGCAGTGGAGTGAGGATGCAGTGTTTTGGCTTCAGTGAGAAGTGTGCATTTACTGCACAGCTCTTGCTGGACTCAGATATGTTAGTGCTGAAGCTGTATTGCATATAAGAGCCACTCCCCTCCTTTCCTTACGCTGCCTGAGAGCTGTAGGTGGTCCTCGCCACAGGCGTACTTGCATGCTGTGCTTCTTGGAGTTTGGCTGGCTTCTGAGCGCAAAATAGATTCTACTAATGAATTAAAGGAAATTATGTTGCTGACAAATCTTTCTCTAGGAATGAAAGGGCAACAGCATCTGCCGTTGGCACATGCTCTTCCCTCTCCCCAAAATGGCAGGGAAATGACAAGCTGCAGCCATGTTTCACTGGAGTCTGACCTCCGAGTGTCTTTTTTATAGGGCTTTTGAAAAGGAAAGAGAGTAGGATCCTGTTTATCAGAACACAGATGAGGAGTGCATGTGAATAACACAAAAGCAGCTGTCTGAGAGGTGGAGAAATACACTACAGACATTGCTTTACAAGCAGGGTACTGGTGCCATGAACCACAGGCTTTTGGGAGCTCCCCTTGTTGACTACAAAGCATGAAAAGCAAGAGCCCCTTATGCAAAAATCCCTTTGTCCCCTCTATTCCACCTTCAGGGAAGTTGGCAACAGCCACCTGCTTTATAGCCATGGTGTTAGGGAATACTGCAGTAGGCACTCCCCTTTCCACACCAAGCCCTTCCACTGAGAAATGCTTCCATTTGAGAAGTCAGCCTCAGTGGCTGCTATGGTATTTTTAGGGAGCAAATATTTTCTGAAGTGTTGACAAGCACAGATCATTCTTCCTTCCACACTTACAATGTCTTGTTTCTTCCCATCAGGTGGTATATTTCTCTGCTACTTATCCCTATGTTATGCTGCTTATCTTGTTCTTCCGTGGTGTAACACTGCCTGGAGCAAAGGAAGGCATTTTATTCTATGTAACTCCTAACTTCAGTAAGCTTTCAGACTCCGAGGTAAATATTGCACCCGCGGTTACATAAGTTTCACTGCTACCTGTGCCCCTTGCAGACATCCGACCTGCTCCTCAGGTGCAGGCACAGATTTTTAAAACCACTGTTTCCTGCAATCAGGTTTGGCTGGATGCTGCCACACAGATTTTCTTCTCCTACGGTTTGGGTCTTGGTTCGCTGATTGCCCTTGGAAGTTACAACCCTTTCCACAACAATGTTTACAGGTAAGCAGATGACTGCACTTGTTACCATGGCACTTTCCTGTCTCAGCTGGAGCTGGATTCTGTCTTTCTGTGACCGGTATCATTGAAATAAAGTGTAGGCTCAGATCTGAATATTAAATGTTACATCTAACTAGGAATGGGATGTATAACCACGGTTACACTAAAGGGAGAGCCAGTATAAAATGGAACCCGAACAGAAATCCTGAAAGCATGAAATCTTTTCACAGGAATTTACTGATGAATGGTAGCACTGCTTTACCTGCTGCTTAAAGCACCTTACCTTTGTTTCAGGGACTCCATCATAGTGTGCTGCATAAACTCATGCACAAGCATGTTTGCTGGCTTTGTCATCTTCTCCATTGTTGGATTCATGGCTAATGTCACAAAGAGGCCTATTGCAGATGTTGCAGCATCAGGTATCCAATGTATTTCTCTATAAGTTTTTTTGGTGTCATCAGTTGGTTTTGGTTTGCCCGTTGTATCCAACTGCTTCATGTAATGGTTCAAAACCCCTCCCTTGAAACACTCCTCAGCTCCCTGTCAGTTCAGTCACCCTGACTGATTGCGGAAGAGAGAGCATCATTTCAGCCTTCTCAAGGCACCACCAGCAGAGCTCTGCCTGCCTCGTGCTCTCAAAGCTTTGGTGTGGAGAGTGCTCAGCCAGAGACTCATCTGGGCTGCACAATGAACACTAATGACTGCTACTTACAGGCGTGCATTCACAAGAGGTGGCAGCACTGTTTGTGACTTCCGTACTTAACATCAGGGTGACCCTCATGCTACTGGAATTCTTCAAAGCAAACCTAAAGAAGGAATGATGGTCAGGAGGGTTTTGGAGCCTGTATTTTCAAATTCATTTGGGGTTTTAAATTCCTTTTACTGTTTCTTGTGGTTGAGCCCTTGGAGGTGGATCCATTTCTCACCTCCTCACACTTACAGCTATCACCAGATTTAATGGGACTTTTACTGTGAAAGTCATTTTGCTCAGGGCAGTAAGATGTCCGTGCAGGAATTCTGCTATTCTTTGCAGTTCCTTGTCTTTCTTGCAGATGAAAAAGCTTAAAGGAGGAGAGCAGATGGCTGCCCTAACCCAGCTGGCGTACCAGATACTCACTTAGCAATTTTGGCCACAGGGAGGGATCTGATAACTGGAAGCTTGGTTGGAAGTCACTGGTAGACAAAACATGCCTTACTATACCAGCAAACATATCCCCTTGGTGAGGTATTTCCTTTGTTAGAAAAGGAGAGAATCAGAGACCTAAAAATAATCTTCAGTAAAGGACACATACAAAGACAGCAGAAGAAACAATCTGGATGGCACACACTGTTGTCAAAAACTGCTCTGGCAAATCAGTGGTGCGTGAAATAAGCCTCTTGGATATTTGACACAGACAGAGCTATAACGACTACACCTGTGAACAGAACAATATTTTTATATCCTATTAAGCTCCTAAATACTTTGGAAGGTATCAAAGACAACAGAGATGCACATCACCTCCTGTGGCCATGAATTGCAAAGGATGTTTGGAAACCTGACCCTTTCATTAAGGCTTCTATTTCTCTGTGCAAGCTCAGAAACTGATGCTTCATTTTTGCACCATGAGATGTTGCTTTGTGATCTTTTACACAGCTCTGTAAGACAACAATACTATTAAAAGCTGTAGCTGCATTTTGGTGGAATGTGTAACAGAGTCAAGAACATATTTATCTCAGGTTGATTTTGCTCTCACCACTGCCATTGGAAGGCATTCCAGTCATAGCTGCGAGTGCTTCAAAATCTGCATTGCATTTGCTTTGACGAATTGAGGTGTGTAAGGCCAACCCTTCACTGGTCTGAGAGCCCTGTATGTCCAACCAATGCTCACAGGCAAACCTGCCTTTAATGAAAACTGAGGAATGGGATGCCCCCTCGGTGAGGCATGCTGATTCTCCTTCTGTGATTAGTTAGTTCGCTACAGGTTTCCCTCTTAACCTGAAATCAGCTGGCTTCCAGCTATGCTGACAGCAAAAACAGCTCCTTCTTTCTCAATAAGGATTTCTATTCTTCCACCACCACACCCCCCATAAGCAGTCAGTAAAAACACAAATGACAAGGTTTGCTTGGTCACAACTGGGTAGTTTATTCAAATGTGTATTTTAAGGTAATTAATGGGACAGCAAATGGGAATGCTATAAATGCTGGTAGTGTCTTCTCCATTTCTGAGCTTTGTTTCTCTTCTGAGCTACTTGGTGCCAAGCAGTAGACTACAGCTCTCAGTTACTGCTTGAGGGAGAAGGCTGATCAGCACCTGAAGATGTATTCCTACAGGATAACTTTCCCTGCCTTTGCTATACAAAAGTTGTCTCTCAGAAGCAGTTTCTGAACTGTGTCAAGTCTTTTGGTTGGTGGGTTTGGGTTTTTTCTTTGTTTTGGATGGTTCATTTTAAAAGCAAGATGCATGCACTGACTTCTTGGTCAGTGAACACTGATGAAGCTGAAATCCTTGATCAGATGATGCATTCATGGCTGAGTCATTCAAATACACTAAAACATTGACAGAGCACATCATCACACTGCTGGTCAGTCACACTGACATCTCCTCTCCTGTTTCTCCCCCAGGCCCTGGACTGGCATTTCTGGCTTATCCAGAAGCAGTGACGCAGTTACCCATTTCTCCTCTGTGGGCAATACTGTTCTTCTCCATGTTGCTTATGCTCGGGATTGACAGTCAGGTAAAACTGGTGTAACAACCGTTAACAAAGACACATTTTCTGCAGCTGCATGGTACAAGGCTGGTGCCTCTCTGCATTCTGCACTGCCAGCTCTAAGTGGTGCACAATGGTTTCAGGGATCATCACATAAATGATAGGGGGTATTAAGGAGAGGAGAGACTAAGTGGTTCCAGGAGCCTGGCATAGTGAAAGCCTGACACCGAGACACTTTTGCTGTTTCATGAACTGTTGGAAGCCTATAAAAAATGTGCAATAAATTTCTTCTTTGAACTCTTCCCTGTTCAGTCACAGTATTAAAGAATACCTTTGCAATGTTCCTCAGTGTAGGAGACGCTGGGATAAGCTTGACAAGATTTAGATGCCACAAAGGCGACTTCAGAACTTACCACATGGAGCAAAATGATGCAGCACACGTTTCATTTTAAGCATATGAACATCAGGAGCAAATTCAGGTGGCATTAGGCTCATTACTGAGGACATTCTGCATCTTAGCGTGTTCTGAAATCACTTTCTGGGGTAAGGATCAAGAGTTCCTTGGTCCAGGCCTTAGCTGAGTTCTAGATGGTATCTGACAACTGAAGATGAGTGGGAGGGCACAACCTAGAGGTTTTGCAAATCCAGACAAGCCATGGTTCAGAGTCACTGTTTAGATTAAATGGAACAATGAAATAATTCAGTCATGCAATCATATAAAAAAACTTATTGCAAAATGAACAAAAGCATCACACAGCACAAGAAAAAGCACTTTACACACTCAAATGGACTATGTCCAACAGAACTTTCATTAATCAGTAATACTTTCAACCCAGAGAGCAGCTGTATTGTGAGCACCAGGAAAGCACTCTGCCTTATCTTGCACAGTGTTCTTGGAGGGCTCTGTCAGGGAAGTCCCTTCTGCTGCTGCAGTGTTTGGTGATCTGTGTATGACCCATCATAGACAGAAGTGTTCAAATCATCTATAGCTGCCACTATCAAACCAGCACCTCGCAGTTGTTGGCACAGCCCTCAGAGCACAGGAAGGAACAGGGGTCTGGCTGGAATTCCTTAGCTTTCAGTAGAGAAAATCCATCATTTTCTATAAATCCACACTGACTTCAGCCTGTGAACCAAAATACACGAAGACCAAGAGGACATTTCATCCTGCAACATGAAAGGGAGCTGAACATTTGTTTTCTATTTCTTTGTTTTTCCATAAGCTTCGGGCTTGACGTTCAAACCTATTGCTCGAGCTGGGGGGAAACTACTGTGAAATTAATTGGGTCAAAAATATTCTTGAAAGACCTTGTCTCTAGGCAACTAACAGCTGAGGAAGGGAGTCTGATATTATTAAAGAGAATCTGTATCTCCAGGCTGTCATGCTTGCTTCATTTCTGTCTGTCAGTGAAACATTTCAGACACTGTCATTTACAGCAACTGTAACTATTGGTTAAGTTCTGATTGCACTGCTGGAAATGAATAGAACTTTACCTACATCTGGTTTTCATCATTTCAGCCATCATAATGGTAACATTCATTTTGAATATATACATGCTGAAAAGACCTGCAGCATGGCCATGCTCTGTGTGTGCAGGCACCCGTCCTCAGCAAAAATCCTCTCTGAGGAATACAAAAATATCTGATTTATTACATATGAGGATCAATCTTGTATCTTCAAGCTTCATCCACTAATCTGATTAGAGTGTTCCTGTCTATTGCCTTTCATGTATGTGAGTAAATCACACAAAGGAGAAGAGTAAGTTTGCGAAGGATCTAGGTGTCAAGCCTTCAACTGTAGGTCTATCGTCTTCTACCACAACAACAAGCACTTCATGTTCATAAAGATCGTGCTGTAGTTCACCGTTAGGACTTCTGAGTATTTTTCTGTCTGGAAATCTAACTGGAGATCTTTGTAGACAGAAACAAAGATATTCAGAATCACTGCTCCCACTGAAGTGAATTTTCATTTATCATTTAATGGCTGCAGCCTTATGCCAGTGATGAAAGCTTTCCCCCTAAATGTAATCCTGCTGCTGTAGTGCATTGCATTGTATTTTCTTTGTAACTTTTCTTGCAGTTCTGCACTGTGGAAGGATTCATAACAGCTTTGGTGGATGAGTTTCCGAAGTTACTGCGGAATCGGAGAGAAATCTTCATTGCTCTTGTGTGCATTGTTTCCTATCTGATAGGGCTGTCCAACATCACTCAGGTATGTTCTGTAGGAGAAGGTTATCTTACCTCCAATGGACAGCATCTGTTTTATTTCTCCCACCCCCTGCTCCAATCAGGAATCATATAAAAAGGTAAAGTGGCAGGGATCTATCAATCATCAACACTACCTAAAGTCTTCAGGCAGTAACTTTGAAGTGTGAAATGCCTGAAGTCCATGGTTGCAGTTTGTCCTACTTCATGGTTCAGGTGCCAAGAAAATACACATCTCTCCAGTGCGCCTTACAGCCCGAGAAAGGGTCACCAGGGATATTCTCCATTGCTGCCTCCCATCTACTAGACTGCAAACTATTTTGAGAGAAATAATTGAATTATTGAACAAAAATGAGTAAAGTGAAATTAAACCAGTTAACTGAATTCTAGCAGTAATCTAATGTTTGTCAGTATTGACCTCAAGTGTTACAAGCTTTCAACCTGTTCACTTTCATATACATTAATATGTCCCTAACCTATTTGCCACTGGCAGTTTGTAGCTTGCATTTTAATCTGTCTTGAAACTGGAGCTCTTGCTACTTATTTTAACACTTCCTTCTTCTGTTTTAGGGTGGAATCTACGTGTTTAAGCTTTTTGACTACTACTCTGCCAGTGGAATGAGTCTCTTATTCCTTGTATTCTTTGAGTGCATCTCAATATCCTGGTGCTATGGTAAACAATGTTTTTTACTTTTCCCCATAATTTTTGCACCTCGTAAGGATAATTCATCCATTGATTTGTTCTTGTGTGTGTGTTACCACGCTGAGGGTGGAACTGAATGTGCCCTTATTTCATATGCCTGTAATTCTACTCAAAGTTGCCTTGTAGAAGGTCCTTCGGCCTCTTTAGAACACCCCATGTATAAGTCTGGAAGTCATTAGATACTAAGGTTTTCAGGAATATTAAATAGGTGACATCTCTCTCTTTTTTTCCTGTCCCCCTTCCTTGGAAAGCCTGGACATTCCAAGGTGTTAGCTACCACTGTTCTTGACGTAGTGACTTGGGTCTTTTAAGCTCTGTTATGTTCAACTACCAGAAATGACTCAGTCACTCTAGGACCTTGTAGTGAGAGCCAGGCTCCTTCATCACGTGTATCTTCATAATTGCCCTAAAATATCCAGAAGTCTGGACTGACAAGCTCTGGGTGCAAAGATTGATGAATATGTATCATATTCTTGCCAGAGTATTTGTGCATTTGACCTTAGTTCTGTGTTAGCTCATCCAAGGACCTACTCCGTGATTACTAAGGCACTTCAGTTTATACAACAAAATTGACTCAGAGCTAGATAAGTGAAGTCCTTCTGCTTAAGAGGATAGAACAGCATTTTTTAGCTCAGAGATACCACATGTGAATCCAGCAAATATGAACGGAAAAATACACCAGCTAAATAATGAAGAAATCAAAGCTAAAAATAAAACCATTATTTATTTTTAGAAGATGCTGAAGTGCTGGTAGGTAACAGCAGCAGCAGAAGGGCCACTCTGATTTCATACACAGCTCTGGTGTGTGTACAGCCACACAGGGGAAAGCTGCTTAACACAACGATGGGTTTGTTTTATTTTACATTGAATTGGTAAAATAGCATTCTAAATCTCTTGTTCTAAGAAGACCTAGAGCTGAAATGAAACAAGTGTGTTTGCTGCATCTGACCTTCAGATGTACAGACTTCCTCATGGTAAGAAGTTTGCCGGTCACTAATTACAATGTGCTGGAATGAGAGCAAATGATTCTCAGTGCTTTTGAGCTGCACTTTTCTTCCCCATTCGTTGGGGTCTGTATAGAGCTTCCAAATACACCTCATCATTTATGAGAGTGTCTCTCAAAACCACTGAGCCATCAACAACAGTTACGTGTTTCTTTACTGTTTCTTATCTCTCTATTTAGGTGTTAACAGATTTTATGACAACATCCAAGAGATGGTGGGATACAGACCCTGCATCTGGTGGAAACTCTGCTGGTCATTTTTCACTCCTATCATTGTGGCAGTAAGGAACCAACTTTTATTATATGATTCAAAGGATGTGAATAAGGTGGCCTAAGTACTACAGTGCGGTCATTTCCATCCCCACAGGTTCAGATTAACTCTGACCTCATTCCCTTTTGAAGGATTTGAGCAATTCCACTGAAGGCAATAGGCAAAACCCAGTGTCACTAAAGAAACCTGTGCCCTAAGACAAGAAGCCTGTGCAATTGCAAGACTTGTATTAGTCCCCTGGAAATGGTAATGAGTCAAGAGTTTGATTGGTAGAGATAGAAGAATGTAAGAAACAAACATGGCCCATTTCTTGTTTTCTTAGACAAAATTTAGCAGTCTCTCTGAAGTCTGAATTTTCCATCTGTACAAAAATGCCCACACTTTGTAAACTGGATTCCTCCACAGGCACTATTGTGGTAACAGACTGGGGTTATGCACTGATGGTTTCTCATGGGATTCAGCTCAAACTACGTTGCTACTGGGTTTTCTGGCAAACCTTGCAAGGATTTTGTGCGCTGGAAACCACAGTACAGGCTCTTCCCAATTCCAGTCTTTGTCCAGTTCAGCCCATACAGTACACTTTGAAATAATCAGTTTACTACACATAATTTTAATGCAGTACTGAAAACGTGTAATCAAGTTGACCCTATTGCCCATGACACAATGCTACCCACTCACTGATACTTCTCTGGTAGCCCCATGTAATAGCCATAGAAAAGCAAACAAAGATCACTGAAGAGAGGCACAGAAATGAGTTTATATAGAGGGCTCCTTGATTCATCTCTACCCAGGTGAAGGCAGCTTTCATGTTTCTGAAAACTAGCATTCAGGAAGGCAAAAACCTGCATTCTGGTGATTTTAGATGATTTTTTATTTTATCAAAGATTGCTGGACAGAACAGTAGGCAGATGGCCAACACTGTGTGTAAAAGCTTACCACATCTCTTCTGTCTTTTAAAGCCTTCAACAGAATTTGTTGTCCAGTGTAGTGATGTGCCAATAAAATCTGCCCCTCTGCATTCTCCTCTATGGGAATGGGTTCTGCACAATGCCTGAACCTGGGATCAGAATGAGCTTCCTCTTTCACTGATTCAGCTCGGCAGGTTTCCCTGGTGAAACGGGCCGGGACAGGAGCCTTGCTTGAGAACTTACAGTTTAAAATACCGTGTTTGCAGGTCATCTGTGTGAAACCGACACAAACACAACCGGCGGGTGCTGCTCAGTGGCACAGAGTACATGCGTGTGCAGTGTTATTCCCCAGGACCCCCATCTTTCCCAATAGCCCCCTTCCCTCTGATTTTGTGCAGGTGATCTGAAGACTCTACTAGTACCAGTGGATTCCCCCTACCAGCGTACCTGGATAATCTGAGATGCAGGTTATGTATGTGAAAATAGAGTTGTTAACTTAAAACATGAAGATTAATTCTGTTAAGAAGCTTCTTGGGAAACTGTCTCCTCATTGCTGAACAATTCAGAGTGGTTTTTGAGTTTCACAGGCTAGGATCTGTTACACAGACAAATCTATAACCACTTAACTGAACTGCAGGTTCCATTCTGACTGCCCTTGTTTTCCAGTATGAGTTTGTTCAGAGGATCTGAGCAATATCAAAGCCTCTGGGCCAAGCACTCTTAGGTGTTGATATTAGAGACTTCAATGCAGAGCCAGGCTTGAAAGAGCCTCCAGGAGTGCATTGCTGGCCAGTACAGTAGAGCTGTACTGATACCATTATTCCAGTAAGAAAGTTATTGGAAACAGACAAACAGTTCCATTCCTTGTACACATTCCCAGACTCAAGGTTAACTGAGCAGGGAAGTGGTCAGTGAAGAGGACTGATGTTTGCCTATTTTGTGCAACCTCCACTTGGAAGAGTGACCTGCAGGCCCCATCTACAAGCCAGTGCCCAGCAACCATCACCAGGGATCAGAGGATCCTTGCCTTGATGGAAAAGTCAATCCAGAAAAACTCTTGAACAGAACACTCTGGAAATCTCATCCAAATCTTCTTTTTCACTGTATTTTGCAGGGAGTCTTTCTCTTCAGTGCTGTCCAAATGACTCCACTCACAATGGGAAGTTATGTTTTCCCAAAATGGGGCCAAGGGGTTGGCTGGTTCATGGCTTTGTCTTCCATGGTGCTGATCCCAGGCTATATGGCATACATGTTTCTAACCCTGAAAGGCTCCTTAAAACAGGTAAGTCTCTCTTTTTCCTGACTGCACGATTTCACCTGGCGAGACCTGTGCACACTGAACAGAGGTTGCTGGGCAGGTCTTTTCTACTGTCTATTTCCTGTGGCCTCGTTTGCTTAGCCCAGTTAATTTACATTGAGCTGAAAAACATAAAACCAAGGACCAAACAGACCAAAGACAAGGCAGTGTCTGTACCATCTGTTGTTAAACACAACTCATAGCATCAAGTGTCCTTACCTCTGGGCTTTGAGAGTTCCAGATACTTTGCAACCCAGCTCCTTACACCCAGAAACCAAAGTAGCAGTTTACCAAGTATGTAAATTTGTCCTTACTAACACAAGCCACACTGTCATGTGTCAAGGCACGTGATGCTGTAAGGAATTGGAATCAAGCTGAAAACTGGGCTAAACCCACATAACTCACATTTCCATGAGTCTGCTCACAGTGATCCTATTTAGCATCTCCCTGCAATGCGTTGTAAGTTACACCTGGTTTAAGTTACACTCCCTGCCTTGCTGTGCTGCAACTCAGAGGAGTACATGTAAAATCTTGGGAGTGTATTTTATGGCTGCGCTGTCCTTCCCTTTATTCTTTGAGGGATTTCTGTGAACAGTTATTTCTGAAGAGCATTAGAGACCTTCTTCCCATGGCACCGTGCTTTTAGCCTCTCCCAGATTCCTTATTCCATCTGTTAAAAGGAGATGACACTTTCTATGTAAGAGATGCGTAGTATGGCTTAAATCTGTTTTAGAGTCCTTGGAGAAGTGCTGCTCAAGGAATGTGAGCTGGTCATGAAGTTACTGACCCCACACACTGCCCAGTAACCACTTTGTTTAATTTAAGCTGGGTGCACCCTCAGTTTTTCCTCTCAGCCAATAATCTCTCTGTAACAGGCCCTTTTCCAGCACAAGGGTTGAAATGCGCACCCCTGTCCTCTGTGGTTGTGTGAACCAAAGATTGTCAGAATGTATCTGTCACAGTTTCTGGAACATTCTAAAGTCAGCTGACAGAGCCATCTTAGCAAATGGACAGGTGATCCTAAGCAGAATTGATGAGCAATGCTCAGACCTTGAGCCAAATGTTTGCCTTCAGCACATTTTAAAAGACTCAGTGTCTTTTTCTTTCCCCTGCTTGTCCTTAGCCCCTGCACTTTGAGCAGCTTTCCTTTTGTTTGATGGAAACATTTACATGCAAACAGAGAATTGTTGCCCTAAGATACAGCTGCTTCTTGGGCAGAGTTGTGCAAGACCACAGTAAAAATTCCTCATCTCAGTCTTGCTGTGGGTTAAGGTCTCATTTTTGAAGCATTGACATATGATCACTAGATAATAGAAGGAACTACAACATGACGATAAAAACTGGGTTCTAGATACAAGTGTAAGCTAGGCAGGTACTCCTCCTGAGTGGAGAACACAAAAGGAGTAGGAAAGACAGAACAGAAATAAAGCAATCTTAACTACAAATCTACTTCACTTGTATCCCTGGACGCAGTAACTCCCAGAACATGCTGCCAACACTTTCTAGTCCCCTCTGCTCCCTGGGGTGGTCACCATCACGTCTGCAATCCAGCTTTGAGTCCCTGCTGCAGCCTCTGTGCTGTGTCTCTGGCTTGCTGCGATCCCTCCTCTGCCCCACATGGCCTCTCCTTGATTCTGTTCCCCAGGCATGCTCAGCTGGGAATGCCGGGGGCATAGACTGCTTTGCAGGTGGTCTCCAATGTCACTGTCATGTCCTGAGCGTAGCTAAGACTGGTTCTAGTACTTGTGGCTCACCGCCTTTTTGGTCTCTAGGGAGAGAGACAGTTTTTTCATTTTCATAGAATCAGAATCACAGAATGGTTTGGGTTGGGAGGGACCTTAAGCTCATCCAGTTCCAACCCCCTGCCATGGGCAGGGACACCTCACATTAGACCATGTCACCCAAGGCTCTGTTCAACCTGGCCTTGAACACTGCCAGGGATGGAGCATTCACCACTTCTCTGGGCAACCTGTTCCAGTGCCTCACCACCCTCACAGTAATGAACTTATTCCTCATATCTAACCTGAAATTAGCTCTAATTCCTGAGCAGAAGTGGTTCGGGTTGCCTTTAAAAACCGACCACCCAAACGCCTTAGTTCATTGCCTGCCTCACATTTATTGTTCTTTCAGCGCATCCAAGTGATGATTCAGCCAAGTGAAGACATCACTCACCCTGAAAACGGGCCAGACCAGGCCCAGCAGAGCAACTCTGCAAACAAAGAAGCCTACATCTAAACTTCTCTATTGTCGAAGCACCAAGACAACTCCAGAACAACAAAAAATATGGTTGAATATGACCACAAATTCATGTCTGAGAATATAATTACCTACCTCTAGTGGCAAAAAAAAAAAAGAAAAAGAAAAAAAAAAAGAAAAAAAAAGACAAAAGGTCATCTCCACCACAAGGGAATAGCCATGGGCATGATCCACCACTGCGCGAGCTCACACGTTGAGTGTTCTGTGTTCTCTGGCAACCCATAGACTGTTAATGTTTTTATCCTTTCACAATAATAGTTGCATATCTTGGAATTTGTAAATTGATGTGCCAAGACCTTTTTAATCTACCTTTTAGCAGGACTATTTGAAGTTTTGTGCTGCTGATTTTTAGTAGTTTATCACTATTTCTTACCGCTCAATCCCAAGACTGTTATTTCTGACTTTACAGGAGTAAAATTCAGTTCGGAGTTGTTTTGTACAAAAGAATGAAGTATTTTGTAAACAAGTGATTTCCAGTGAAAGTCTGCCCTTAAACTTGGTTCCAGTCGAGGCCCTTAGACGGGGAAGAGTCTTCCTTCAGTTAACAGCAGACACATTCCTCTATACACATTCCTTTATGCACTTTCCCAGTGCAGTTGAGTCCCGTGGCTGTTTGGCCGCCCAGCACAACACTGCTCTAAGTGCTACCTGCACTTGTTCTTTCAGGATACCTTTCAAATAAGATTATAAATGTCTTTTAAAATCCACATACTGTTTCTGATGAAAAAGAGCATGTCTTTGTGAATCAATGCAACACAAGCCGCAGATGCTAGAGGCAAAAATATGTCTTTTATAGCAATATAAGAAATAATATCCAAGAGCTCTTAAAGATTCCCAGGAGTAAAAGAAATACCAAGTACTTGCAACTCGAGCTCAGAGTACTTGAGTTGCTGTCATGCTGTTACGATTCTACTATTATTGCATTGCCACCAAAATAGAAACCAAACCAATGGCCTCAAGAGTGAAGCTCGTCCTTGCAGCTCTAACCTAGGGTTTGATCCACAACTGGTCTTTTGAATCTGTTCAAGGACTTTAAAACGGTTTCTAATAAGCAAATTATGAAATATGGCTCGATAGCACTTTGAAAACAGTTCTATTTTTATTTACCTATTATTTGTGGTGATGAAGGTGTGAGGGAAGTTGGTTCCATGCTACAAGAGTATGCAGCGTGGGCTCGGTCGGCATTTGCCACACAGGGAGAAGGGCCGAGGGGTGCTCCCAGTGAATCCCTGTGTGTTAAATGCCACGGCCAGCCCCGTGTGGTGTTTCTCGTTTGGCAGCTATACGACAGACACAATGGATTCTGGAGACGGCAGTAGTTGGTGTTTGATTGTAAATGACTGTGACAGAACTGTGCAATGAAACATGCTTTTCAGCAGATTTTTGTGCAACGTACAATGTTAGATAGCACAATTTATGTAGAACTACTACGTGGAAAACATGTTAACTGTGAATGTTGGGTTTTTCGTTGTTTTTGTCTGAAGGTGACAACCATATTCTTGCAATAAGGTATTATTCTCAGAATGTCAAGCACATCATTGTAGAAATACTATATATATATATAATACACATGTATTTCAAACGGCATCATGAAATCTCTGAGTATGTTTGGTAGATTCTAAACTCTTTCATACATAGATCAACTGTAAAATACGATGAGACCTAAGCTACATCCTAAACAGCTATAGCTGAAATGCAAAAGTCCTGTAAGTCTTTGGGATTTAGAGGAAACCTGTCCATCCCACACCAACATCCCAGATGACCCATACACATTCTAATTGTGACTTTCATTAGACTAAGGATAAAAACTCCAACTTCCTCTTTCTTGTTTAATGTAACCAAGTCCCATGTTGTTCTAAGACAAATGCAGTATTCAATGTTTGATTGTAAACAATTATGACTGATGTTTGACAGACCTGCTCTTTAGCAAAAAGCTGTACAAACGTATCATATAGCACAAACTAGTGTTGTAGAACTACTGTGTGTAAACTGTGAATAGCTGTATCTTTTTTGTAGTACTTGCCCTGAAAGAAAAGATTATTGTATGATCATGTAAGCTTTTTGCAATAAGGAAATATCTGAACACCAAGCAAATCTATCTCTATATAAAAATATATATGTAATATATACATATTCAAAAAATATATACAGAGCCTGTTTAAAAGAGTACAGTATTATTTAGTAAATTGCAACCTGTTCTATGGACCAAATGTAAAATATTTATAAATTAAGATGCATTTTAAATGTCTATAAACGGTGTCATAATTAAAGCACGATTGTTATGTAAGTTTCCAAGAGTTTAGAGGACAAAGAATAAAGGTTATATTATACATTAAATGCTGAATTTTGCAGTGTTTCATTGGACAAAACCAAGGTGTGGCATTCTCTGTTTCATGTATTTATATAAAAATACTTCTGTTTATATAAATTTATACATTTAGATACATACATATATGAATCCACACTATTTCTGTAGTTAGCACCTGCACTCCTTGTACAGAAGCTGCAGTGGTGGCAGTTACAGCTCTACCTGGCATCCTGCTGTGTGAGCACTCCTGCAGGGAAATGCAGAGCAGGGCCCCAAGCAGCCCTAGGGAACAACCTGGATTCGGAATGCTCTCGGGATGGGTTTCTGGGGATACTTTCTGGTATGGCAGCATTCAAAGCCACTGGTTTTGAAGCTGTTACTGAGGAGCTGAAGCCAGTGGACTCATGAAACATGAGCCTGATACTAAACGGACAGATTATACGCTTATAAGAGTCATTGCTCTCTGTATCAGCTGCCACTACAGCATGAGAAGATGTCGAGCAAGTTGCACAGCAGTCGGCCTTACATCTGCGCTGTGCAGTGCCGCTGAGGAGCCGAGTGCTCATGTGCTCTGAATTTCGTTATCTAACTACAGAAGTGGAGCAGGACATCCTGCTGGGGAAGAACTGATGCCATTCAGGGAACTTGATTAGAATTGAAAATGCTCCTGATAGAAGAGTCTAAAATCATAGACTTCAAATTCAAAATGCTGACCTTAGAACAGAGCACTCCAATGTACAGGAGAGGTCAGATCCTGCTGCTGCTTATCCAACAGGCTGGGGAGGAAGGGCAGCAGCATGTAGGGATCCCAGACTGTCCTGGAAATGGAGGAAGGAGCAACTTTGATGCTATTGAAAAATAGAGGAACATTTAAACCATCTTTAATGTTTAGTTCATGGACATTGTGGTTTGTATTCACGTCCTACCACTTTCACACTGTACTGGAAGACAGCGGAAGGGAGCCCAGTGCCTAAGGGGGACAAGAAGAAACCTGGAGAGGGGCTCTTGACGAGGGGCTTTGGACAAGGGCCTGTAGGGACAGGCCAAGGGTTTAACCTGCCAGAGGGGAGACTGAGATGAGCTCTTAGGCAGAAGCTCTTCCCTGTGAGGGTGCTGAGGCGCTGGCACAGGGTGCCCAGAGAAGCTGTGGCTGCCCCATCCCTGGCAGTGTTCAAGGCCAGGTTGGACACAGGGGCTTGGAGAAAGCTGCTCTAGTGGAAGGTGTCCCTGCCCGTGGCAGGGATTGGAGCGGGGTGAGCTTTACGGTCCCTTCCAACACAGACCAGTGTGGGATACCATGAGCACTGCAGCAGCACGAGGCAGCCCAGTTGGGTGCTGGTGCCAGGCAGTAGGCGCAGCACCAGGGGTCCCACTCGGCTGAGGAGAAGGGCTCCTGTTGAAGGATATTGCGTTAGTGCTGTGATATTTCCGTGTGCTCCTGGAGGAATTTTCTCTTGCTGTGCTGCAGAAATCCCAGCAGCGATTCAACAGGAAAAATGCAAATAAGGTCACTTCTTCCCTGCAGGGCTGCAGGATGCCCTGGGAGAAAGCCGCGTCCTTGCTCGTCAGGAGTATTAGTTCAGCTACATGTGCTTTTATTCCAAAATAACACTGTGTTGCTTTTGGGGTTTTTTGTTTGTTTTAAGCCTGATTATTATTTCTGGTTTGTTCTGCTCAGGCCACAGAGGCATTACAATTAACTATTAGAACGACTCCCACTGCTGGCTGGCTCCCGGGATGCTGGGTCATCCCCAGAGGCATGGCTATGCATTCCAGTGCAGACGGGCTCAGGCTTACCGCAGCCTGGAAGTAAGCATGGAGTAGCATCTCCTGCCTGCCAACACCCCTCCTTGGCCATAACCTCATCTGGCACCTGCCGCTGAACGCAGCGGGGAGCAGCAGCAATGGGTTGCGCTGAAACGTTTGGACATTCACGTCTTGGTCCCTTCCACTTCAGGCCAGATTCCCAGCGAAGGGGAGTCTCAAACCCGCTGCATAGCTGCCTACAAACAAACACACACAGGCAGCCATGGGGAGGAAAGCAATGCCACAAAAGCCTCATTTCCCAGGAATCCGAACTGATCAACTCCAACTAAGCACGAGCTGCAGCAGCTGCCAACCCGCTGTAGCTGCTGCTCTCACCTTAGTGTGTGTGGGTGCCACACTACCATTAGCCAGTTTCACCCCTCAGTCATCAGGGCGAGAAGGAAGGTGCCAGGTTTTACATTCTAAAGGCTGCCTAGGAAGAGTTTAAATAAAACCGATAAGACCGAGGCAGGAGGGAGGGGGTTACCCGTATACCATTTTTCCTGCATGTTTTTCCAGGCTAAAGCTTCCATAGTTCCTCTATTCTTCCTATGAAGTTAAACAAAAGAAAAGGGTCAGAGCATGAAGGGGAATTAAATGGGGTGAAGTGAGACATGATATTAGTCCTGCCACAGAGCTCAGGCTTCTTATGGAGCTGATGTGAGTACTGCCACTTGTCAGCCCTGCCTCTACAAGCTGAGGCTTGTCAATAATTCTGCCACTCTTTCTTTCCTGCTGACAGTGCTGGGCAATGAGCAATTTTTCCCCTCTGTTAGCACAGAAATCCAATTGATTTTTAGGGCTACAGAGCTGCGTCGGTGCCTTTTGCAATATTCTTCTGAGCAAACACGTGGCATTCGGTCAACAGCTCAAGCTGACCCCTGTGCACATGAAGAGACACAGTTGTGAGCATGTGCTCACACATATGAGCGCACACACACACACACACACATGGGCACACAACCATGTAAGCACACACACCCTCTTAATTTACCAATGCACTCATTCAAGATACCCTATTTTAAAGTTCATGAATTGATGGGGGGACCTTAACACTATTTTGCAACTGAAGAGCTGATTATTGTTTTCCCCAGGTTTGCAAATGGTCTCACATTAAAATC
Source organism: Psittacula echo (assembly GCF_963264785.1). Lineage (NCBI taxonomy): Eukaryota > Metazoa > Chordata > Aves > Psittaciformes > Psittacidae > Psittacula > Psittacula echo. The sequence goes on from NC_137745.1 coordinate 3,479,427, forward strand.
AGTGGCAAATATTCAGTTATTGCTTCTGAATATCAAACAGGCTGAAGTAATCCTGTGAGTTACTTGTGAGTCATAAGTACACGATGGTGCTAAATGTGCCCAACACCGCCTAAAAGAGCAGGACAGGATGGCTCAGGCATTATCATGAGGGCAAAACCCGATGCGTTTTGCCAGCAATGGTGCTTTAGTCACGTTGGAATGGCTGCTTTACATGTCTTGGGGTATAAATAGCTGGAAAGTGTCTATAAACACTTTAAAGTAACAGTGGGTACAAAAATAGCCAGAATGTACGGGTCACATCTTTGTCTAAACCCTCTTCTACACTTTACCAACCTGGACACCCACTTAGTGATTGGAGGGGAGTGAAAATGACTGGAACAAATCACTGTCTCATTACCTTCAGTCAGTGCAATTTCTGCTCATTATTCTAAAGCAACCTGGGAACATCTAAACAAGTTTAACGTAAAGGAAAGCATAAGAAAGAGGCTAGTTTTCATCTACTAAATGGTTTTCCAGACATCCCTGGCAATACCATATGCAAACATACTTTAACAGCCCAGCCCTCCCTGCAGATGAGCACACACTGCTCTCCCCACTCACACAGTCAGTTAACATTAACTACAGCCAAGACAGCCGGTAGGTGACCCCTGCTCAGCCGCCTGGGCTGGCACTGGGGCAGGACCAGTAACACCAGTTGAGGCAATGACTTGGAACCAGCTGGTCCCACAGCATGGTGAGGCATGGCTCTGCCCTAGGGCTCAGTCCTGAGAAACAGCTGAGATTCTTGCTGCCAGGATGCACCTCTGGGCATCTCTGGAGCTCCACCAGCAAAATCCCTGTCCCAGCACACTCAGTTGCTGAAATAGGAAGTTGCTAACTATTACCTTGTGTATATAAAGCTATCTGGTATTGCAGGAGGGGAATCAGCTACCCTGGAATGACTGAGGAGTGTTTTGATGAAGATATTCTCTGAGTAAAACAATAAATCTCTCTGGGAATATAAGCCAGCGCGTCAGGTTGTGTTAGGGAATTATTTCTAGGTCACTTGAGTTCACTGCGCTGCGCTGCAAATCTTTCCCTGAATGATGACCAGAACAATTAATCACAGCACTGGAGAGAAGCACGGACTTGCACTGGAGGCGACTCTGCCCTAGAAGTGGCAGAGCTCAGTGGCTTTTAACCTGCTCTTTACCAGCTGCCAACACATGACCTTTCCTGCTGAGCTTCCCCCAGATGTAGACTCAGGCTGGGGGGATAAGGGTGACCTTTCCCTGCCTGGTTGCTCCTGCCGGGATCCTGTCAGGATTTGCTTCAAAATCACAAAATCAGACTTGGATTTGGGTTAAACCCCACTCCACCTCCATCCTCCCGCACTGCTTGGAGTAAATGAACCCCCTCGCTCTGTTCCTCTTGCTCCTGAAGACACTGAGCTTCCAGCAGCTGACCCCAGTGACTGATCAGGTCCAAGCTGGGAACAAGCTAGAGAACAAAGACTTGTTCTTGCACGACTGAATCCCCACTGGTGCAGCTCACCTGTGAGTGAGGTCTGCAGGGGATCACTGGGGAGACTTCACAACACAGAGGAACAGCCGGACTCGTGCTCTATGTTGAGCTCTTTCTCTTCCATCATTAACTTACAGAATAACTATCTGAGGTATGGCTTGAGCAGTCACTGCTGCACTGCACACTGGGTACACTAGGTAAGAAAGACCGCAGTAATTCAGATGTGCCAACAACATGCACGAGCTTTTCCTTCTTCCAGTGCCCCATGTTGGCCCAGCCCACACAGGCCAGGGCAGCAACCAGCTCCCCAGCTTCTGAGCAGCCTGGTCTGGCTGAGACTGTCCCTGCTCATTGCCAGCGGTTGGAACTGGATGAGCTTTGAGGTCCCTTCCAACCCAAACCAGTCTGTGACTCTATGAAATAGAGCTGCACACCACCCCCAGCCTGAAACACCCGAAGGCTCTAACACTGCACAATGAACACCTCCATGCTTTACCTGATTGAATCAAATCTATTCAGCCCTGTCCAACCTTTCATTTCAAGAAGGATGTATCAGGAAAGCCAGTTCAAGTTTTCCAACTCTGATCAAACGTGAGTGAGGGAGATACTGGTAATCTCCAGCAGAAAGTGAAATGCCAGGAGATACTCCTTTTAAAATGAGAAAATAAAGGGGGAAGGTCTCACCCAGCTCCCAAATGCATTAACAGAGGTTTATCACAGATCTGCAGTATCCGTATTAATCTCTGATACTGGCCTTTCTTTTTCTTCTCTTTTTCAGTTTCTTTGGACTAGTCAAGGTAAGGCAAAGAAAACCAGAGTGACTGTGACAGGGATTAAACCCCCAAAGCACGGCTTTATAGCACCACTGGTTGGGGTTTGGAGGGGAAAAAAGCCATAGATTGGAATGTCTGCAACTGAACAATAAAACACAAGCTTATAAGCAAATGGTGCAGCAAAACAAGTCTGGAGACATGAGGGTTTTGCTGTTGGAGCAGGGTGATTATACTCAGTTCCATCATTCAACTGCCAGCATGAAACATTGTGTATGTGTGTTGCTTTTAAGCTTCTCATGTTCGCAAAATGCTTCCACAAATATGCTGAGGATTTTTTGTTAGTGCTTTACACACTATGCATTACTTCACATTCAATATTTAATGATCTGTTTCAGCTCATCCTTTCCTTTTGTAAGTGACAGGCTTCCCCAGGGCTTTCTGGCACGCTCGTTTTGTATTTCCACATTCTGCTTTGGTTTTCTTTGTGTTATGAAGGTAAACTCTCCAGGATTACGAAACCAGGACTAGGGATGGGGGCTGGGTTTATTTACTGCTGGCTTTTCAGGAAACATTGAATTTAAAATTTTCCAGGATTACTGCTATAGGAAAAGCCTCATGAGTAGCTTACAGTAACTTAAAAATGCAAATCCAAGGAATGCTACTGCACCATCACCCTGCTGGCAAAGTGCGATCCCTTTGAAAAAGCCCTTTCTGCATCAGGAGTACACACTGGTGTGCCCTGCCCCATCCTTGCCTCTTTTTTAGCATAGATTGATAGCATGGTTTCTGCAAGAGCCACTTTTCTCTGTTCTGAGCCTGTGTGCTGCCACACGCAGAGCTCCCCTGTTGAAGCAGAGCTGAAATGAGCAGAGCCCCCTGTGCACCGGGTGCTGGGTGCTGCAAGGAAGGTCCTGGAGCCAGCAATGAGCACAGCCCCCTGTGCACCGGGTGCTGGGTGCTGTGAGGAGGGTCCTCGGGCACACGGCCGGCAGCGAGCAGCTCAGGGGCTGTGACATCAGCGCAGGGAGGGAGCAGAGTGCAGCCCATGGTACATTAACCAGGGACGTTCGGAGATGTTCAACTCAATGGGCTGTCAGAACAATGTTCCTCCAATGCTCTGCACAGACCAGCATTTTGTCAGTGTAAGTACAAATGCCAACACTGGCTAAGCCTTCAAACAAGCCGTGTACATTTTATTAGTGACTGATGTAAGTACAGGCAGGAAGGAAGAAGAGGAAAATTCATTTTCCTTCAAACCACTAATGAATAGATCCGCTGGAGAGCTGGGTGGTCTGCAGCCTGCAGCTCTCATCCCAGAGCCAGCTTGTCTCTTTGGTGCAGCGAGATGAACAGTTTCAGCTCAGATCTCATGGACAATGTTCACCATTTAAACTGACCTCATTTGGGTCTTCTGGGGCAGATGCTGCTCTCACGGGCCCTGGCACCATCCTCATGGATTTTAAAGGGAAAAACTGTAGCTTCTGTGGTTGTATTAGACCTCAATTAGTCGTACACAGTTTAACTTTGAAAGCAACTCTTGTCACTAAAGCAGGTGTCTGTACCTGCTCAATGCAGTTTATCATTATTGCTGTTCCTGAAGTAACCCTGAGCGGCTTGGCTGGGCCAAAATCTCACTAGTTTGAACAATGCACAAACACAAAACCAAGAGCAGCACTTGTCTTACTTTCAAGATAGGGCAAAAGGTTCATTCACTAATCTCTACTTACCTGCTTGTTGCTGCTGTGAATAATACATCCAAGTCCAAAGTAGAGCAATGACCAGTCGACCCATGGCAGTGCAACATGCCCATCTGGGGAAGGAGAGGTTAAGGTCGCAGTTTTAAATTCCATGAGCCTGTGCTGCAAGTTAATCACAGAATCCCAGACTGGTTTGGGTTGGAAAGGACATTAAAGCTCATCCAGTTCCAACCCCCTGCCATGGGCAGGGATACCTGCCACTAGAGCAGGTTGCTCAAGGCCCTGTCCAGCTTGGCCTTGAGGTTGCTCCTCAAAAGCTTCCCGTAATTCCTCACATGCCTCTACAAGGTGTGTTAACCTACAGGACCCCAGAGCAGGCTCAGTGCCAGAAGATCCCCCTGGTACATTGGTGTAACTCAGTAGAACCACCCCAAAGCTTTAATTGGAACCAGATGAGAATCCACCTACAGCTCTTCTACAGTGCCCTAGAGCATTCAGGGATTCGCTCCTAACAGCCAAGACAATCACTTCTGACTGGGTGTAGCCGCCCTTTCCCAGCCTGAGATGTGCTGGGGGATGCCCAAGCAGTGGGGGAGCACTCAGACAAGCAAAGAACAGGGACTGAAAAGTTCCAGTTGTGCAACGTGCAGCTGCAGACAAGATCCTGGGTGGTAACGCTTCCCCCTGCTCATCTGCCTGCACCCTTAGATGCTGGCATGGTTTCCAGCCCGTCAAACAGTGCAGTTACTGAGCACCAGGAATGCACCGGCTTCCCAAGAAAACTTGTCTCAAAACAAACCTTCAAGTGAAACAGACTCTCAGTGCAGGCCAGCACTTAACCCCACCACCCACCATCACCTGCTGCTTTAGATTTGCCTCCAGGGCAATGCTCTCCCAGCTGCAGACACAGTGAGGAAAGCAGAGGTAGGAATTAACCCACTGACTACACCTCCTGCAAGGCTACATCCTAACCAAGAAGGAAAAGAATATCCTTAGCATGGGAGGTGCTCAGCATCTATTAAAGATGGGCCCCTCCAGTTCTGTTTTTCATAGGAATCTTCCCCAGAAGGTTCAATCCTGCAAATTTGCAGACAAAAAAAATCAACTTCATGTCCCCCCCCCCAGTGAATGTTGTAAAATCCATCGGGATTATGCCAACCCTGTGTAGTAAATACCCAGTAGTACTGCACCTCTCGCATTCAAGGTAACGTGCCCTTTCTGGGGACGTCTCTGAAGTACATCCACCTGTGGAAAATCAACTCAAATTAGTTCCCTTTTCCTTCCTATGATCATGCTGAAAGGAACATCTATTTTTCTCTGCAAAAGCAGCTATTTACCCACTCATGCTGCCTGGCAGACTTCATTAAAAAGGTACCAACATCTGGCTCCTAAATCCAGCAATTAATAGTGATGCTACAGCCTGATCATTATACACACAACATGAAAAAAGAACAACATTGCTTTAGGAACTGCTCTAGGCGTTCTGCTAAAGGAAATACAGGTGTAGCAGGTCTGTCTGGATAATGTCAGACTCCTCCAGCAGAGATGATTTGTAAGTGGTCTTACTGATTAGACAACAGCTAAAACACTTCTCTGAATGCCAAAGACTGGTGTAATCACTCTATCCATTCCTTCTCTGAAAAATACATCACGAAGAGGTGTGGTAGCACCCAAACATACCTTCATTTTTAAGACAGATAGTGCTTTGTTTATGGGGAAGCTCAGAAACTGAAGCAAAGAAAGAATCCACACCAGAAATTGTCAACCCATGATAAATAAATTGGGAGTGTGATGTTCTCCCATCAAACAAGCAACTAAACCTCACTAAATATTAAGACATCCTAAAAACAGTACTATGGCTTTTAGCACTCCTACGCTCTCTGCCACCCATCACACACCAGGTGTATCTGATTAGGCCATGATTTTACCATGTTAAATTTACTTGGGCTGCTGGACATTAAAGCGAGACACGAGAGAAATTATGGTCAAAGAAACATTATGTGGTAATTATAAAAATTAACAGGCTAAAGAAAGCCTTGCTAGAGTTGAAAGACATCAAGTTAGGCTCCTTATTTAGAGTCCAAGATTATCTGGTTTTGGAGCAGAATTCTGCCTAACAGCAAGAGTATGTTAGAAACCATTTATTCAGATTGCAAATGAGTTTTTTCTAGAAGCAAAGCTAGTGCTGGATTGCTGCTACCCTTTTATTAGTAGTAGTATTAGTATTGGTATATTAATAATAATAACTATTAATATATATTAATAACAATAATGATAATACTTTTTTTAAATAAGTGCTTGGCCAAGCTTTTAATAAACAAGTGTGGGGGACAAAATTCAGCTGGTATAAACTGCCATAGGCAGTGGCTAACGTAAAGCCACGTGAAACATGGGACTTTAGATTTGTTTTATACATATACATACCAGAAATTCTTGAAAGGACAGGCATCAAAGAAAGGCAGATATCACATCATATATCCCCAAACATCAGTTATACTTCCTAACATTGGGAACCTCTAGAAAGGTGTAAGACTGCAATGCAAAACACCTACATGAAGAGAAAATGGCTCAGCTCAGAAAGGTTATAATTTAAGATAGTACGTATTTGTCATTTTGCTGTCTGAGGCTTCCACTTGTCTCTTACCATCCCTACGCCAGTATCTCTATCACCACAACTGGCCATAACTGGATGGACAATTCCCAAAGGACACAAAACCCTTGCAAACACTGAAGCACAGTATTTGACAGGCTTTAAAAAGAATATGGCACTGGAAAAAAAGGACACAATTTTGAAGCAGCAGCCACCTAAAGATAAAGTTTGGAGCAGGTCTGGAAGGGAGATTTTTATGGAAATATTCTCTGTGTGCATTCAGAACTGGAAAAGGTTAAAAATTGTAAGGTAAAGGTTTCTTATTTACCTGCAACTTAGAGGCACCAAGCTCACTTCTGTAAGTGATTTGGCCCTGAAAACAGTAAAACTAGAAAACATGAAACTTCCCAAAAGGACTAGTTTCCCCTGCCAAATAGTAGGTAGTAGTAGGTATTCCTCATGTGCAGAACAATGACTTCTGGCAGGATGTTAATAGCACATTAAAAGTCAAAGAAAGAAGGATCTGTATTCAAATACCAGCTGCCCTTTCTAGAAGAAAAGCAAAGTTAACATGAGAGTTTGCATTTAGAGCTAGAAATAATTAACCTAAACTTTGAACACATCTTTCCTTCACATCCTCCTTTTTGCCTCAATGTCTTCAATAAGCGCTTACAAAAAAACCAGGGTGGAATGGTTTGAAGGGGTTATGGATAAGAAACTGAGCTATCAAACATCATAAGCAGGCACATATATACTGGTGGACACATATTCTCTAGTGTGTTGTCATTAGCAGGTGAATGTTACTAGCAATAGCTGTAAATCCACTGTGGTTATTTCTAACATGTGGGCACCTCCTGAAGTTATGATGATGGAATGAGTTCATGCATCTTTAAGAGTAATAAGAATTTACTACTCGTGTAGCTAATGATACAGACATACAACACATGTTCCTATTTCCTAAAGATGAATGCTCATCTGAAGAACTGAACACACCAGGGACTTCTCCAGGACTTCAAAGTATGTAGGTTTTCATACACAGTGCTGGAGGGGAAAAAAGAGAATAAAAGGCTTTTTTTCATATCGTTAGCCATACCTATCTCTTAGTTCTAAAACCTAGTTACTGATAACAATTTGATGATGAAGATCAACTTCCAAGTAAACCCTGGCTCTGCTTCCTCAGTATCCTGAACTGAACAGCAGTGTTTAACTATACTGCTGGTTCATGTGCCTTGAAAATTTTACAATGTGAATACTGACAAAGTAATTGCATTTCTAGCTCTTGCATCAAATGCTGCTGTCCATCTTGTTTGACTTCTTTATTTGTCTGCATGTCAGAGGTCTGGCAAGGAGGTTGAACAGCCCCCTTCACTTCTTCGGTGAACGAGTGCCCCATAATTGTGGCATATCACGACATGGACTCAAGTTGATGAGGAGAATCAAATCCAACTTTAGTACAAACAAGCCCTTTTTATCCCCCTGTTCAGTACTTTCCCAACCTGCACAAGGATGCCACGTTCAGTTTCATTGGCCCCTGTAAAACCCTCCAGGTAAATAGCTCAATCACAATGCTGCAGACCCTCTCACAACCCCCACATTGTCAAATGAGACTCCCGCCACAACTACATCCTGGCCTATCCCCCCAAAGGCTTGTTTTTCAACCTTCCTGCCCTTCAACATCCCAGCTCATCACACCAGGGCTTGTCAAGCACCAAGGCCTCAGAGCTCATTCCCAAAATCTTTTTATGCAAATCTTCACTCCTCACACATGATAGCTGTCAATAGCCTCAGAAGGATGCAAAATAGAGATGCCAAAGACATAGGGTGAAGTGCTGCTGCATTCATGTGATGAGGATCTCACACCTTTCCTACTATAGGTGCAAAAGTCTTGATCTGGCCTTTGAAAAGAGAACAAAGAAGTGATTTGTTTTCCTTCTCCCAAGGCTGAGTACATACCCTAGGCAGCTTGATGTAAACTGTAACTATTCAAAAGCTCAGACTGGCAGCATTTATGATTAAAAATGAAAGCCAGTTTGATACAGAAGAATGGGCATTAGATCACTTTGTGCTTCTTACTCATTATTACATCATGAATGGGTGATTTTATTTTTAAAGAAGTCAAAACTACAAAGATTTTCTCATGCAAGTATTTCCTAACACTTTAGAAATTAATTAGAATGACAATATTGTGCAAACATTATTGTAGATGACATACTTTGGGTTTTAGATGTATTCATGGTTAACACCCCCGTATTTTCTTTTCTTTTGAAGAACCAGAGTGTGGAAAATGTAGGAATGATTCGTGTTGACAATTGAGAACTCCTTGTGACCATCGTGGTTTGTGTGAGATATATACAGATAATCATGACGTTTGTTTATGCCAATACAATGATGAAAGGGAAGAAGAAACAAAGGAATAATCCATTTACTCAACTGCTTAAGTGTTAGCATGGTTGAGCAACTAAGAGACACATCCTGTTACAGGATGTTGTGAAACTTGGGTATTAAGTAAATAGACATATAAAGTATGGAACAAATAGAGCTAAGGCTGTGGTTAAGCTTGTAACAAACGTCTTCCTGTTAATACATTACCAAGAAGGTCGGCAACCCCCACTAAGAAGTTTCTTCACCAAAAGAAAGACCTCAGCAACAAGAAAAGAACAATGGAAAGAAGCCACATCAGTATCTGGGTGAAGAAGACAAGGGGATTGGCTGAGACCCAAGGAGGAGAAGGATAAAAGACCAAACCCCAAAGATCCCAATGTGCGTCGCTGGCAGAGCGGAGACTCCCCGGCGCACCCAGCACTGCTTGCTTATTGCCTCTTGATATGAAATGTAATAATAAACGAATATTGCAATACTATTGATTGGCGGAAATGTCTTTATAACAAGAGTAAAACATGATTTTGCTTCACGTGAATCATTGCAGAGTTACTTTAGGTACAAAGAAACCTTCTGATTGCTAAACCCAGTAGTGCAAGATCCCTTGGAATAAAGCTTCTCTTTGCCAGTTGTGTGTGGGGAGAATAGATTCTCTAGGTGCTAATGTGAACCCCCTTTTCCTTCAACAGGATCAAGTTGTTAAGGCCTTTGTTGTTAAGAACCTGTTAATGCTTTGCAGCAATCTCTGCTATGCACAGCACAACCCCTCAGATCACAGAATCCTAGAATGGTTTGGATGTGAGGGGAACTTAAAGCTCATCCAGTTCCAACCCCCGGCCACGGGCAGGGACACCTTCCACTGGAGCAGCTTGCTCCAAGCCCCTGTGTCCAACCTGGCCTTGAACACTGCCAGGGATGGGGCAGCCACAGCTGCTCTGGGCACCCTGTGCCAGCGCCTCAGCACCCTCACAGGGAAGAGCTTCTGCCTAAGAGCTCATCTCAGTCTCCCCTCTGGCAGGTTAAAGCCATTCCCCTTGTCCTGTCCCTACAGGCCCTTGTCCAAAGCCCCTCTCCAGGTTTCCTGCAGCCCCTTTAGGCACTGGAGCTGCTCTAACGTCTCCCCTTAAGGAGCCTTCTCTTCTCCAGGCTGAACCAGCCCAGCTGTATGTTTCTATTCACAGCTTTTCAAGAAATTAAAACCCATCTTCAACAAAACACGGTCTGTTTTTGCGGCCCTAACTGGCACAGAATTCCCAGTCAGGGAAGCGCAGCCTCAGCCAGCGGGACCCAGGAGAGGCTCCCACCATGCCTGCCTCCAAGGCAGTGACCAAGCAGAGTCTCACAACACTCCAGTCTTGAACTCTGCCAAAGCACTTGGTTCTTCCCTGCCACCCCACTGCACTCAGCGGTGTTCGGAGAGTGCTCAGTACACAACAGGGACCTCGACAACAGTGACTGAAAGAGTGGCTTTATCTCTATTAGACTGCAAATGTGTGCTGGGGACAAAATAGTCTGCTAGTGATGGAGTGGTGGGATTTCCCTCTCTGCTTAGAAATGGGGTGCATTATGAAATTGTTAATTAAAAAGCATTCTTAATTTCAAGCACTATCTAAGAGCATTGTGTCTCTCTGGGGATACAAAATACCTTAGTAGTGCTTAAAGAAAAGAGGCTAAAGGAAAAATGCAATTACAGAGTGTAAAGAAAGAGATAAGGCTTAGTGCAGAAGTTTGCAGCAATCTTTCTCTTGACAAAGCTGAAAACTGGAAACATTCACCTGTGTTATACAGAGCTGAGGATACCACAAGGAGCAGCAATTCAAAAGGACCTTCATCCAAAAATTACCCCATTCAGGGAAAGAGCTTTTTCTCTGCTAAATGAAAAAGATCCCTTGTGTGGGCAGGTGATGACAGTTAAATACAAACACAGGGGAGCATCATCTCTTCAAAAACCACTTGAAAAACAAGAAAGCAATGGAGTAGGAGGGAAATCTGTTCAAGGATTCTCCTGTCTAGTAATAACACTGTGGAAATGTTATTCATATAAACAATCTTGTCCCTAGAGACCATAAGCAAGCAATACTGGGTTATGGGTTTCTTTAGGTTGGATTATGTCTAAATAAAAAAGATTGGTTTGATTTTTTTTCTTGATCCATTTTTTCCTCTAAATTTTGAAAGAAACAGTTTTGTTTCTGTTTTGGTCCTACTTCACACCAGAAGTAGTATTGATTGACCACATCCTTGAAGTCCGTTCTCCTCTAGGCATAGGACAAGATAGTGCTTGCTCAAATACACAGGCAGTAGCCAAGATATGCTTGAGCTCTCTGGGACATGCATGTTCCAATTTTGACCACTAATGGTGATATGCTATCAATCACATGCATGTGATAGCACTCAGCCTGGTGGCAGAGCTCTGCTTGCATTGAATCCTAAAAAGGCACTGTTGGCAAGGACTCACAGTATCACAGTATCACAGTATGTTAGAGATTGGAAGGGACCTCAAAAGATCATCTAGTCCAATCCCCCTGCCAGAGCAGGAACACCTAGATAAGGTTACACAGGAATGTGTCCAGGCGGGTTTTGAATGTCTCCAGAGAAGGAGACTCCACAACCTCCCTGGGCAGCCTGTTCCAGTGTTCCGTCACCCTCACTGAGAAGAAGTTTCTTCTCAAGTTTAAGTGGAACCTCTTGTGTTCCAGTTTATACCCATTACCCCTTGTCTTATCATTGTTTGCCATTGAGAAGAGCCTGGCTCCATCCTCATGACCCTCCCCCTTTATATATTTATATACACTAATAAGGTCCCCCCGCAGTCTCCTCTTCTCCAAACTATAGAGACCCAGCTCCCTCAGCCTTTCCTCATAAGGGAGATGCTCCACTCCCTTAATCATCTTTGTCGCCCTGCGCTGGACTCTCTCCAGCAGTTCCCTGTCCTTCTTGAACTGAGGGGCCCAGAACTGGACACAATATTCCAGATGCGGTCTCACCAGGGCAGAGTAGAGGGGAAGGAGGACCTCTCTCGACCTACTGACCACCCCCCTTCTAATACACCCCAGGATGCCATTGGCCTTCTTGGCCACAAGGGCACAGTGTTGGCTCATGGTCATCCTGCCATCCACTAGGACCCCCAGGTCCCTCTCCCCTACACTACTCTCTAACAGGTCGTTCCCCAACCTATATTGGAACCTGGGGTTGTTCCTGCCCAGATGCAGGACTCTACACTTTCCCTTGTTATATTTCATCAAGTTTCTCCCTGCCCAACTCTCCAGCCTGTCCAGGTCTCGCTGGATGGCAGCACAGCCTTCTGGCGTGTCAGCCACTCCTCCCAGCTTAGTGTCATCAGCAAACTTGCTGACAGTACACTCAATTCCCTCATCTAAATCATTGATGAATATATTAAATAATACTGGTCCCAGTACTGACCCTTGAGGCACTCCACTAGATACAGGCCTCCAACTGGACTCCGCCCCATAGACTACAACTCTCTGGCTTCTGTCCTTCAGCCAGTTCGCAGTCCATCTCACTACCTGATCATCCAGGCCACACTACCTCAATTTAGCTATGAGGATGCTGTGGGAGACTGTGTCAAATGCTTTGCAGAAGTCAAGGTAGACCACATCCACCGCTCTGCCATCATCCATCCACAATGTTATTTCCTCATAAAAGGCTAGGAGGTTGGTCAAGCATGACTTCCCCTTGGTAAAGCCATGTTGACTGCCTCTCATAACCCTCTTATCCTTGACATGCCTTAAGATGGCATCAAGGATAAGGTGTTCCATCACTTTTCCAGGGATGGAGGTGAGGCTGACCGGTCTATAGTTACCCGGGTCCTCCTTCTTGCCCTTTTTGAAGACTGGAGTGACATTTGCTTTCCTCCAGTCCTCAGGCACCTCTCCCGTTTCCCAAGACTTGGTAAAGATGATGGAGAGTGGTCTAGCAATGACTTTCGCCAGTTCCCTCAGCACCCGCGGGTGCATCCCATCTGGACCCATGGATTTATGGATGTCCAGATTGCTCAACTGGTCCCTAACCCATTCCTCATCGACTAAGGCAAACCGCTCCAGTGACCTGACTTCATCTGAGGTCTCAGGAGTACAGGGCTCTTCAGGACTGCCTCCAGCAGAGTAGACTGAGACAAAGAAGGCATTCAATAACTCTGCCATCTCAGTAACTTCTGTCACCAGGGCACCCATCCCGTTCACCAGTGGGCCAACCTTGCCTCTGGTGTTAGTTTTATCAGCTATGTATTTGAAAAAGCTCTTTCTGTTGTCCTTGACCCCTCTGGCCAGATTTAATTCTAAGGAGGCCTTAGCCATCCTAGCTGCCTTCCTACATCCTCTAGCAGCAGCCTTATATTCCTCCCGAGTGGCCAGCCCCTCCTTCCATGACCTATAAACTCTGCTCTTCCACTTGAGCATACCCAGCAGTTCCTTATTCAGCCACGCAGGTCTCCTGGCCCTCTTCCTTGACTTCCTACGTGTCGGGATGCTCAGCTCTTGAGCTTGGAATAAGCAATCCTTGAATGCCAACCAACTATCTTGGGCCCCTTTACCTTCAAGCAGCCTTGCCCATGGGACTTCCCCTAGCAATTGCTTGAAAATGCCAAAGTTTGCCCTGCTGAAGTCCAGGGTTGCAATTCTACTTGCTATTGTACTGGTCCTACCACACAAGATCCTGAATTCCACCATCTCGTGGTCGCTGCAACCAAGGCAGCCCTCAACCTTTACTGCTTCGATCAGACCCTCCTTGTTAGTGAGGATGAGATCCAGCAGCGCTCCTCTCCTGGTTGGCTGATCCACCATTTGCATGAGGAAGTTATCATCCATACACTGGAGGAACCTCCTGGACTGTGGCTGGGTCGCTGAGTAGTCCTTCCAGCAAACATTAGGGAAATTAAAATCCCCCACGACGACCACGGCCTGTGACTGTGAGGCCGCTCTCAGCTGCTTGTAGAAGGCCTCGTCAACTTCCTCACCCTGATCTGGTGGCCTGTAACAGACACCCACAACAGTATCGCCCCTGCCAGCCTGCCCCTTAATTCTCACCCACAGACTCTCAACTCGCTCATCCCCTGTTCCTGGACAGAGCTCAGTACATTGCAGCTGCTCTCGCACATAAAGAGCAACCCCACCACCCCGCCTGGCTGGCCTGTCTTTCCTGAAAAGGACATAGCCCTCCATGACTATATTCCAGTCATGCGAGCTGTCCCACCACGTCTCTGTAATTGCCACCAGATCATAATCTCCTGACTTAACACAGGTCTCCAACTCCTCCTGCTTATTTCCCATGCTGCACGCATTGGTGTACAGGCATTTCAAGGAGGGAGCTGAGCTCATCAATTTCACCCTAGAATTATAGGAGGCCTCCCAGTCTTCATCAATCCTAGAGTGCTGCCCCACTGGGGCAAGCCCAGTTACAACCCCATCCCCCTTCGAATCTAGTTTAAAGCTCTCCAAATGAGCCCTGCTAATTCATGCCCCAGCATCCTTTTGCCTCTGTGAGTTAAACCTTTCCCACATGCCATCATCCAGACTGGAGCCTTATAAAACCAGCCGTTATCAAAGAACCCAAAGCCCTGCCTAAAGCACCAGTCTCGTAGCCAATTGTTTACGGACTGAATTTTCCCATTCAATCCCACATCATCACCAGAAGATGGAAGAACTGAGGAGATCACTTGAGCCCCAGACTCTTTCACCATCCGCCCCAAGGCCCTGTAGTCTTTCTTCATCCCCCTCAGACTGCGGGAAGCAGCTTCCCCCCCACCTGTCTGGAAGACCAGCAGCGGGTAGTAGTCTGTCGGGTGCACCAGGCTGGGGAGCACCTTGGTGATATCCCTGATCCGGGCTCCAGGCAGACTACACACTTCCCTATGATGAGGGTCAACTCTGCATATCGGGCCCTCTGTTCCTCTCAGAAGGGAATCGCCTACGACAATGACTTTTCTTTCTTTCTTGTCAGAGGCAGTCTTGAGGTGCGAAGTCGACCACCTTTTCCTACTCATTTGGTCAAGACCTTTTTCCTACCTGAAAAGTGGCACATAGTGCTGCAAGGCACCACTGTGCAGTGCCTGTCATCTCAGGGCTTTTCTCCAGGGCTTGACTAAGATGTTTCTGACCATTTCAAGTCAGGCATCTTCAGTAGTTAGGAGTTTCTTGTTAGAAAATCTATACTGATTGATGTTCCTTGCTCAAGGGCTGACAACCCTAAACCACATGCACAAATGCATTGTGCAGGTGAGGAATATAGGGAATGTGTGCATGAAAACACCATATGTACAGAAAGTCTCTTCTAGACCTGATTTAAAAGGAACTTGTGAAATGCACTGGCAGTTTTGCCCATGTAAATCACAGAATCATCAGGGTTGGAAGGGACCTCTGGAGACCATCTAGTCCAACCTCCAAATGGTGGTCATCTTCACCAGCAGGAAGAGGAGCAGATTTTGGGGTAGTTAGCTGTGCTAGTACTAGGCTGTAAGTTTTGTAGAGGGTCTGCAGATCTCAGAGCTGCAGCCTGGCAGGGCTGCTTTGTCTGAACTTCTCCTGACCTGCCCCAGCTTTGTTTTACTTGGTTTAGCCATGGCAGCAATTTCTTTAAATGGCCAGTTATCTACAGATAATCCGTTTTACTTCTGTTATCTCTGTATGCTATAACCATAG
Organism: Psittacula echo; assembly: GCF_963264785.1. NCBI lineage: Eukaryota > Metazoa > Chordata > Aves > Psittaciformes > Psittacidae > Psittacula > Psittacula echo. The sequence continues at coordinate 3,495,022 of NC_137745.1, forward strand.
TTTGATAGTGCAGCAGTAACAAGCAGTAATTCTGTGTGAAATGGGGAATGATATGATGCACAGAAACACAGGCCTGGTACTACAGCAGAGGCCTTGAGTACTGGAGATATAGGATGAGGCATCCAGGAATACAGACATGTGATGGTAAGATTTGGGGTACAAGAGACCCCCAAGGCTATAAACAAATCAATGGTGAGTTAAAGAAACGGAGACCTAGAGATGGACAAAGCTGGGATTAAGGGAAACAGAGAACACAGAAATGCTATTTAAAGTATGTGAGAGGCATCATATATAGTAAATCCACATGTAATGTGAAGCTGCAGGGGAGAGAGGAAGGGAGACAGACAGGGAAGAAGAGAAGGAGGAATGAAAGGAAGGAAGGAGGGAAGGAAGAAAACGAGCAAGGAATAAAAGAAGGAAAATATAAAAGCATGCCAGCAAACATATAAAACCACAAATGAATCCTAGAGTGAAAAAGAAGAAATCATCAAGGTCAATTCCATCTAGACTACTAATGAATCTTGAACTGGATCATTAAGGTTTCAATTACACTAACAGTACATTCTTGGCTTTCTACGAAAGTTATATATGTGTCCTATTTGCCCATAAGCAAATTTACAGTGCGAGTTCCACCAATCCCCTCTCACCACTGCAAAATTGCCAACCAAGGCCAGTAATTCCCAGGCACCGACTGCCCTGAGGGTCATATGTGACTCCCTTCCCACTTCACACTAAGCAACACGTCACCGCCTGAAGGACATGGATGGAAAATTCCTTTCCTCAGACAAAGGACCTAGATACTCCTTTCCATGCTTACCCTTCCTAATGAAAAGTGAAGGGTGCCTGGATTTTGTTATTTCCAAATGTATTATGGTTCCAAATAGGATTAAAGTTCAGAATGAATTCTGGGGGTTGAGGGGTAGCAATTTTCGGGAAGTACAGATCTTTTGAGATCACAGTCCTCTCCAGATTCTGAGTGAATCCATTTCTCACAATACATGTTAAACTAGCCTCTGCAACATCATCATTTACTTCATTAATCTATCTTGGAGTCATCTTGTTTTGCCTCCCAATCAAGCTAATAGCCATGTCATATTAGCTTTGCAGCTGGGACAGATTTGAGGTCTTGGGAAGCAGCTGGAGTTGAAAACCCAACACTGTAAAAGGTTTCTTAGAGTGTATGACTCCAGCAGTTTTGTCCTGGAGTTTAAAATAATGTCCAAAGGGTGAAGAATTTCCATTTCCTTCTAATTTCTCCCAGCCTGCTACAGATGGTTACTATTTGCAGTTGCATTCATCCCATGTCTTGACAGGAACAGAGAATTGTGCTTTGACCATCAGACATTTTCAATCCCAGTCAGTCATGTAATCGTTTCCCCAGTCCTTCTGCCTTGGATCAAAAGAAAGAGGCAGGAGTTAAGATACCTTCTGAGCAAGGTATTGTAATCAGTTCCAGCAGAACATCTGGACTTCAGCATTTGAAAGATATGAGGGTATTTTCCATAACAACATTTTGCTCCAAGCTTTCTCAGATATACAAGATGAAAGTCACAATCCATGTAGAGAGCAGAGTGAGAGTCCTGCTGTAGATAACACTACCCATTTCTTTCTATGCATCTACTCACTGGAACTTCTGTAGTAGCAACTGGTTCACACAAACCACTGACACTGCTTTACCGATTCCTGTAAAAGAAGCTTGCCCAGTGTCAAACCAGCTGCTGTAGTAGCTCTAACACATCAATGAGCAGCCACTCATTGATTATCTTGGCTTTATCTTCCTCTCTGTCAAAAGCTGTCACATGCTTTTCATCTAAATTAGGTAGTCCTTTCTCCCGGTGCAGCTGCAGTTATTCAGCTAGATGACAGTGCTTTGCTGTGTTGCATTGCATTTTGTATTTATAAATCTGAGCAATGTGCAACACAAATATGAAACATAAAACCAGTTTTCTGAGGGAGGTCAAAACTACTGAGGTGCTTAAGGACCAACTTTTAAATCTAGATACATAAGAAAGATTTCTGTCTATATGAATAGGTGTTTTCTATGTGTTTCTGAGAGCAAGTATCAAATGAGGTCATCACTAAAGCTAAGCAGTGGCAATTAGTTTTGCTTACATGAATATTTTCCTTCCCTTTAAAGCACCTCCCTCTTCCCATTAAAGCATGATCATGAGGACTTGCAATCTCACCTTTCTTCAGAGCCTCACCACCCTCACAGGTAAGAACTTCTGCCTCACACCTAATTCAAATCTACCCTCATATCATATCAAGTAGCAATTTTTTAATGTAAAATACTCAGCTTACAGTGTGCTGCAAGGGTACATAAAGGAAGCCACTGCAGCTACAGGACTCTTCAGGCGTTTTCCAAATCCCCCATTCATTAACATTCATTTATTTCAACAATATTTCCCTATGTTTTGTAAAACATCAACTCAGTACTTTCAGAACACAAGGTCATGGTGTTATCCTGTACAGAAACTGTTGCAGGGCACCAGTCGAGGACTAAAGTGAACGGACACGTAACTCAGAGTACAGAATCATAGAATCATAGAGTGGTTAGGGTTGGAAAGGACCTTAAGAACATCTAGTTCCAACCCCTTTTCCAAGATCCACTGTGGATAATGGCACCGTGCTGCATACTCAGAAATCTATCACAGCAGCACAGAAACATCAGGCTGGACAGGGTCACTGGAGGACAGATTGCTCAACGTTCTCAAGGCAGCCTGACTTCAAAGCTAGATCACTGCCTGGGGTCTTACCCAGGTTTTAAAATCTCCAGGGATGGAGATGCCACAACACTGAATGAGTGGCTCCAGTGCTACCCACTCTCATTGTGAACACTAATGGGTTCACAAGGGTATACCAGGACAGGTTTTGCCTTACATCTCACCATCTATTTAAAGGTTTTTGACGTTGGGCTGGTGTTCCTAATTACACATTCCTCACCAAGCTGTTTTGGAGCAAGTGGGTAGTCTAGCTGCCCAGCTACACAGACTGAGGCACTATCCTACCAGAATATGGTCCATTTATATGATACATTTCAAACCAATGTCTTGAATTACAAAGTGCATTACCATTGCGGTCAGTGGAAACCAGACTGTAGAATGAATTTCATGGAAGATCACCTGGCATCACAGCTCAGGTCCCAGGGCCTCAGTCTGAAAGGAATCTTCTCGTCCTCTCTGCAGCAGATGCGTTTCTGCTTCAGCTGCACATGTCACCCCAGACCCACTGAATTGCCTATGTGCATTACAGCAGTGCTCCACATGTGAGCAGCGTGTCCAAGCAATGACTTTAAGCTGCATGTGCCCATGTTTCTCTGTAAATATGCACACTGTGCCCTCAGTATTCCTTCTTTTTGCGGTAGCTCTGGAATCACACCAATGAAACACTGTGTTTCTGCTAGTATCCAGGGCAGCAAAAGTGCATGTTCGAAAAGAACTTCTGTTCAGTTTGATGCTCTTGCCAGCTCTGCAGAATCCAGACACATGAACTCTTTCTCACTGTCATCTCTGGTCTTGCCCATGAATAGGTAAACTTCACACAGTTCATCACAAATTAAGGTTTTCACACTATCAGAATTTGTCTGATGTTGAAGGGAAAATATCAAATTCAGTAGAAGCTCAGCAGAACTGAGACCATGGAGTCAAGCATTAAATCACACACCCTCCACCTGAACTGAACTGAAACTTCCTAAAGCTTTCCTAGAAAGCTTAAGGACAAGGAGGATGCTGCCCATCAAACTGATCTCTGAGGGTTGAGAAATTCCACCTGATCACAGACCACAGGCAGCCTTCATATGGAATTTATAAAATCTACTGACTTACAGCTCATGTTCATGTCTTTGATTTGAAGCCAAATTATTCTGGGTTTCCTGACAATCCTTTTTGTTTTAGGTAGAAACCTTAATATGACAATGTGACATGTATTTAAATAAAGGACAGATTTAATTAATCCAAGATAGGTTTAGGAGCAGCGCAGATCACACTCTGTAGTTCTCATTATTTGATCAGTCAACTTAATCTCAAATAACAACACTGGCAGCTTCATACTGCATCTGTTTTTGTCTTTCTATTTATTTATTTTTAATCACAAGCATTTGTGGTTTATACCCTCTTCTGCCAAGCAAATCATAAATACACTGGAGAGTCATTTCAAATCCTTCCTTACCAAGCTTTTCTCTCACTGTTCCCATTTTGCCACTGACTTCCTTCTTCCTCTCTAAAAAAACTTCAGCAAAACCCAAACCCCAGCAACAGAAATGAATGTTTTCCAGAGAGTCTTTCAGAGCAAGAGGCAGTGAGTCTTCTTCACCTCACGAGCCTGCTGGCATGGAGCTGACATTACACATGCATGGGGTTCTCTGCTGAGACTGGCCTCCAAGCAATGCAGCATCATTGCCAGCAAAGCTGAAGGACACACCAAGGTCAAAAGAAAGGAAAAAGGACCCAAACAAAATAGCACCAGTGAAGCACTCTCTGTTCAGAGACTTCACTGTAGACAAACAATTCTGAAAGCTGGGCAAAAAACCAACGCATTGGATGTTATCAATGCAATTATGCCCTCTGAGATGAATTTGTGATGCTTAATTGTTTAAAATGAGAAGCAGTTTAGATAAAACAGAAAATGACATCACTCAACTAGATCTTTTAATAACATCAGCTTCAACTATAAAATCCATCCTTTTAAGCAGAGCATACTGAGGATTAAGCTGATGCACTGAAATTATTCCTGAGAATACACTGGTTGAACGGAAATCTAAATTGCTTATATGTAAATCCAGCAAAAATACCTCAACAACAAAGATTTGCAACATTAGACACTAATGGAATTTGATATCATGTCACAGCTTTTTGATAGCCCAGAGCTAATGACTCAGTGCCCTTCTGCATGTGCTGCTTTATGATCTTACGTTGAGATAACGGGATTTAAAGGAAAAACATCTCCCTAATGATGAAGCAAACTATTCTGGTAAAGTTCCCTAGAAATGACAGTCAGGTACAAATAGCTTTCCTCCACTCCTCACAGCTTTTCAACTCTACTATGACCTCAGCTCAGCAAACCAAATGGCTGGTAATGACATGTCCCTCTCCACCCCTCGCACCTCTGCTCTTCCTCACACCAAACATACAGACACTGGAGTCTCCTTTTAGCTGCTTAGATTGTACAAAAATGCCAACTGAGAACTAAATACCACTGTCTTACTATTTTCACTGTAGCAATTCCCAAATCAAATGGTTCCCATCAGTGAGAATTTCCTGGCGCCAGCTGGATTTCACAAATCAATCTGTAGGGGAAACGGAGAGGGAAGGGAAAGCTGCCTTGGTGCTGACATCTGGTTGGCATGCTACTTGGTGCTCTGCCACAGCTCTTCCACTGTCTTAAAAGGGAAGTCTTAAAAGTGGAAAGAGTTTCTTTTATCCCCATTTTCCTGTCCAATCTTCCCGCACCAAAGCAGAAGTAGGGGCTGCCTCACTAAAGTCTAGATTTAGCATTTAGCACAATATCATCCTAACCTTCCATTCCCTCTAGTTTTTAGACATTACTCACAATGTAGAATTCTACTCCCCTCCCTTCCTCCCTCCCAACAAAGTACAACACAAGCAACTCCAGCAGGATGTGGAGCTTTGCACAAAATTCTTTGAAATATTTTGGTGTGGATTTTACCTCATTTTGGGATCATCCAACCATAGGCACTAGCCTCCCTGTTTAGAAGCCGTTCTAAGCTTCTCACAAAAGCTAGCACAGAGCTATACACCCATGAAGACTAAAATAACATGCAGCCCATCTTCATAATTGCAGGACTATTCCTGTGAAACAAACAAACAGAACTCAATATTTCTGCTCCGTTACACCTAGCATCATGAGCTTTTGGGACATGCAGTCCCTGAAAAGTGTTCACACACTGTGTAGACGAGGCTCTCACTGACATGGGTTAGTGGTGGCCTTAGCAGTGCTGGGGAACGGTTGGATTTGATGATCTTAAAGGTCTTTTCCAACCTGGTTGATTCTACAATTCTATTCTACGAAAGGTGCTCTAAACTCTTCCTGAATGGCAGAGTCCAGCACTGGCAGCCATGCAATGCACAAAATCAATATATGGTTTAGAAGGAATTGTAAGAGTATCTACTGAGCATTTAAATAACAAAAGTCACAAAATTCCCCCAGTTGACCAATAACAAGCTAAAGTTTCCACACGTTCTTTGCAGAGCTCTTAGCAGAAGGTTCTTTGGCTCAGATCACCAGAATTGCGTAGATGCCCAAGCTTACTGGAATCAAGGAGAATTAGGAAACTACCTACTTTTGTGGATCTAAATCTTAGGAATCCTGTGCAAGAAAAATTCATTTGGCTGCTTACATGGCAGTGATCCCTGTATAGAACGACTGACACTAGCAAGTTACAGCTTTGCCCTGTATTTGATATAGTGTTTTGGTGTCAGTTAATTTTAGATTAGATTTACAAAGCCACAATGAGATTCTACTTTAGGAACCATTCCCTCCCAGATTCCCACCTGAACAGTGGAGTTCAGTGAGGACTTCGGGGAGTCAAGGCTGGAGCACCTCAGCTCAGGAGCATGCACCCCTGATATCTCATATTACTCAAGCTTGTTGCATTTTCTAGGCTCACTTAAAAAGACAAGTATTTATTCTGACATTTTCTAGCAGGCAAGAAAGTAACAGGGCCAATGCCATGGGCTGGGTAAGTATTTCGATCTAGCATGAGGTCATCTTGCTTTACATCCACTATATGCACAGCCAGAGCTAATTGCTGATGTGCTCAGTGCTCCATCACAAGCTCCGCCAGCAGTGTTTGGCATACAGATACTGTTTGCAGCCTCTTCTTCCATCTCCTGTGCCTGTGTATTGAGGAAAAGCACCTGTATTTCAGTAATGCTAAAAATGGGCATGAATTTCCACAGCACTGTTCAGGCTGTGCTTCATGGACTGCACTGCCCACAGCCCACTGAGAAAGAGCTGGTTTACAGCTTGTTCTCCAGAGGTTTTCATCCAGGCAGAGGCATCCTGTGCTATCAGAGGCCAACTGAACTCTGGTGTTGCTGCTTGCGCCTGTAGAAAAAAAATTGTCAGAAGGTGGAATTTGTCACTTCAAGTCTTTTGGACAGTCTCAGATGTGATTCTGCAGTTAAAGTTACCTGGCAATAAAGTTAGCCTGAACAGATACCTTCTCTGGCTCTTCTAACATTTGCAAGGGAGACTCTGGCAGAGCGACACCATCCTTCTACTTGGTTCTTAACACAGCCAGACCTTGAGACCAGACTTTGTTAACGGGCTCTGTCTCCTCTGGTATTTGCAGCCATTAAAAGGGCTTGTTCCAAAGTACATAACCCCACCTTTGGATGGGAGGGAGCTCCTTCTCTCATTACACCAATTCATTCCAGATTTTGCAGAGTTCAGCCCAAGCAGCTAAACCTTTTGCATTCCAGCAATCAGAACTTTCCGCGGTGGATTTTTGCATTGTATTCACTCTGGGGATCCGTGATTTGTATGATTTCCAGATGACCGTGGTCCTTTACCACACTAATCAGCTGGGTGCATCCTGTGCGGTGAGAAAGGCACTTGTTTGGGAAAAGAAATGCAGAAGAAAATTGCTTTGGCAAAAGATTCTCCGTCTCATTTCTAAAAGGAGCAGCTGAAATCAGGGCTGTAAGTATCCCTGCTCCCTCCCCTTGCCCGGCTGTTCTTTCCCTGCACAGGTTGTTCACCTCGCGTTGCTAAGCAACATGCTTGTCTCACACACTTTGCATCCCAGTGCAGAAGAAAAGAGGGCAAAAAAAGATGCTTCAGGGGCAAAATGATGCTGACAAGTAAGGAGCATAAACTTTTTCCTCTCCTCCATCCCTTTTCTCTCATGCTCAATGTCTTTCACGCTACATTAAATCTCATCTTGCCATTCTCCACCAAAGCAAGCAGCACAATCCCTGGTAACCGGAGCATATTCCCAGGATGACTATTAAGAAGAAAGCAGAATGAAGGAGATCAGCTCATGAACCATATTCTTTTCTGCTGAAAACTATTGAGATTTCCTCTGAACAAATAGCAGCACTCCCAAAGCACTGTTACAAATGCTTAAATCCTGCACATGCCACAGGAATCTAGGAGAGGTTACAGACACAGATCATTACGTATTGTGCAGCAATGTAAAATCCATTTTCCTTACATTTCTTATTATCAATCAATGGTTTTAAAATTTGACCATAAAGCATAACTCCCCCAGGCAGCAATTTATTTCTAATGCAAGCTCTCTGCGGTTCCTGAACTCTTTTTTTCTCCTGTTACTCACTTACACACACTATGAACATTAGGAAGAAATAATAAAAAGAAAACTGACTTCAGCTATTCTATGAATCTGAAGGTAACATTTCCATATGCTGCACTACTCCTGTGCAGGCCAGTGAGTAGAGACCAGTCTCACAGGACTATGGTTTGAAAATAACCAAAAGTTTACCCCCTTATATGTAGAGACATGTTTGTTCTAGGCAAACCCCCTTCTTCTGGCAGATCAAGTGCAATGTTCTGCTTTCCTTTAGCAATACTGATTCCCACGCTTTTTGGCCTGCAGCTTACAGCACTTCCCGTGAGCCACCATAGCGTCAAGCTTCCATTAAACAGATCATAAATGCAATACAGAAGTGTGCTTCAGTTCATGCCTTCGTTTGCAGTACTAATCCATTAGCAGAACATGATTCCTGGACTCACACACCAACAGTGGTAAACTGATCCCATCTTGGAAATAGATTGGAACACGGGTCTGGTTCTGAGCCTCAGTTTACCATCAGTAAAATAGACGAAAACAGTCCTTTGCTTCTGTACTTTAACCTATTTAAATAGAGTGCTCAGCACAGAGGCTGACTTTTGCTGCTACACCAGCTACACTCCGAACAGATAATACTTATTTGCCATCCAAACTACCTATAAAAGAGTTAAACTTGGTGACAAGATTTTGCCAAATCAAAACCAAGATTCGAAAGACCCAAAGATTTTATTACGGAATGAAAGCAACTGAGCATACTCCTGTAACAAAGCACCAAAGACAAATTTATCTAATTCAAGCTGTAATTTTCTAATTCAACTGGAAGATTTTCACATCTTCTGAAAATTCAAGGCTGAGGCGCCCGTGATTGAATGAAACATTTTGCTCGGCTCTACATTACTTTCTGAAGAAAGAGCAGAAGAGGGCACAGCACAGCAGTGGCAGTTGATACATCAATACCCCAGCAGTTTCACAACCTGGATGTGTGTGCTACTACAACGATCAGACACAATCAGTAATGCAGCATTCAAAACAAAAGACATGTCCCCCACTCTGTGCCCTTCCCTATGGTCTAGCATGACCATGGTACACTTTCTAGCAATCAATCAATCAATCAGTCAATCACCCTTGTCTCCTCCTACAACTTAATTGTAAAAGCTCTCTTTCCTGAGGTAAGGAAAGACCCTAAAAAAATCATGAAGGGGTGGGAAGTCTCTCCCATGGTCATCAGTACATACCTTCTCCAGCCAGAACCTGTGACTCCCTGCACCTGAGTAAGGATCCTATGGGCTGAAGGTGTCAGTTCACCTCTCCCAACTTCACTTTGCCTCACAGGTTTCTTCAGTCCAAAGTTCCTCTAAAGCAAGGCCCAAGACCAGGTATCTAATTCCACTCTGTCCATGCACTGTCTGCCATACAAGCCATAAATGGATTTACACTTCATGAGACCTGCAGCTATTGCTGTGTTCCAAGAGACTTCAGTTAGACTATTCATAAGCATTCCTCTACAGCAAGACAGGTTTCTGTCTTGTAACATGGTGGCATCTTCACATCAAAACAGAGCAAATATAACCTGTACTGACTCACAGCATTAAAAATAAAAATACATATATAAGTAAGAGGAAATAAGGTTGTGCAGAAAATACACAACTGTGACTGTATCATAGCAGACACTTGATTTGCTGAGTAACACAAGCAATGGGGAAACCAGAAACAGGACAAGATTTAGGGTGTTTTGCCCGAAGTTGTAAAAGTAACATATTTTGTTTCCAGTTCTAGCTCCTGGTCTCAGCCTGAAGGCCCAGAAAAACATTTAGCTATATAGTAGTCATTGTTCTTCAGTACAACCACTATCCTGTTTCACCTGCTCATTCACTGAGAGAGTAACACAAATCTCACCTAAGAGGACAGCAATAGGCATTCAGTTCTGACACATTAGTGGTTAAAATTGATGTTTGCAGGAAAAATGTGTTTTCACAGCCAGTCTTTTCAAAATAGCAGTGCAATCCATCGTGCGATCCTGTTAGAATGCTCTTCAAAAGCATCAAAAGAGCTCAGTGGAGAGCCAAGACCTTTAGAGCTAATTTAAGGTGATTAGAGGATTAGTGGGTTTAGGTTGACAGAACTGTGAAATGCAAAAAGCAGATTCTGAGGAGGCGAAAATATATCTTAAAACTATCACCCATATGAGTGTAAGAGAAAATGGAAATCTCTTTGAACTGCTCTAGAAATTCTTGGAGACAGCTGTTCCTCACACACACCTCTCACTAGCAAGGAAAGAAACTCAGACAGCAGCACAACTGCTCACTGCTGAATTCCTGAGGAAAGGCACTCCTGTAGCATCCAACCCCTACGAGATTTTTCTGTAAGGGTGCACCTTCAGTAAGAGCCGTATCGAAAATTAATGATCCAAAAGGACACAAGCAGGTCTGCTGACACCATCCACATCACATTATACATACCAAAGAAGGCAAGCCAGAAGGTGCCTTCCACCTTGTATCCTATACAAAAAAGATCATTGAAGGACCTTTACTTACACCTGAAACTGCCTTCTCTCTACTCAGTTCTGTGGCACAGTCCATTTTAGCCATATCTTGCCTAGCAAAGCATCTATTGTGCTCAAAATCTGCAATCTTTGATTGAAGCCAAGAGTTCTTGTCGCCAGCCATCAACAGCCGTTGGTTAAAAGCCAGGAAGCCAAAAAGAAACAGAAGAAAACTAGTACCAGCCAAGCCTTCCAAACCCAGGCCTGCATTTTCACTTCTGGAAACAGCAGTGGTTGTCTTCAGGGGTGCAGCAGGAGCCCCAAATGCAGGGGTGTGGGGAGGTGTGCTAGCAGCAGCACATCACTCTCTCATTAGCAAGTGCCTGGGCACTTGTGGGCAGCACCAGAAGACTGAAGGTAAGAGTGGAAAAGGTATCTAAAAAGCTCCACTTTTTATAAGGGAAAAAAAGCAGTAGCAGGTCAAAGTCTACTGTGCAGTACATGCAGGTCTGGGTACTGCATAATGCTATAAACATGCTATTTGGATGTTAACCTTACAGCCCATTTTAGCTGTAACCAGTTCTGCTTCCAAAGACAAACTCCTGAGAAGCTGCCCATGGCCTGGTTTCAGTGTGCGCTTGAGCCCAGAACCTTCCTGTGTGCTGTAAGCACCCCCAGAGCGTGAGCAGCAGCTCAGGGAGGGGATCCTGCCCCTCTGCTGTGCTCTGGAGAGACCCCCCTGCAGCCCTGATCCAGCTCTAGGGCAGCAGCACAAGAGGGACATGGAGCTGTTGGAGTGAGTCCAGAGGAGGCCATGGAGATGCTGCGAGGGCTGGAGCAGCTCTGCTCTGGAGCCAGGCTGAGAGAGCTGGGCTGGGGCAGCCTGGAGAAGAGAAGGCTCCTGAAGGGGAGACCTCAGAGCAGCTCCAGTGCCTAAAGGGGACTTATTAGAAAGATGGATTCAGTTTTTAGTAGGGCCTGTTCTGATGGGACAAGGGGAAATTGTTTTAAACTGATAAAGAGTAGATTTAGCCTAGATATAAGGAAGGCATTTTTTACACTGTGGGTGATCCAACACCGGCACAGGTTGCCCAGCAAAGCTGTGGCTGCCCCATCCCTGGCAGTGTTCAAGTCCAGGTTGGATGGGGCTTGGAGCAACCTGCTGTAGTGGAAGGTGTCCCTGCCTGTGGCAGGTGGTTGTGACTGCATGAGCTTTAAGTTCCCTTCCAACCACAACCATTCTATGATGATTCTACTTTACTGTTGTATCTATTAGTGGATTTACTCCATTACACAGAGACACAGAGAGAGTGTGTGTGTGTGTAAAAGACATGTATAATTTCCTAAGGACTGTCAAGCAATGAATGTAGACAAAGCAGAAGTGTCACAAGAAGTGTTAACAAATAAATGCCCAGATATAAAACAGGGAAGGTAAAACTACTCTAAAAATAATCAAGTTTTGGAAGGCTGGCCAAGACAATTAACAGTCAAAATACCCACAGGCCTTTGATGTACTGGCCTGCAGGGTTTAAGACTCTCTTTCAGCCCTCACCTTCTTACCTTCCCTGTACTCACGTTCCACTGAGTTCCAGCAGTGTGGGAGACCGCTATGCAGCTTTTCAGTCCCTTGGCCTACAACCAGGCAGTACTGAGCGAGGCAAGGAAAACCTCTGGAACAAAATCTGGTAACAATCAGCACAAGCTCCAAGCATTAATATGTTTTCCTCCCAAGAGAACATGTTAAATTAGAGCCTTCATTGTCCCAGTGAGGGATGTCACAGCCCAGTTGAGGCTGGGCGATGGTGGTGAAGCACCTAATGGGCAAGGATTGCCCTTTCGTTCATTGCTGACACTATTTAACACCAGCTATTAATACACGATGGCATTTTCTATCAAGGGTGTCATAAAAAGGTCAGAGTCTATTCCTGCAACTTGTATATATGAAGACAGGCTCATCCCTTAAGCAACACTAATATCCTACTACTTCCAGCCAGCTTACTCCAAGTACAGCTTTATTCTGCCAAGATGGAGGCATCAGAAACACCAGCCACCAGGAGCCAGTCACAGAGAAGATGATTTCAACAGCATTTTCTTCTTCCTTTCATCACCTCTTCTGTAAATAAGCATTCACAACTACAGCACATCTCCTGCTTCCAGAACAGGTCCTGTCAAGGCCTATCAAAGCCAGGCAAACTGCTTTTAGGACTTCTAGTTATAATATAATCTCTTCTTATGTAAGGCATTATTGAATGGCTCCTGATTTTGCCTGTTATACTGATCTGAAAAGTCTTTAGGTGACTAATTCCCAGCCTAAAGGTTGTGTACTCTGTATTCTTTTCATCTCCTCATTTACTATGAGTTGTTCAGCTGATCATTTGAAATCCCACTGGATTAGTCTTGTTCTCTTGGTGGAATGCTGTTTTTCAAACAGCAACTCGGAATACCCAAAGACAGTTGAAATTAGTAGTGTTTTAGGACTATTTGTACTAAGGTTAACAAAAAGTAACTGGGATTGAATGCCAAGTATGTTTTAATACGCAAATCAGAACACTGTAGAACAGAAATTGAGCTCAACCCTTTCATGGCCACAAATATCTACCAAGTTTTTCACTTTCAATTAAATCATTTCATTTGTCAATAAACTTAATGAAAACTTCTTTTGACACTTCTCATATTCTTCTGTGAACTCCACAGCAATTTTTTCTCAGCTCATTCCCATTCATTCATTTCAGTTTCTCACTTTGATGAGGTCCCACTGAGAAAAGACGATTTTGTACACAAAATGGATTCAATAATAAAGCCAAGACATTGTGGGCTTTTTTAATAATTAGAGAGCAACTGGAAAATGAAAAGCTTGCTAAAGCAAAATAAAGCACTTCAATGTTGATACGGACTAATGTGCAATTGACTTCATATATACTGTAGGTAAATGTATTGTACTGCAGGGCTGATGACCCTCAATTTATGGCACAGCTAGTCATATCTATTTCCCAACAGCATCACTACAAAGCTTGTTTTCCTCCTTTAACCAAGCCCTCAAAGCAAGCATCCATAAAACGGCAGAGGTGAAGCAGCCATGAGTGCAGATGTCGCAGCTTTCTCTCTTCAGAGGCAGTGATGAATCGGGGTAGGCTCACACAACCTCCGACACTGCAGTGCAAAAAACAGGATCTGGACACCACGGGTCCTGCCGTGCTTGACAGAGCCATGCAGGAATGTTACCCTCTCCATCCTGCAGAGAAAAAGGGCCAGTGCTTGCTCAACCCTGCCTGAAGCAGCTTCATTTTTATCAGTGCAGAAATAGGTGAGGACCATATGGGAAACTAAACCAAACACGTAACAAACAAGCATTAAGTATACTTGTTAATTAGAAAGACTGCTGAACAAGACTATTGTACACACTGTCAAGTTCATCAAGTAGCTGACAAATTTTGAGTTGAAAAAGCAACTCACTATAAAGGATTGGATGGGGCTTGGAGCAACCTGCTCTAGTGGAAGGTGTCCCTGTCCGTGGTAGCGGTTGGAACTGGATAAGCTTTAAGGCCCCTTCCAACTCAAACCAGTCTGGGCTTCTATGATAAGATTCTATGATCGTTTCTCATGACGCAGTGGCAGTACACAACCAGAGCAGTGTGCTGAGGGAAGGCAAGCTCTAGGAAGCTAAAATTCAGAGGCAGATTTTTAATTTTTGTCCAAATATGCCTTGGTTTGAACCCTTCCAGGCAGCACAGGAAGGGCTCTGCACTGCTGCACCAGCTCAACTACACATCAAGAAAGTGGCATGTGCCACTTTGAAGGGAGACTCTGGGAGAAGGGCTGGGACTTGAGCAAGCAGCAGCAGGGAAGCTTCAGGAAAGGCAGGCTTGACAGCACTTCACTTCTTCTGATCTGTTTGTTCTGCCCTCCTCTCTCAATGACACTTACCCAGGCACTGAAAGGAACAAAACCCACCAGGGAACAAACTGCCTACTCTACTCTGAAAAGACATTACATTGGTAAAATGGCAGCTGCACCAACAGGTGAAAATGAGCCCTATTTGCTACATTAAAGCCTTAATTTAATTTAGCAGAAAATCACTTGCAAATCAAGCAAACATATCACGAGCAGTTTCCCTTGTGTCTGGCCATGTCCAGAAACCACAGCCACTTTGTTTGCCATGCACTACTTTAACACAGTACCAGGGAAAAACAAAACACATTTTCCACTGCTACACTAGCTGCCCCTTAAGACTTATTTTGCATTTTCTATTCTGGCTTGGTCTTCCCTGGTCATAATAATCATCCTGATAGGCACCTTCACTACAAACTTGCTGCATGTCTTCTTGTATGACACAAACTCTTTGTTCTTTACAACCTCAGGTATTTCATTTCAAGCAGTGCTCATTTGGAAAGGCCTCAATTTGCATGACCCAGGAGCACAGCACGCTGTGAAAGGCTGCCACTACCACTGTCCTCAGCTCATGATTAAGAAGTGCTTTTTTGAAGTGAGGGCTCACAAAGGCCTCCTGCAGCTTCCCAGGTTTCAGGCAAACCTTTGACACCTGCCAAAGTCTGATGCCCATACGCATACACGACATTCAAACCACTGATATCCCCAAAATGACTTGCCACATGCAAGCTGTAGCGAGATGACTGGGCAGATTTACTAGTAAGTAATGATTTTATATGTATTTAAGTTTTAAATGAATGTATTTTAAATATGAGCCCTCATCTGGATTCTTCTGCTTTGGGTGTTACCTTGCCTTCGAACTCTCTTCTGTACCGCTTTTGTTTAGCTTAGTGCTGGAAGTTGACCTTTTATTGCAATGAGAAACAAGGTCATGGGCAAGGGAAGTACAAGACAAATAGGCCAAAGTAAAATATGATGGATTGCTTGAGTTATAACGTCCAACTGCTATTGCAGGCGTTATTCCTCATAAAGCACTCTCCTAAACTTTCTCCATGTAAAAGCAGCCTTTACATGTCATAGCATTATATTCCCTGACAATTTACACATTCTAAAACACAATTCCAACCTGACTCTTACAAAGGATGGTTTAATTTCTCCAGACAAACTGTGAAAGTATTAAACTCTACTTCAAATACGTGCTATGCCTTCCCTCCATGGCCTCAGAAGAACAACCCAGAGCTACATGTCCCTGATGTGCATGCCTGAGGTTTAGCTACAAAGCAGCCACTGCAAAGTGGGTACTGCTGAATGCTGCTAATCCTCCAAAGAAAATCAAATCAAGTGATTTGACCAGTGGATTTGTTTACGAGCCAGTGAATAAAACCATCCTGGCTGTAACTGTCCCTCCACACTGCCTCCCAGGGGTTACAGAAGCACTGTGCCAGACAGCATTGTTCAGATGGTTTAGATGACTTCGTTCCCTTGAGATGTCATTTCACAGGGACAGGTCCAAGCTGGCAGGAGCACCCACAGAGAAGATTGTACAGCAGGACCTCAACGGGACATCAAATTCCTTCATACACTGATCCAAACACTATGGGGGAGCAGAGGCAAATCCTGCTGCTGCAAGTTCCATCAGCCAACTCATTCTCCACATCAGCAAGTGCATCAGTATGTGCTGAACGAAGCAGTAACAGCCTTCACTAACTGTGCAGAAACAGTAAGTTAGGCAACATCTTTTATGCTTTGCTAAACTGTGATCAGGAAGGACAGAAAGTACATCGCTATTATGCATAGCATACTAGGAAATTCCCTGCAGGCAATTCAGCAAAATCTAAGGAGTATTCAAGGGGAGCATCCCCCAAGTCAGACCCTGAAAAAGCCATTTTAATCATGCTAAAAAACATACTATGTTCATAGAGGAGTTCTATGAACAGGATTCTCCAGAGGACTCTGCTCCATTGCCTTTGAAGGATTTAACAGAAACAAATCTGTAGTCTTCTTGTAGGATAACAACAGCTCCCTTTATAGCCAGCAGAATTTGTCACCTAGGAGCCTTTTAGCTCAAGAAGCAGGTCTCTAGCAGATCCAGCCTTGCAAGAATGAATCTTCTTGATCTCAGGAGAGACAGCTTAATAATTGCATCCATTTGTGTGTGTACAAGAATCCCATCATTACTACCACCAATTACTCAGTGCTATGCTCACTGATCAGAATCCTGCCTCAAAGACTTTGCCATCCAGATGTGAAACTGCAGTTTTCCTCTTAATGCCACATGGAATTTTGCGCTCATAGGCCAGCCTGTTGTTCTGAACAACTCTGGCTTCTTTGTCTCTCTCCCATGATAGAAACATTTCTGGGAGCTGGTGTATGCAGGTAATAGAGTTTTTTCCAGGGACTCTTCTTGTAAGGCCATTGGAGTAAGTTGCAGTTTGTAGAGTGCCAATCCACCACACAGCCATTGCTCTCTCACCCTTCCGAGGGGCCATTTCAGCCATCACTGGGTGACATCTATTCCTGCACTGGGGTGATACCAGCTTTCAAACAATTCTCAGCCTCATTATACAACAGGCTTCTACAACCCCAGATCTGTGACAGTTATCATTTACACTCAGGAGCAGTGCAATGATCTATGAACTGTGGAAGGTAACTGCAGCATCATAATTGTTCTTCCTCTAAATGTACTCAGAACAATGAAGACACTAATGGTCTCATTAACCTAATATTTCCTTAATGCCTCTATTATGTTTTTGGCAGACCATGCTTCATTACCTACTCAATTGACCTCTCTTTCTATCACAAACAAATAGTTTCTTGCTTGCCATCATGTTACCAATGCTTGGGGTGAATACTGAGAAGAGACAAGAAGAAGGGAAACCACTGTTGAACCACAGGGAAAAGAAGTTCTAGTGAAGTGGTCAAAACCCCCAGAAAGTTGGAGACTCAGCATAAGACAAAAATTGGACCCAGTTTTTCCTGGGTTACTGTTCAAACAACATTCCCTAATTATATTTTAATTAGTGTGTGAGTCTCTCTCCCTCTCTACATACAAAGAGGCATATACATAAAACTAAAGTGTGCTCACAGGTAGGCATAAATGAGAATAACCATTCCAAAGTTCTAAGGGATTCAACTAACACCAGAAACAAGCAAAAGACATAAAATGGCCTGGAAATCACTTTTGGGAAATAACAAGCTAACTGACTGCTCACTACAGGTACAACTCGATAGAGTGTAAAATAAGTGATTTACAGACACTGAATTATCAGCTGATGCCAGAACTGGTAGTTTAGGTAAAATCTTTCAAAACTCAAATTCATTCTCAGATGATGCTCAGTCAGGAAGTTTTCCCTCATACTGGAAAACCAAAGTGCAAAGCTCACCAGCAGCTAAATGAATAACAGTTTGTGCTCCAAATCAAACTGATAACACGTGAACCTCTGCAGAAAGCTCAAGTGCTGACATAATAAAAGTTGTTTCATCCATCATGATTTAATGATTTAACGAAAGTAAGGATTTTTAGGGAGAGGTACAGTTTTGGTTGGGTTTAGACCAATAACATGGGGATGAAGAAAAATGCTCATTTTGTTCACATAAAAGCTTTCTTTAAGAGTGAAGAAGTCTTCAAAGTTCAATGCAAGTTGAGAATGCTTGCTGAACTTCCTAACAGCCAAAACAATTAACTCTCTTGTAAAACAAAACTCTTAATTTCCTACTAAAGAGAAGAGGTGCATGTAATGCACCAGTGCCACCGGGAGCCACCAAATAAAGTTTCTCCTCTACTCTGCTTATAAAGCCAGGAAAACAACAACAACATCTCATTTATGTTAGTTCTTTTGGGACTACTGCAGGAAGCCCAGTGGGCTGAGGTGTTCCGCAACACCTCCCTCTGCTCCTCACTCCTAGGCATGCTGCACCAGTTCAGTGATTTTTTTCTTCTTTTAGCGCTATTCAATGGATAGATTCTTTCAATCAATTACTTTTACATGGTCTTCCAAATTCCACATCATTCTAAACATGTCTCAGGCTATTTTCTGAGTAGCTCTGCACTCTGACAAGTCCTGGCATAGAGAAGAAATTTATTTCCTCTAATCTTCGAAATTTTCCTGAAGCAATTACTTCCAAAGGTGTTCGGATGTCTGCCTCTATCCTTGGTGAATTCTTAGCTTATTAAGGTAGAAATGCACATGAGCTCCTGTCAGGGAACAGTGAAGTTGAGCCTGCCCTTAAATTGCAGATTTTCAATGACCAGAGTCTATTGTAGCTGCTGAATTGTTTTGTCAATTGTATACATTACTTCCATTGGTCTCCTGTGTGGCTTTACCTTGTAAAGTACTGCTACAGTTGAGGCTTTAGAGCTCTGATTAGACTTATTATTTTCAAGTGCTAAATAATTTTGCTGCTCATTGCATATTGTTTAAGCTGTGGCATTAACAGCCATCTTATACTATAAATCTGGCTTCCAGTAATCCTCAGTAGAGTCATGCAAAGTACAGACTGGATGTACCTACTCTTTTCCTCATACAAAGTCAATGGCAATGCCAAAACAGAAGTGAGATAATGCATATAATGTAAATACAGACTGAACATGTGTTAACTGTGAAAGATGCCCCTTGATACACAGCCCTGGTGAAAACCATGCCCTGACTTACCACAATGTCACAGCATTAATGGCAGCAGATATTGTCAAAACTCCTTAATGTCTACAAGGTTCATGACAAGACTCCTTTTGCCATTCAAAAGGTCTTGATTACGCTTCTCAAAGGAAAATAAAACTGCTCTACAAGCATTCTGGACTGAACCACAGCCTGTTTTGCTCCCTAAGCTTCACCTGACTCTTTCCTTCCCCTCTTCTCCTGCTCCCCCAAGATCCCCCCTGTGATCTTTCAGGGATTTGTGCAAATGCACTTTATGAAATCTAGACAGTTTAATTCTACCTACATCCTCTTTCATATTATTAGTTGTAAAGACTGAACTTAACACTACAAAGCAGCACAATCAAAGCTGTGCGCAGTAGTCACTCCTGGAATGACATGAACGTATGCTTGTCAACACACAAAGCACGGAGGCATCTGGAAAGAAAAAGACCAAGAATTAAACTTCAACTAAGAAAGCAGAATACGTGATAAGAGCAAGACATCAGCTTGCAGCCAAGATGGAACAATCATGAGCAACCTTCTATGAGAGAAGGATAAGCAGAAGGCAAGAAAAGAGGATTATATTGCCTCACTAGTTCTTGACATCACCTTGGAATAAGTCATTGTAACCTAAGAACCGAATACTATATTCCAGCTGACTGATAAATCCTGGTTTGCTTTGATAAGGAAGACATGTCACCGCAGCATCTGTTTCTTGAAGAAAACTGCTAAACTAATAAAGTTACAAAAAAGCCACGGCATGATTTTTCACTAGCTAAGTGAGCTATGGGGTGATGCAGCAGTACTGCTGCAGTGCCCACTTTTGGGTTACAGAGAAGGAAACCACTTTGAGTATACTAGTGCTGCACATAAATGCATACTGCTTGTCTCTGAATGGGAGCAAAAAGCAAATTCATATCTATAAGGAATGGTTTTTGTGTGCTATATTGCTACCAAAAACGCATGCAGAGTACTCCTTTGGAAAATAAGGTACACGTTCCTTACTGGTGAACCATCTGCTTCACAGCAGGTCTACAGTGTGAGAAAAAATCCACACCAGTAATATTTCAAGATGGATAGTTCTCACAAACTGCATTCTGCAGTCTTCATCCGTGAAAAATTCAACTGATAGTGCTCCTGTGGGGTGTAACAAGAGAAGGCTGGAGGCTTGAATGGCTTAGCTGAAGAAGCAAGGTGAGATCTGGTTGGTGATGACTTCACATCAATCCTGAGGCATTGTGGACACATAACAAATAGCCTGGCTAACATCTCACAACACTGATGCATCTTGTTGCAGTACACCCTCTACAAAGCTAACAGCACACTATTGCTGTATTAGACTGTGTATCTGTGGAGAAGAAGCTGTTGTCTGTCATGTTTATCAGTGATAGACAAGCATGGAATTAACATAGCAGCACAGGGCAGATTAATTAGGGATTTGGGGCTTCAGCTGGGAGAGGGAGGTTGCCCTCATTGGAGTTGGTTAGACTTTGCTGTTCTGCACAGACGTTAATGTTATATGGCTCTAATCAAGCGGATCACTGGCACTAAGGGGAGCAGATTCCAGTGTGCTCCTGGACTTGTCAGTGGTAATTCAAAACCCCAAAAATTCAGGACAACTGTATTCTGCTTTCTGGTCTCCCACCTGCACAGACTAATCCATTTCCACCATGTGATCCCTGTCTATTAAGCAAGAGTAATTCTTACCCACTGCTGAACAGTAAAGTTTAATTAACATTTATAAACTGCTGCCTAATACTCACGTGGAATTAAACAGAGAAAGAATGAATTGAAGAAAACACAACTCAGAACAAAGCTGAATGGAGAATGTAGGGCATACAGACATGGATCTCATTTTCCGCTTATGTGCGAAACAGTCTGAGGTACATTTTTAACCTTCCATTTGTGTAGAGGAGGAAAAATAGCACAAAACTTTAAATAAATACCAGTTTTTAAAATAGGTATGTGTGAGACCAGCCAGCACATTATCCAACAGAGAATAATACAGTAGCCCTCTTTACTTTTTGGTGTCACTTCTCCATCTCCTGCTTCCATACCATGGCATTTTCTGTTGCTTGTCCCCACAGTCTGTACTGGCATATCTTCTTGACCAGCTCAGAAAGCTTTGCCAAAGTCCACCACATTCCAGAGGGTAAGGCCAAATGGGTTTGACTGCTTCTGGTGACCTCATATGAGGAACATGCACAATGACTAACCAGCGTTCCCAGGTTTGGAGCACGAGCCTGTCAAGATTGATGCAAACCACAAAAATCAAAGGAACTAAATGTGGGATGCAAGTTGCTAACTGTTGCTTAGCAACACTACACTGATGTCACACAAATCATGACCTTAGCAACAGAGTCAACACCGTTCACACTGCTATCTGCAAACACATCATCTGGTGTGGCAGAGTACAAAATAACCCAATCCACAACCAGTTTATGCTGGCTTGAACATGCACTGCAGATGCTTGAACACCACTTGTGGGCAAAGAGCACATCTGCCTCCTGATAAGTTCTAGGAATGCACATGATAATTAAAGGAATAATCTTTAATAAATTCTGACCTTAAAGAAACAAGCAGTGGCAGAAGTGAAATAATTATGCCATGACTCAATCAGAGTTGCATGGCAGATATCAGAATTCTATCGAGAAGGAAATTTGGACCAGGGAGACAATAAATTGTTTTACCTCCTCATGCATCAAGCCTACTTTTTTTCTATTTCTCATGCAACATTTATGTTCCACCATTTTCTCCTTTAATTACATTTATGAACATACTAAGTTAGAGCGCAAACATTTTTTCTGTCCTTTCAAGAGAATTCCATAGTCCTTCACTAAACAGCAAAATTCAAAAAGCTTTGAGATATAAAATCCAAACTAAGTTTCTCAGTATGATGAAAAAAGCTTAAATATTTCCTATCAAATGTTCTACATATATATATTCAACTTTTTTCAACAAACATTAAATCACATTGTTTTGTCTTTTTTCCCTTTAACTGAACAGAATTATTTCACTTAATGTCAGCTTCTTATTTGGTGTAAAAAAGAGAACAGAAGGCCAGATTTCATCTCTTATCGCAGACCTCTGAGTGTGGAAAGCACTCAACAAGAGTGTTCTTGCCATTAGGCTAAAGCAATTCAAGGATGCTGCTGAGTAGACCTCAACACAACAAGCTACAGAAGATTCCTGAATACAAAATGCTCTCCACCTCTGGGTTTGCTAAATCAAACCCCCAACTTTCTCATCCACATCCTTCAGAGATCCAGACCAAAACCTGGAAATCTGGTCTCTTCCCACCTGCTTGCTCCCACTCCTAATAACAATAAAGAATTCCTGGTTTCCTCAACACTAAAAAACTAAGCCCAAGCCATTGGCCTACACTAAGCCTAAGCTTCAGTCTAGCCATCTGCAACCAAAAAGCTTACATCAATAATAATTGGTCTTCCATCTTTCTTCTACAAGTCCTACTGATTACACAGATAGTAGCATACCTGATTGCAGAGTTTAGTCATGGAACCTAAACGATCCCTTCTAATCTTGGAATTTTTCCTAGTTTTGCAGCCTATGTAGAATCCAATAATAAAGTCCTCTGATAAATGCTTCCTTAGATATTTACTGCCTGAACTAACACTGATCCAGCACGACTCTTCCCTTGTACCTACTTCAGCCAGGTAAAAGCAGTCAAATAAGAATGTCTCACATTAAGCATGTAGCAGAAGTCAACTATTTAGTTGACATAATATATAAAAGGAAAAATTGGAGTAGCTGGTCCGTAGCTGGAGCATGAGCTTCAGCAGATATTAATGACAAAATGGCCATGTTGGAGTAGTGGTAGCTTGAGTCTGCCAAATGGAAAAGGCTATCCCTAGGATGGCAGCTCAGGAAAAAAGGAGCTATCCATGACAGCCCTGCAAGAGGAAAAATACTGTAAGCTTGAATGGCTATTTCAAGTAACATCATTATTTCAGCGTAATAGTTTAAGGGATTTTCATGGAGCCTACTGCTAAAACGATACATTAATATTTGCCAGCAGATCCTCAGAGTATCACAGGAGACTAAGTTATACCAAGATAACTCACTATCACAGGAGACTAAGTTATATCAAGATAACTCACGTTAAATGCCATAACTGTGGTTAGATCAGAGCACGTTAGTCCTCAAGAAAATCAGCACTTATGTTCCACAGCAGACTGTGTCAGAGACCAAAACTCCACCCGTGCCCAAGACAAGAAACTGATTTGACGAGACACACTCAAGCGAGCTCAAAGGCAAATCACACCCTTTGTTGGAGAAGCAGCCCATTCCCAAGGGTCTGCCAAACTGATCTGAGAAAAAAACCCACATCAGTAAAATAAAACCACCTCTTTCCCTATCTTCCAGTCCAGAAGTCATTAGTTATCTGAGGGTATGGTGCAAGGACCTCCAGCCGGAAAGACAACCCATACTAGCGATTCACCTATTCCTTTTCTTCCTCTGCACATGAAATGAAAACAAAATCTTACCCATTTCTCCAGGGTACACCTTCTCAAGATAAACAGGCGAAAAAGAACAAAAGAGCGCAGCAGTTCTACAGTGGCTAACACAGTAGCTGGTGGTCTGAAGAAAGTTCAGGCTTCTGAAGTCAGGATTATAATTAAAAAAAAACCCTAACTTGAAACAAGGTTTAGCTTCAAGCTACTTATGTGGAGAGTGCTTGAAAATCTATTCTGAGTGTATCTTCATGGCTTAAACACAGGAATAAGTAAAACAATATTATAATTTTAATAAGAATCTTAGTATTGATTCTCAAGTCATGACACTTGGAGTTGGAATCTGTTAGGCTATTTTTACTGTTCATATAGAAAGGAAACCTGAATGTGCCCTGAAAAGCACCTTTCAAAGACCTAAGTACTTCTATGAGTAACTCCTGTACCCTTAGGCAACCAGCTCATACTAACAGTTCTGGCTCTTCATAAATCTCAGGGAAGTAAGGCCTGCTGACAGCATTATTCTTGGGCCTGGCTTCCTACTGATGACATTTCTTTTCTGACTCCACTGCCTAGCTGAGCTGCCTGCTTAACTGCTGATTTACTGCTCCCTAGTCTGTGGCTTGACCATATTAAATCATCTCTGTCATCTTCCATGTCACCCTGTGCTTATTGTCATGAGAGCTGATATTACCACTGAAGGTCTGGCACACCTTCTTATAACCTCAAGAGTTCTTCAATGCTCTGATTGGTTTTCCTTCCCTACCTTTTCATTACATCTTCTTGCAGCTTAGATTCTGCATGTAGTCTAAGCAGCCTTACTGCATTTACTATCACATCACTGGAAGGTATTCTGCTGTCACAAGTATATTGAAACAGGTAGAAGCCAGCATGGTGAGGAATTTACCCAAAAGTACTACTGGTATTACACAGAGTGCTGCCACAAGACTGAAAGTATGGGCAGCCTCTTGTCTTGCCAGTCAACTTCTAAATGACATAAGAACAGACTCTGGAGGACTGCAGTCTCTGATCAAATTTAAATAGATTGCTGAGATAAATACTAGAGGCAGTGACAGGACTTTAAATCATCAAACCATCAAAGCTATCTAAAAATAACCAACTGCAGCTTGCAGCCACTTGATTCCAATTTATACTTTAAAGAATTGAGGGTTCAATTATTTCCAGGTTGCATGTTTAATTTCCTGCTTTTTATACAATTGTAGCTCTTGGGACATTTTATGCCATAAGAAAGGAACACTGCCCATCTCTCACTTCTTTGAAGTGAGATCGGTCAAAGGAGTGCTTCAGATGTTTAAAACTACCAAAGTGATGGCTTGTTCTGCTGCAGCAGGCAGAGATTTTGGGAAAGGGGGCATGCAAGAGGGATTCCTACATTCTCTGCTACCTGCCATTTTTTGACACGACAGTGCAATGGCTCAGCTCCGCAGGGGGAGGTGCTGGGCTTTGAAAACATGTCATTACAGATGTCTAGTTCTGCTTAAACAGCTCCAGCAGTTTAAAGGGAAGATAGGCAGTAGTCAAAATGCCTGCCTGTGACTTAGAACACAGACTACTGTCCTGTGCAGCTCTTTTGAGCCCTAAGACACATCTACAGTAACAAGCCATAGAAGCAACTGGGTTAGCAATGAATAACACGTAAGCATGCACATGAATAAAAGCAATATTATCAGTTCATAGCCTATGTCCCAAGTGCCCTAAACCATAATCAACTACTCCTATCGAGGGAAAAAAAAAACAATCTTACCTCATGTACAGAAGTTCCACAACTTGTAAATCAGTGTGTCCACTACTTGCTTTTCAAGACAGAAAGAAACTCTTAAGCTAGCCTGTCTCTGCAGATCCAGAAAGATGTTCTTTGCATTTCCCACACAACTACAGTGGTTGTTATCAGAAAGCAGGTGGCACACAGACATCGCAGCATGCCAGCAGAGAACGGGGACGCAACAGGTGGAACGCGAGGCATTCCAAAGGCTTTCCATGCTCTGTATTGCAAATGATGCATCCTATAGGTACTGCTTTACATTCTTTTTAGCAACAGGGTCTGGTTTTCTGATCACATTGCTGATTCCCAACAGTGATGTTTTCCATGCTAGCATGTCTCTCACCTGTCATTATCAGAGAGGAGAACTTGCTCTTCTCGGTTGTCTGCCCTTGAACAGGGATGGCAGCCACAGCCTCATCAGGAATTCAGCTGAAGAAATGAACATCTCTCTGATCAGTGCTCCTGACAGCTACTGATAAGCTGTCTTGTTCCTCTTGTATACAGCACAGCTCTTAATTTTGCATTATTTTTTTCCCTGCACTATCAAGTACAAAACAAGAACTTTCTGAGCTTTCAGTTGTGCCTTTTGCATCATACATAGCACACTTGCCTTTTGCCTCTCCAAATATCAGGTGAGTACAGTAGAATTCAGAGTCAAAACTTCATGCACAGGAAAACATTTTCCTGCTTCCTTGCAACTGGCTCCTCATGTCAATATTTAGATCATTAGGGACCTCCTTTTGTCGCATTCAGAAGTATCCTGTTTAAACACTTCTTGGTGGGATATGAAGCCTTCCTGTCACCCTAGGATTTTCACAGGCAAAGAAAAAGTAAGTGGCTGAAGGTTATCTAGATCTTAACAGCTTCAGAGAGATCACTGTTGTACTGGTGACTCTCCTGACTGCTCCTGCAGGTTCTTAAAGCTGACGGATTGAGGTAGGCACTTACTTATTCAGTAAAGAAGCTGATTTAAGTCCCACTAAAATGCTGCAACCCTTTTCTACAGACCTTTAAGTCAAACTTTCTGTATAGATGCTTTTCTACACTTCAGCAGTTCTGCAACAGCTTCTACCTCTTCCAATTAAGGCAGTCCCAAAGCCATCAATACTTTTTTTTCCTGAAATATAGCACAGTGTATCTGTTGCAACATTAAAGTCAGAACACTTCCCTAGAGTGGTATACCCATCATCACCCTATACCTTCCCAATTTATTATCATCATTTCACCGACTCTGCTCTTCCCTTTGCGTGCATAACTCACACTAATGTAAGATGTCACATTGCACAGCCAAGGTTTTGTACACTTAGTATCTGCACAAATAAGAAATGCACCAAAAAGGCACTGAATCAGGACACAGCTGCAGGGCCAGCATAGATGTGTTTCAAAAGCACTGTTCTGTCAGAGACTGAAGGAACATCAAGGAGATGGCTCACATTAACATCAATGGACAAGCCATTTTCTAGCGGCTCCTTAAGTCATCCATCATGGTGCTGTCATGTCATAACTAAATCAGAACTGATCCTATGAAGATTTTGAGCCCTCTGAACTATTATAATCTCTAACATGTGCAAACTGCACATAGGATAGCAAGTGTTGGGGCTGGGATTCCTTGTTAAAGGTGCAGGTGAATGAACACAACCCAAGAGCATGTTTGTAATAGAAGACCTCTAAGTACAGGCAAATGGGACTTTGCCTCCAGCTGCACCTGCCTTTATATATTCAAAATATACCTTGGTTTGATGAGTCATTCCCAAAAGCTTTGCCCCAAGGAAAAACAATCTTCCAAGAACTCTGAATTCTGACATGAACTCCTAGAAATTACCTCTTCAGGAACTCTCCTTCTGGGAGCACTGGTGAGTGGATGACATTTGCAGTAGCTCTGGCCCATAAGCAATAGCAAGAACAGAGCAGCGAGGAACTGATTTCTGTCTCTAGACTAGCAGGCACACTGCAAGCAAGCAAAACCACTAAAATATTTGTCATATCCTTCACTCCACCTTTAAGTCTTTAAAAATTCAAGTTACCAATTGTGCAATGCTTACATCTGTAAACCTGTGTTCATGACTTAGGATATTAGTACCTACACAGAGCTCATTAGCTCCACAAAGGGTAGCAGTCTGTCAGTACTGTGTCACACACTGAGATCATGCACTTCAGAAGAGGCTGATTAACAGAGGAGATACAGTTGGGTTTGGAGACTGGTAAATCACAGACTGGTTGTTTAGTTTATTGCCTCATTCAAGATATCACAAGACATTCAAACAATTAGAATATATGACACAGATGTGCTGAATGATGTCTACTCTTGTAGTGTCTGACAATTACAATACTCCACCAAAGAATGCAACAGTGATTTCTGTGTGATACTGCTTGAACAGACTCACCTCAGAATGAAATGTTCACTGCCCAGATGGATTGAAACAGGTATGTGCTGCCCAAAGGAAATTTCAGACTCTACTGCAAATACAGAGCATATAAAATGAACATCTACAGTAGAGCAAGATTCTTCCAAGCAGCTGAAGCATGGATCTCCATCAGAAAAAAGAGAAAGCAAGCAAAAAATATAATATATTATATAATAATATAATGGTGTAAAATAGCATGCAAGAAGAGAACTCTGTCTTTATTCATAATTATGAATTGAAGATGCAAATGAAGAAAAAGGTTATCTGAAGGACAGAATTGGTTGCAAGACTTCCTGAAAGCCTTTTTCTTGGTCATTTTCTGGGTCCTTTTTCCCCTCCTCTAGAGGAATTCTTCCCCAAAAGCACAATTTTGGAGAAAATAGGAGATTTGTAACAACTATATTTGACTTACAGAGGACCAAAAGTATTTATGCATCCTTGAAAGTGTGACACTTATTTGGATACAGGGGGTTTGTTTTCAGGTTCATGTTCCCAAGAACAGCATAAGTGCCCTGTGATCAAAAGCAGTCACAGAGAGGGGCTCAAATGCTTGCCTGGAAAAAGGCCAAGCAGTGATTGTTTTGCCTGCCTTTGTGCAAAAGGTTATGGTTCAACCCCTTTAAAAATGTTTTCAACCCTGTTAAAAGTCTCCAGAAACAGTAAGTACAGTTGTTCCCATTGGAAAGTTAGAGATGTGCCAGAGAAAATTACTCGGGGGTGAGGGGGGATGACACAACAACCATTTCCCACTCAAGAAAGTCACCTTGACACATAAAGACTAAACCATGCTGGCAGAGCTGCTTAATAACAGTTATGCATTTACTTGCCATGACGGCTGCAACCCACTGTGGTGCAGTTAAAGAGAAATGAAAGGGCTGGAGAAATAGCACACCCAGGTTTTAGGGATGGAAGCTGTGCAGTCATTTCCTATCAAGTCTTCACAAATGAAAAGAGCAAAGTAAAAGCCACATAAGAATTCCCCCAGTACTTGCTGGGTGTTGATCTTCAGAGGTGTTTGGCTGTTCTTCTGGGTTTGAGGCAAGATTCACCCTAGCAAGGGCAGTGAAAAAAAGCATAGGGGCATTGAGGAAACTGCTCAAGCCCAAACTCTGCTGCTGTCCCTTATGACACATTTCGGATCTGCAGCTGGAAGCAGCAGTAAATGACAATGAAGGTGGCGATGGTGGAGACTGGAGAAAAGGCCAGAGCAGTAACTCCAAGACAGGATGAAACCAAATTGGCAAGACATTCGTAGGAACCAAGCACGTCAGGAATCTCTCCTCCTTCAGCAGGTATCTGAGTAGTAGCTGAGGCCTCTGGAACATAAGGCACTTTTTAGTTTGGAGTTCAACTTCCATGGAGCAGGGACAAGATGTTCTGCTGTTGTACACCAGCTGGTGGCTACTTCAGAACACACAAAACAGCCATGAATTTCAGGTACTACTGAGACATCAGTCCCTGAACACTTACACACTGTCCTAGAGGGACTTGAAGCACTTCCAATTTATTATTGGACTAACATTCACCTGTCTTTATGCTTGCATGCCCTCTTTTTGCATTAGTTGTCTCCAAAGGATCACACTGTACACAGTGAATACACCTACAGGAGCTGTGTTTTCCTGGAAGCAAGCCAGGCAGGTATCATCCAAAAAGGTATTGTTTCAGAATTATTATTTAGTTGCTCCTTTCAGCTCAAGTTCCCTCCAGACTGTAAAAGCAATGCTTATCTAACCACGCAGCAAGCAACTGCTTCAGGCAATTCCTCTTCACCAATAGACTTGATTATCAAGTAGAGATCATCAGATGCTCTTTGTGAAGCATTCATCCCCATAGGAAAAAAGCAAACCCATCACAGCTGAAACAGGCAAAGTTCAATCAAGTTGTTTGTTGCTGATGGGTTCCACAACAACGTGGTCAAATCCAGTACCCACCTTTGCCTTTGAAGTAAGGATTCCAGTAACACTGACATGAAGTCAGGCACCAGGGTAGTGAAGTGCCAGTACCTTCCCACACACGCCTGCAAAGGCACTTTCCAACACCAAAGTGGTCAAATTCAAACCCCTAATGAAGCTACAGTCTGCCAAGAGAGCATCCTAGTCCCAGGGCTCTCTGTGGCTTATACAAAGTGGAACAGCATTAACAAGAGAGAACAGTCTGCCAGCTAAGCTGCTTCCTTGATGGTTGGGAGATAGACATTGGTTGACACGCCCTCAGATAGAAGCAGGAATTCAGTCCAGGTCTCCCACATTATGGAAAACATGAGCCAAGAGTTAGATTAGGCCAAAAATAAGGAAAAATAAATATATGAAAAATAGAAAAGGAGAGCTACAAAGTTTTGTACATGATACTGCAATCTGGCTTGTTCATTTCTTTCTTAGGTTCCTCCTCAGATTTAAATGGAAATGTCCATTTCAGGATTCCATTTTTTTCTCATTTCCCCCCTGCCTAATATTTTAAATTCAGCCTTCTCCAAAAAGATTTAAAAATCAACAATTCACACACTATGCTTATAGCTGAAGGCCAATGCTGCTGGAGAGTGAATTGCACTGAGCTCAGACGATGCAACATCAAAGCATTCCTGGATTACACATTACCTCCTAAAAGCATTAATTTTATAGGCAGGAATGGTCCCATGGGGATGGAATATACCAACAACAGATCTGTATTCCATTGGCTTTTAGAAAGCTATATAAAGTGACTGTCAGACCCCACAATACACAGAGCAAATCCAAACTCCGCAAATAAAAAGCCTAGTCAGATAACTCAGTTATTTGCTTTTTAATGGCAACAATATCCTCCCGACACAGGCTTTGCACCAAGTGCTGCATTGCATGGGACAATGGCTTGGAACAGGCAGACACAACAGTCAGGTAAGGAGCACTGACACCTCTCTCCCACCAAAATGGACAGCCCACAAGTTCATTTGTATGACTGACACAATGCATGGCTCACCACACTTCAGCACTCTCCTGCAGCGTCTCAGCATTCATCCTCTTAGCCAGCCATCAGAGATTTTAATCAAAGGTTGCAGAGCTCACAAGATATTACCCACATCCTTTCCAAGTGGCCCTACAAACACAACTATGCTGCTAGTTGAAAGATCAGGAAGTCTCCATTCAGCATGCGCAAAGGAAATAAGCTCACTACTACTCCTGGCATAGATGGGCTCATGTTTGAAGTGCAGAGCCGTGATTAGCGACACCACTCTACCCAGTCAGAACTAGCAGCCCAAGTTTTCCTCCCACAGGAGGTGGAATTTCACTGGTTTCCCTGCATGAAACATGAAAAGCAGAGTGAAGCAAGCTTTCCTGATGATGAGCAAGCCTTGCTGTTCAAACAGACTTAAGCAGCACTACCATATTTAAATGGAAAGGTGCAGATTCTCAGATAATGTATTCTATCAGAGCTTCACTAGGTCCATAAAGTTGTGTCCCTTTATCCAAAATAACTACCTTCCCCAAACACTTTCAAGATCCTGAAAAAGATCAGGAGGAGGCAGGAACTGCTGGTGCAACCAGGGTTTGACCCAACATTAATATACAGCAAACCAGCAGTTTCAGAGAGAGCATCAGTTCAGTAAGTTTTAATGCAGATTTGTCAGAAGGCAGTTACTGGAACATAATTCATCTAGTAAAATGCAATAATTGGAAATGTTGTAAATCTAATTTGTCTTAGTAATATTCTTGTAATATTGGCACAAATTACTCTTTTTTTAAAGAAAATCATCAACCAAGTGAAATTAAAACCCTTCCCCTAAAACAGGAAGATACACAGATATTTTAACATATTGGTTTGCAACACAGAGCACGATTGCCAGGAGAAACATTCCCAAACTTCTTCTGTTAAAGAGACATTATTTAGTTAGTTATTCTATGAAGGGCAGCACAGCTTTGGACCTGCCTGACCTCCAGTGTAGCAGAGACCATATTATACCAACCAGTTACAGCCACGTAGAATCCCATAGTTTTCATACCTGATACCTAATTCATGTTTATCTGGATTCAGCTCCTATTCACTGACCTATACGTTCCTTCAGTAAAGAATCTTCATATCATCTCCTTAATATCACTGTAAATTCTTCTGTAAAATCACCACTGTAAAATCAGAGGAAATTACACATTAGCAATGAAATCCAGAGGTTTGGAGGTTTTAATGTACATGCATGCTTCAAGTTAATGCACTCCAGGTGATCCTCGCTACTACACCAGGCAAAGCTGAGCCTGTGAAATAAGCTACGCAGATTTTGGCAGGGTCGGAGCCATGGAATTCTCTAATGGTAGAAGCCGAACACACATTTTCCATTCTCTTGCATGAAATGTAAATATTTTTAAGTTTTGTGCTTTGCTGAATAATTGCTCCATTTGGTGTTTTTTATAAGGGAGTAGGAGAGCATGTGCTGGAGAAAAGACATGGACATTTGTGGACATTTGTATCCTATAATCAAGGTACCATAGAATCAGAATCACAGAATGGTTTGGGTTGGAAAGGACCTTAAGATCATCCTGTTCCAGGTGCCATGTGCAGGAACACCTCACACTAGACCAAGGTTCTGTCCAACCTGGCCTTGAACCCTGCCAGGAATGGGGCAGTCACAACTTTTTTGGGCAACCTGTTCCAGAGCCTCACCACCCTCACAGGGAAGAACTTCTTCCTTATATCCAAGCTGAACTTCCTCTGTTTCAGTTTAAACCCATACCGTGGGGAAGAAAATTAAAACTCTGAAGGAGCAGATCTCCTAAAGGCACTTTTGGAAGCTGAAAGACTACTTGCAATGTCAGTTCTTGGGCAGCCAAAGCCTTTCAGTTCAGCATTAATCAGGTTATATTTTTATTAAGAAGAAATAAGTGACTAAAAAGTCTGAAAATTAAGCAAAAGCAGTGGATTTAGAAGTAAAATTTTTTCATTAATGTAAATTTTTAAGTGTGCTGGATGTGTTTGGGCATGAACTAGTTTTAGAGGGGTTTTGGTGAATAAACCAAAGGCTTTATCCCAGGTAAAGCAGCTTGGCAAATAGAGACTGTATTGTTTTACAATTCCACTTATGATCACCTAATGAAAATTAACAATGTGCATTATTTTTAATTAATGTGTTTAATTAATCTGTAAGATCTTTATTATTCTCAAGTTCAGGGTGAAATTAAACTGAAAGGTGGCTGACGGAATGAACTCAAGTATGCACCATTTCTGGACTACACTGCAGACATGCCATGATCATGAGAATAACAAGGCTGTTTCAGCACCCTTGGGTAGGAGTAGTCTGTTTCATTGACAGAAAACATGCATTTGACATTGTACTTTTGCTTCTGTAAGAGTTCTGTACTGTACGCCCAAACTTGGAGCAGAAATCAGAGCAGAAATCATGTAGAACAAGACAAGGTGAACACATCACAACAATTACAGCCCTAAGGACTGAAGAGCTATTGCGATGGGTGAAATTACAGCTTGCAATGGATTAGTGCAACAAGATCAAGTGCAAGGTCCTGCACCAGAATCAGAGCAATCCCAAGCACAAATACAGGCTGGGGGAGACTCTATTGACAGCAGCCCAGAGGAGAAGGACTTGCGGAGTGTTGATCAACAAGAAGCTCACCAAGACCCAGCAGTGTGCACTTGCAGCCCAGAAACCAGCTGTATCCTGGGCTGCATTCCCAGAGCATGAGCAGCAGGTCCAGGGAGGGGATTCTCTTACAGTTCCCTGTTACTTAAGACCTAAAATTTAATGGAATTAGATCTTCTTTACGTGTTTTTGAATTCCTTCATGGATTTGGAGAGTTGCTGGGACTCACAGATGACTCCACGTTAACTCTTTCAGTCCTGAAACACCTTTATAGCCTTTTACATACTGCCTTATGAATTCTCTTCCAATAATTCATAGTCATTCTGATAGATGGAAGCACCTTACACCACATTACACGCTAATCCACTTACACTCCTGTTCAAATACTATTCAATGACTGCAATGTATATACCAACTACTCCACATTGTTAATTCTATTCTATTCCATTCCATTCCATTTCTATTTCTATTAACATTCGCACCCCAGAGGACTAATCATCCTTGCAAGTACTAACGCCAACCACAGCTACCCTCGTGTCATCTTGAGAGTTACCTTTGTCTAGACCAGCTGCTCAGCTAAGCTGTACCACGGAGAGGGACTCTTCATCATGGACTGTAAATGATAGGACAAGGGGTGATGGGTTTAAACTGAAACAGGGGAAGTTCAGCTTGGATATAAGGAAGAAGTTCTTTACTGTGAGGGTGCTGAAGCACCAGCACAGGTTGCCCAAAGAAGCTGTGGCTGCCCCATCCCTGGCAGGGTTCAAGGCCAGGTTGGACAGAACCTTGGGCAACATGGTCGAGTGTGAGGTGTTCCTTGCCCATGGCAGGGAGTTGGAACAGGATGATCTTAAAGTCCTTTCCAACCCTAATTATTCTATGATTCTATGTATATGCTACTTCTCTCTATTGATATAGTATACATATGCATTTATTTTCAGCCATTATTAGGTCTTTACTAGAGTTACTTGGTCGCTGTCATTTGAAGTTAAATATCTCTGGTTTTGAAAACTACCCCCTTAAAAATTCATGTGTGTGCTCAAAATGAAATTCTAAATTTAGAAGCCTGAGTAGTAACCCAGAACTCTGAATCCTACTCAGAATTATTTCATAGGCCAGAATCACTACAGAAGACCAAAAATTTAGCTGCATTTGAATATCCACAACACTAGAGGACACATGACAATTGTTGGTTTGATATAAGAGTAAAATAAAACACAAATCTTACACAATAGTAGTAATCTTGTTAGTGGGAAGTGTGCAATCATATGCATAGCATTGTCACACAGGTGAGCTGACCTGAATGACTGGCTTACTGGTATCTTTCTGCAGATGCAGGTACTAAATAACAGTCCTTCTCTCACTTTGACTGTATAAATCAGACACACCATTCACCTGGCTGAGTTTGCAGAAAGATTCTGTCACAGAAAATGATGCAGCAGGAGGCATCAACAGGTTAATGACAGAGAATCCCAAAGCACTGCTACCTTCTTTACCAGTTTCAAACACCTCCTTCTTGAACTCCTTCAATGCTTGTAACATTAGCAGAGTTTTGCTCTCAGCCCAAACTGAATGGTATTGCGTAACAGAGCAGTTTGGTATCACAGAGAATAGTGTGGTGGAAGAGATAAACATGAAAGGAGCTACAAGCTAGGAAAGAGCCTTTGATATCCTGCAGGTTCTCAAATATTTCTGAGCCAGAAATACTTAGTAAGAGGAAATACATTTGCAAAAAGCACTGTTACCCAATGCTCTCCACTCTGCATGATTATCTGAAGCAAATCATTGTCATTGATGAATTCAGACAGTGAAGATTGAAGGCACTCAAATACACAATGTGAGAGCCATAGAAAGAGTTGAAGCAATGTTTGACTGGAGGAAATAGTCTCTAGCATATCTTTAAATCTAGTTCTCCACCACAACCATCATTTATCTTTGAGGTTCAGTGGCGTATGTGAAACTAGTTAGAGGATTCCCTCCAAGTCCCTAGTAGAAATAGAAGCTGTGTTAGGGTTTTTTTAAAGCATCACTACAAGTCTTGAGCTTGTCTCAGCTTTCAGCAGAGCTCCATATGGCTCAATACTCCCACAGCTGCCAAGCAAAATACATTCAGCAAATCCACTCGAACTTTGCATCAAAATGACTAGAACTTGGAAGCCTATGAGTAGTGCCTATGAAGGCTCATGTTCAAAAGGCAGCACAAAAAACCCTACAGAAGCTTTAGCAGTTGCTTATACATGAAAGAAGAGATGCTAAAAGTATATTAAATATCTCCAATTCACTTAGCCAAGAGCAAAGAGGCAAACCAGGGCTAAGCCACCTGAGACTATGAAGCTTATGTTGGAACAGAGTTAGTAACCCAGGAGCTGAAATTCATAATTTTTATTCCAGAAGCCTTCCTTTTCAGAAGTCTCCAACAGTTATTTTTCTAATTAAATATGCACCATATCACTAGCCTTGTGCGCACATGCCTTAGAAACATCCAACTCTTCTGAAGACTTCAAAATCCACAGGGTACAAAACTGTTGAAACATTTGTAAACAGAAAAATTCAAGCAGGAAGAAGGTGGATCCTAAACGCAGAAATTGTGGGAGCACAAGACTAAGATATACAACAGAACATCACAGACATCTTGTTCATTACATATCGTAGTAAGCGGAAGCAAGGAAGTAGACAGACAACTACACACCTTCCTTTTCTTGCTGCGGAATACACCTGTCCATCTGGATCCATAGAGGCCCTGATGGCAGGCGAGATGCTGTTTGCCTCACCCTCGCAGAAAGGCAAAGTCTTCCCTCAGGCATTTGGAAGGAATAAAGTACACTGAGTAGAAGGAGCAATTAGATACATCTGTTGAGCGTTTGCCTCTCGCTTTGTGCTAAATGGGAAAACGCTGCTCGCATTTGTAAAGCTGTAACACTTGTCCCATTTCAAATGTCTTTTCTTTTGCCAAGTGAACTCTCAAAAATTAGATATTATTGTAGAAAGCATTGCCTAATGAGCCAGTGTCATTTAGAATATTCAGATTTATATTACTACCATCCAGCTTCAAGCCCTAAAAATGCCATTAATAGGCTTCAGAAATACATGGGATGGTCACAAGGACAATAGACCGGGGTTACAGCTGTTCTTGCAGCTGCCATAAGCTTCACACGCTCCAGAGATGACAGTGATTGATAGTCAAATTACATTGCCAGTACTTTTCTGTGTCAGGCTCATTATTAGACACAATGCCTTGGTTGCTCTTGGGAATTTGCTTCATTTAGCTGTTCCCAAGATGAATCCTCCCATCCCCATCAAATAAGTTCACATAGTAGAATAAGATGACAAATACATATCAGAAATAAACACTTGACGCAGTATGAACAATACAACCAATAATATTTGATAATAAATGAAGAAAATATGATAAGATGCAACCACTTACTTAAAGAATCTATTTTGAGGGCTGCCAAACTTTTCATGAGTGGCCTTTTTGCATTGCTGTGGCTTCACCTTTTAAAGAAGACTTCTATTATATTCATAATATAATTAACAGTGGACTTTTTGGTAATAGATTCTTCCATTCACACCAATATTCCAAGTACCCTTAGTCAATGCTTCTTGTTTTACGTAGAAATGAACCAAAATTCTCTTCCCACATCACCAGTCAAGATGAGGAACTACGCAGCTGTGAATAAATACAATGGGAATAGCAAGCAGCGACACCTACAGGGATTTCCTGATTCAATATTTCCATTCTCAAGGATTCAGTCAACTGTTTAGTGATTCCTTCATTCTGTTTTTCTTGATTGGAATTAAGAAAACTGAGCTTTTGCTTAAGAAGACTTCTTAAGAAAAGTCTCAGTTTTGTTGCTTATTTCTCGTCCTCTTTGAGAACAGAGTTCAGAACAAGTTAATCCTGAAGAAGCAGCAATTTTCCCCTAATCACCAAGTCTTTACAAGTATTCAGAGTTAGAAAGCAAACATTTGTCAGAACCCATGGCATGGTTTTAGTTGTTTTAATGATAAATGGCCATAGGAAAGTTACTCAAGTCTGGAGAAGAGACCTACAGTTGTTGCACTGCTCTGGAGCAGAAAGCCCACCACTGCTGTGCACACCACGAACTGTTCAAGCTTTCCTTTGTGGTGATCAGGAAGTCTGGAAGCTTTATTTCCCATACCAACAACACTGCCCAGGTTAGAAGCCTGTGTTAGAAGCTCAGACTGGGAAGGCAGATGTTCCTGATCACTCTGGGAAACAAGGTAGTGGGCAGAAGAACTTGTAAAAGGACACAGCACTACCACAAGTACTAGCTCAGTGAGGAAAATTATCTGATCCTGTCTCTTCCTTTGCTCCATCTCATCTAGCATTACAAACACGTTTGCCAGTGCTCTGCTTCCTCTATCTCAGGCTTTTCATGCCTGTAGCCAAAATGCAATTATAGCTGAGACACGTGGCCAAGAAGACAAAAAGGGGGAAAAAAGTAAGGAAAGGTCTCTGTCATATCTCTGCCCCAAGGAGGGGACCCACACAGGCTGCAGTAACCTGACCTTAACAGTGACACTTTGTACCACAGCAAGCAACATTTAAACAGAGTCATAATCTAGGAATACCGTAGCACTTTGATCTAGACATGCACAAAAAGAAACAGATTAAAACAAAGCCAAAGGAATAACATTTCTCTGCTCTCCATTAGCAAAACTATAATTAGAGCTTTAGAAGTAGTCTGCTCTTCCTCACTTGGTAATTGCTGTAATCTTTGAACATCCTATTGAAATGTCTTCAAAAGTTTCCCTTTGCAGTGTGAATGCAAGCAAACTTTAAATGGAAACATAAAAGGATTGAATTGCCCATCAAGTAAACAACCTATGAGATTTTACCCAATACATTTGAGCTGCACAGGATGCAGACGTAGATGTATGTGGATTAATAGGAGAAATTTCTAGATACAGCATCTGTCAATCACTTAAACCCCATCTTAAACAGAAGACAGAACTCAAATTCAGTGTTATCATCCTTCATGCTGTATCTTTTCTTCCTCTCATTTTCTCCTGTTCCAAACACTCTCATTTTGAACACAGATGTTGCATTGGTATTATAGCAGGTAGCAAATAGAACTTGGAAGACTTGCCCTTGCTGCTGTCAGTGCCCTGCTCACTGCCTCAGTAACTGTGCCACAGTTGGGAGAGGCGAAGGAAAGCAGCCCCTGGCACATGTGTGTTGGATCATGCTCAGCACAGATGGAGGTTTAAGCTAATTCAGCTGTCCAAACCTCCCTATCTCTCCCAAGACTCATAATTCAGACATATTTGAGCATCTTATTGCAAGGATGTGACAAGACCCTGGCATTAAGTCAGCATTTTAAAGGAACTTACAAGTTCACCAAACATCAAGGTGCTGTAACTTCTCTGTAAGAAGAGTGGTACAATTATTTCATGTAGACAACATAGTATATTTCCCTCCATGGAAGTCAGACTTCCAAACGAGTTCATTTTTTTTACTTGTTTACCCTATTTTACTTGAAGCCACATTCAACAGGAGACTGTAGCATCAAAGGACTTTTTCCCTGACAAGTTCTAGGCAACTAGCTTGCCAGGGACAACAATGAATCACCTAAAGCACACAGACCATGTTCTCCTACAGATTACTCTTAGCAGCCAGATAACATGGGTTTGTTTTATCTAGTACTTGTTTCATTCCTCTGTATTTCTGCCACCAACCTGAATCAATATTACATGACACTACCTCAACTGCTGTCTCCCTGTGTGTACTAGCACTTCCGTGGAAGTCCACTGCAGATGCCATTTGATCACATCTACTCTTGGCAGCTTACTCTCTTTCCATGTTTAGATTTAGTGACAAAAAGATGTTTTCCTCTACTAAAGCATTCTTCAAGACTCTACCACACTCAGGGAGGGGGGACAGAAAATCTGCTGTTTGTTTGAATGAAAGAGAAAAAATACTTCCACTTTAGAGGGAGAAACTATGGCTAAATCGGAACCAAACAACCCAGATACTGAATATGTTTCTATCAAACTGGTTGATGTTTCTTGTCAGGTTACACATTACTAAACATTTATGTTACCATCAGGACTGAGGAAAACAGAATGCCAGAAAAGCAATTTACAGAAAGAAAAGAAAAACAATCAATAAAAGAGAAACTCTAAAGTGCTGGTGGTGGTTTGTGTCTCCCAAAGCAGCTCTGGATACATGCTGTCAAGCAAAGTACAGCACAGAGGAATGCAAAGATGCACTGAAGGGACGGAGTGCTTGGGGAGGAAGAAGCTGTACAGGGTGGCTCCAGTGCTCTGTTCCATCAGTTCTTGCTGGGAGCCAGTAGCTGTCCTGGGTTCTACTCTACCATAGACAGCACTAGAAAGTAGGAATACCCAAGTGAGCTTTATAGGAGGACATTAGTATCAATGCCCTACTGTACCATAGAACAACGATCACTGTTGGAATGCAACCTCAGAAGTCAGTCTGTAAGCTGTTACAACCACCTTACAGATCTGGCCCTTCTCAAAAGTATGAGCTAAGTGAGAATTTATTCCATGAAACACTTTTATAGCACATAAACATC
The DNA here is from genome assembly GCF_963264785.1 of Psittacula echo. Taxonomy (NCBI): domain Eukaryota; kingdom Metazoa; phylum Chordata; class Aves; order Psittaciformes; family Psittacidae; genus Psittacula; species Psittacula echo. The sequence continues at coordinate 3,535,078 of NC_137745.1, forward strand.
AGGCAGAAGTGTTTGGATGTTGGCCAGTTGAAGCAGAGCAAGCTTGGCTTCTGAGAAACAGGATAGGAAGCACAGTGCTATCAAGTATCAAATGCACCCACCACAGTCAAGCACTAGGCAGAGGATGTGCATGCTGCCAACTCAAGACTTGAGAGCTTTCAATGATAAAAACATCTGAAAATTAATGTTAAGTTTGCAGGTAAAGGTCAGGAATAAAATGGCATAAGAGTCAAAGCATCAAGGAAGAAAGAGCCCAGTGTTTCTTTCCCAAGTGTTTTTTGGCCTCCCAGAGAGCTAGACTGGATTTTGAATGTCTGTAAGTGGCAATTTTGTGCATACAAAGGCTTAGACATTCCAGAGAGCTCTGGAAAACCTGCCAGTTTTATGTCTGGAGATTTTTGAAAACACAGTGGCTGCAGAATGATCTTCACAGATGTTCTGCATCTCTTTTTCTCCACGACAATCAAGTACATTATCCTTTGAAGATTCACAGATTCTAGGCGCTCCATCCCTGGCAGTGTTCAAGACCAGGTTGGATAGAGCCTTGGGTGGCATGGTGTAGTGTGAGGTGTCCCTGCCCATGGCAGGGGGGTTGAAACTGGATGATCTTAAGGTCCTTTCCAACCCTAACTGTTCTATGATTCTGTGATTCTATGATTCCTCACATGTACCCATTGTGCCCACTGCCCCAGTTTATAATGTCTATGTCCTTTCCCTTTTGATTCTTAAATTATCTTCATTCTCACTGAGATAATTTCCATTCTTCAATGACTACAGTCACAATCTGAAGTGACCTGTTACAGGACAGCAGGAAAACAAAGTGGGGGGGAAAGGAAAGCAAAAGCATTTTTTTCTCCCCATTACATTCTAACTTATTTGATAGAAGTCAATTCAGCCGGCAGAAACAGAGAGGGGAAGCAACATTCCTCATTTGCAACCATCTTTGCAGTAGGTCAGCATGACTCAGAACCACAGCTCAATCTCTGAACCACCATTTCCAAGCTCTCTGTTGCAGCACATCTTCCAGCTCAAAGTTCATAACTATACAGTTAGAGTTTATACATGGTGAAAAGAAGAGAAAGGAATCTTGAAAAAGCAAAGATGCATTTACACTGCTGCATTATGCTGCATTTACACTGCAGCATAAACCCTAAATCCCTTTGAGCATTTACTTCAAGGGAGAATGAAATTCCATCCTTGACTAAGACAAGATTAGCCTTAAATTAATTAGACAATAATGACTTCAGTGCAGAACAAGGCTCTCGGTGCTTTATGTGGCAGCTAAGCAACACCAGCTCCATGGTTTGCTCTCTCCTGTACACAGAGCAGCACACTGTGACTGATGGGACCAGGACTTCCCCAGTAGACCTCTCTACAACTGCAGCAGTATTTCCTGGGGCAGGATACCTGTCCAGTATTCCACCTTTGTGAGCCACATGGGATGGCTTCCATGTCAGCTTTGGAAATAAACCAAATATGTCTCATTACTGGCTTTAAGTAGTAGGCACTTGCTTAGGGCACTGGTAAAAAGGTCTCTCTTTAGAAAAATGGCCTATGAAGTAAACATGAATTAACCCCTCCATCTAGTGAGCCAGTGAGCTACATGTCCTCTTCCCCCTCACCTCTTCCTTCATGTCCAACCTCCTCAAGTTTATCATGCATAGGAGCACTGCTCCAGATAGAGTAACAGACCTTTGCACTCTATTTCCACTACAATCAGCTTTTTCCTTCTACACTGACCTCCTTCTAATGAATCAAACAAAATGGGTTCCCAAGCAACTACTGACTTGGCACAAAGCCTAATAAAAATCCACATAGATTCTGGGTGATGGCAGAGCAAGACTACAAAGAATAAGATTTTCTAAGGTTCTGACATGCTTTTTCTACACCACACTATGACCAAAACCCAAATGAAATGAGGTGTTTACACAAAATGTGATAGAGCTATAACTCCTTTCTGCAAGAGTTTCAATTAAAAACCAACCAAACAAACCCCCCCAACCAAACCAAATCAAACCAAACCCTCCACCCTCCCAAAAAATCCACACAAGTTCATGGAAGAAGTCTTTCAGATGAGGAGACTTCTGTATCTTGTTTACTTCATTCTTACGTTCTTCTCTAGTCATCTGCCACTGGCCTCTGTTGAAAATACAGTATTAAGTTAAATAGTCCCTTTGTCTCACACAATGAAATATGTTCTAAGTTCTAGCCATAAATTATGCATTAAAAACTTAAGCAGGAATAGTTCTATTAACCAATATTTGTTTCGCGCAATAAATCAATCTTTTCTGACAACCAGCACTTGTAACCTTGCATGACATAAAAGAGTGGTTCAGGATATAACACACTTTTGTGATTTGAGACGTAAATATTGTAGCAAAACTCCTATACACTGATGACCAAATTTCTTGCTATAGCAAGAGTCAGGTATGGTCAAGTGGACACTGAGATTTGAGCTTTCCACACTGTTAAACTCAGAGAACTGTCTGCAACCAACACTGAGGTAAAGCAACTGAGTCAAAATGAAACAAGTACATTATTTGCACAGACACAGGGCATAATATATACTATACATTATATAATATATATGCATTCAAGAAGACACTACTGTTCCTCGGCTTATTACTTAACCAAAAGCTGTTACATATTCTCTGATCTAGTTATAATATTATTTGATTTCAAATTCCCATAGTTGGCCAAATCCCTACCTGGATTGCAAAGTGCAATGTACAGCACTGCTTGCAGCTGAACAGAGCAGCCAGACATGTTTCCAGTGTCTCAGTTTTCATTTTAACACTAAGAAACCACCTCACCAATGTCATCTTCCCAATTACAATTCATGTGCTGGTATATAGTTATATCATAGTTGACGTCATTTACAACCTTTTGCTTCTTTTTCACAGCTTGGTATGTTTTAAAATACATACCAAGTCTTACATTCATAATCTTAGAAGGTGTTTCTTAAAAGAGCTGGGATACAGTGGAAGCTGTTGAATTCTCATAGACATGAAATGATTTACATACACTTCCTACAGCACCTATCACACTGAAGTTCAGAGCCCAAGAGGTTTTTAAGCTCTATTGGAATAATAATAATAAACAGAGCAAAGAAATTTAGTTCACAGTTTAATACAATATAATATTTTCCTCCTCTTCAGATTCCAGAAAGCCATATACCCAAGGGAAGATGTGCACCTCCTCTGCCAGCAGAAGAGGGTGTCAGCTTCCTGTTTCAGTCTTTCCTCTGATATGGTTAGGTTTTCTGGTCAAACATTGCCATCCAGTGGCAGGAAGAACGGTGGTGTCAATGCCAGCTACAAATCCTGCCCATTTTCTCAGTACCATCTGGTCTCACAACGACATGAGCAAATGAACAACTCAATTTCGTTTCCTGCTACCACATACACTCCTACTTTTACATGAGACAGCAGAAAGATGATGCAGTATAAAACCTCCTAGCTAGAAGCTCTTCATCAGAGCAAACACCGAGTTGAAAGGCTTAAGTCATCCCCTGCCTTTTAACCTCAGGTAGTACTTTCCTGCTACTAGACTGACACTTAAAGTAGCTTAGAGCCTGCCCAGGCTTACACTTAGGGCTGGAATCGGAAATGAACACTTGACCACTGGAAGCAGACTGAGAAACCCTCCTCAGTTCTTCACAAGTTTTCCCTGGAGAGATCAGCCTCAACCTGACAGCTTGGGAAGGACAACCCCTGAAATTCAGCTGCTCTGAAACATTTACAACTCCATTCACTCCTGAGCTCCCTGCCAAGCACATTATCCCTATTCTTCCCCTTGGGACCTGTCTTTTCCTACTGTTTACACCCTGAGAAAACAAGGGACTACAGGAAACAGCTTGCTGAGCTCTTGACAATGCACTGTGAGCAGCTCTGGTCAGAGTCCTTACGTAGGTGCTTTTAGCACTTCACCCATCTTCCCCTCTGCAATCTGTAGCACTACACTAGAAGGTACATTTAGATTAGACCTTAGGCAGTTCTTCCCTGTGATGGTGCTGAGGCGCTGGCACAGGGTGCCCAGAGAAGCTGTGGCTGCCCCATCCCTGGCAGTGTTCAAGGCCAGATTGGACAGGGCTTGGAGCAAGCTGCTCTAGTGGAAGGTGTCCCTGCCCGTGGCAGGGGCTGGAGCTGGGTGAGCTTTAAGGTCCCTTCAATCCAAACCATCCTGTGATTCTATGATTACTTTCCTCTGCGTGAGGTTCTACAGTTCAACTACTGTCGTGGTTTAAGCCCAGGCCGTAAATCAGAATGATGAAGTCCACTTCCCCCCCCACCTTTCTTCCCTCCGCTTCTGGAGGGACGGGGAGGAGAATCAAAAGAATGCAACTCCCATGGGTTGAGATAAGAACAGTTTAATAACTAAGGTATAACACAAATCACTACTGCTACCACCAATAATAATAATGATAAAGGAAATAACAAGGAAGAGAATACAACCGCTCACCAACCGGTACCTCGCCCCCACCCCGCAGCATTCCAGCCCTTCCCGGAACTCTCCGTTCTACCTCCTGGGCATGACGTGCTGTGGTATGGAATACCTCTTTGGCTAGTTTGGGTCAGGTGTCCTGCCCCTGCTTCATCCTGGCTTCTCCTCCTCCCTGGCCGAGCATGAGACTCACAAAGTCCTTGGTAAGGGTAAACATTCTGACCAGCAACTGAAAACATTGGCTTTATCAGTATTATTCCCAGGCCAAAAGTCAAAACACAGCACTGCACCAGTAGAAAAAATGACTCCTACTGCTAAACCAGGACAACTACTTTTCAGCTCATCTCGCAGCTCACCCATTTTCCAGCTGCCACTGGAATAACAAGTCTAGTTCAGGGGTTTTTTCCCTCCAGGAAATCATTTGAAACATCTGATTAGAGAGACTCAAAACAGTTTGTTAAAAAAGCCCCACAAAAACAACTCCCCAAAAAACAGAGGGAAGGCTTTGCAGGAGGATGCAGTCACATCTTGCTGCTACATTGTCAGGAAAGAGATGCAGGACAGGAGACTGTTAATTAGAAACTCTGTGTGTGTGTGTGTGTGTGTGTGTGTGTGAATAAAACCCATGAGCTGTAGAACTCCCCGAAGCTCTGCAAGAGTTACTGACCTTTTACCTAAATCCTCTAATGATTCTCATCATCATTCTTAAGAAAATATCACTGAAGAATTGAATCTAATCTCTCCCAACAGGGCTCCCGATCACAGGGACACACTCAACTCCATTCTGAGGAATGGCCAAGCTGGAACATTCGTTTCAAACATTAAATCTCTCACTCTGGTTTGGCTTTTCCCTTTTGGAGTAGCGAGATCCACCATTTCAATCCAAGAAGTTAAGCTTCATGGCTAGTTCGTCTTTCCAAGCATACAGGTCTTGTTTAACAAGCTGAATGCAGTTTAGAATCTTTAGACACATGAAAATTATTTATTATTGTCATTATATCAAAAATGTGCTTATCAGCTGCAGATGGAGGGCTTATTGCTTCAGTAGGATAAGATTAAATTCCTTCTATATCACAATAAATTTAGTGGGGCATTTTTGGTCTAAATAAACAGTGGTTGGTTTTCCTTAGAAGGAAACTCTTAGAAATAGCTGAAAGAATGAGAAGCGTCCAGTTTAAGCAGTAAGGTTTGGGTATGTATGAAACCTCTATATACATTGCACATCCTAACCCCACGTGATTTTTACTTGGTTGTTACTTTAGTTCACAAAGAAAAAAGAGTCACTATAAATTGAACTGGAATTCATAACTAAATTCATAATTTAAACTGCAGGTGGAAGGAGGTGATCCTGTCTCAGCTCTGCCCTCGTGAGACTCCACCTGGAGCATTGTGTACAGTTCTGGTGTCCTCAGCATTAGAAGAACATGGAGCTGCTGGAACAAGTCCAGAGGAGGCCACGAGGATGATCAGGAGCTGGAACACCTCTGTATGAAAACAGGCTGAGAAAGGTGGGGCTGTTCAGCCTGGAGAAGAGAAGGCTGCGTGGAGACCTCAGAGCAGCCTTCCAGTATCTGAAGGGGGCCTATAAGGACATCAGAGAGGGTCTCAGGGACTGCAGCGATAGGACAAGGAGTGATGGGTTCAAACTAAAATGGGAAGTCCAGGTTAGATATAAGGAGGAAGTTCTTTACTGTGAGGGTGGTGAGGCACTGGAACAGGTTGCCCAAAGAAGTGGTAAATGCTCCATCCCTGGCAATGTTCAAGGCCAGGCTGGACAGAGCCTTGGGAGACATGGTCTAGTGTGAGGTGTCCCTGCCCATGGCAGGGGGTTGGAACTGGGTGAGCCTAATGTCCTTTCCAACCCAAACCATTCTGTGATTCTAATTCCACACATAGCACATATTCTCCTGTATTATCAGTAGTCTTTATTCATAGCATGGAACCCTTGTTTCACAGCCATTTATCAAAAGGTATGTAGGAGGATGCCATTCAAATAGCAATCTAAATGTACATGTTCAAGGAGCAAACACAGTGAAAAGTGGGTTTGTGCATTAAAATGAAAGCCTGATATCTTAGAACAATGCTGGCAGAGGTAGGTGCTGTCCTAGCAAAGCTCCCACATGCTGCAGAGCCTCGAGTGAGATAACTGATTTAGCACGCACACAGAAAAATACAACTTTCATTTTGGGAAAGGCAGAGGGAGGGGAGAAAGAGAAACAGATGAATATGAATTATTGCTTCCCAAAACCTGCCTTTCTTTCACAGCTACTTGTATATAGAGTACAGCGGCTTCATACATCTGGAGCCCACAACAGCAACTACACTCCTCAAAATTCCTGGATTTCCATGAGTTTCACCAAATCATGCAGTTCCTCTAATGCAGAAAAATGTGCAGGATGCAGGGCCAGCAGATGGGTCAAGCTTTGGAACAAGTTCCACATAGAGTTGGAAGATAGAAGAGTAGGTTTAATCAAGTTGATGAGGTGATTTAAAGGATGATGTAAAAGCATACGGTCAGTGAGACATCTCATTTGGTTTTCCACAGTTCCAGACCCACTAAACACATGCTGGCATGGATAGCCTAAAAATACTCTATCTAGAAGGTTGATGAGTTGATTTGTTGGTTGGTTGGGTTGGGTTTGGTGTAGGTTTTTTGCCAGCAGAGGCTGCTATCTCCTTCTAATCCATAAAACTCATGCAACAGCTGCATGAACACCAAATACAGAGCACCAAGTATTGTGGAAATTGCTAGGTTTAATGCCATCAATAACACTTGGAAGTTAATCAAAGAATGAGTTTACTCTCAATTCTACACTCCTCATTTATCCTCAAATGTTTTTGAGCAAAAGCTCATCATTTCTGCTTCTTTATTCAAGTCTAAGAGCTTGAAAGTTACAATGAGCCCTCAGCTGAACCTTATGCATTTCTGTAACATTTACAGGCTTCCCTACAATATTTGTTGCTGAGATATTTATGCACCTCAGGAGAATGAGAGATTTGTTTTCTCACCTCCACAGCACGGCAAGAATGCTGACATATCTTTGCAGATGAGGAAGGTCACAAACCCCTGATTTGGCTGCGAAGATGTCCAGACTTCCAGTCTCTCGTCACTCAGTACTAAGAACAAGGTTGCTACTTGCCTTCCATTTTAGTTTTAAGGATCTAAAGTATGTGTCAGTGATATTCTATGATTCTATGTTTAAAGAATGGGAATATTTTACTTCCTATTGCAGCAACTTTCACTCTAAGGTGTAAGTCATTGAGCAGTCTGACCAATTCAACTTTAAGACCTGTGTAAATTTTATTGCCATTTGAAGTCCCAGGCAAAGGTAACAAATTGCACTGAACCGAGTGTTGCACAAATATGAGCATTATCCAGGAAAACTACCATCTCGGAGAATGCCAAGGTGAGTAATAAATACAACAGAGCTGAGGCACAGGAAGGGAATGAACAAATAAAGGCAGTGTTTTATATTGCCATTCTACTTTACACAATAGCTGAATCTACTTGATAGTATTGTAGCTTAGGATGCCGTCATGCTACTTAAGACTTCAGCTTGCAGAATTCTTCTAGCCCAACGGTTTGGCTGAACCAGAGTCCACTGGTGCCAAAAGGAAGCGCTGCCCTTCATTGTGATCAGGTGTGATCAGGGCTAAAAGTTGGCAACCTACAACTTGATCAGCTGTGGTTCAGATTTCAACACTACAGACTGTACTTAGCAAACCAGCAGCCCCTCAGTCTAATATTAGTAACCACATTGATCTTTGGTGGATTTTTAAGACATGAAGACTTGTACAGCATCTAAAGGTGTAGCAGCTTGTTCTAAGTACCAGATCAAGATGGAATAAAAATACGAGGATTGTTTACAGCGAAAAAAATCACTTCCCACATTTTACTTCTTTCTTTTATTAAAAGAAGACAGAATCAGATGGCCTTCAGAGAGAGGAATTCTTACCAGGTTTTTAGTGCTCTTTAACATAGTTTTTAGGTAAAAGACACGAATGCTAACAAGGGAAAGGACTCTTCAGCTTCCCCAAACAGGCACATCCAATAAAATACACTTCAGAAAATTGTCAATGCTTAGAAAAGAAAACCTTAAGAAAAGCCAAACATCAAGAACATTTCTTATGCTCCAGAACTTAGAAAGAGAAGAAATGGAGTAGTAATTACCGTACTGAGCACACAGAAAAGGCAGAATGTGCTTGCAGAACTTGAAGAGGAAGGCAGTTAAAAGTGGGGGAAACATGGTGGAAGAGCTCCCCAGGACTTAGATCATCAACTATGCCATTAAAATACAACTGTGTTTTACAGGCATCAGATGAGCAGTTCAAAATACTTAGGGCAGCTGCAAATGATCAACCCTGTATTTATTATGCATGGCCTGTGATCAGATTATCATACCAATCAACCATAATGCAGATTTTCAGGATTAGAACAATGTAATTGTTACTTGGCAATTCACGAAGGGCACTGCTGCCTGCATAACAACTAATCAACTACTTGGTGTGACTACTACTTGAGCTGTTTAACCTTCATGACTACCAGACAAAAACAATCACATCGCACTGGAGGAAGCAGTCAGTGCACTGGAGCATAGGACTCCCGACTCAGAAAGATCTCAACACCCTGAAGAAGGGACTGATGAAAACCTTATGAAGTCAAGAAACATCAATGCAGATTCCTGTACCTGGAATGAAAGAGCATCACACGATGGTATGTGCTGGAGGCCAGCTGCCTCTATGGCAACTTAGCAGAAAAGGACCTGGGGCCCATCAGATGATAAGTCGAATATAAGGCAGCACCATATCTTTGAGGCAAAAAAGGTTCACCATATGCTGTTCAGTATTAGCAGGAGTGTAGCTAGCAGAACAAGTGAAGAGATTCTTCACTTCCTGCTACACAAATAACACCACAATCAGTCCAGTGGAGTATCACTACACATAAGAAGTAGGATGAGTAAGGCCTTAAGATGACTGAGGAACTGCAGGACATGTTAAAGAGAAGCTAGAGGCAGACCTGCCTCAGAAGTGCTCTACAAAAGGGTAAGAGGCAACAAAACCAAGGTGCAGCAAAGGAAAATTCAATCACACATAAGGAAAAATATTCTTCATAATGGGAGTGTTCAAACACTGGAATAAGTTGTCAGAGCTATAGCAGGATTTTGTCATTAAAGATACTCAAACTTGACTGGAAAAGAACCTGAGCTAATTTCAAAGTCAGATCCAAATTTTACATTGGCCCCGTTTTGAGTAAGGGATGGGACCAAATCACCCGCGAGATCCCCTCCAACCTGAACTACTGTATCAGTCTACAGGATTTCTCTCTCACATTCCCTGTTACAACTCAAGGTCTTAACTGCTCAATGGCAGCACTCTTCAGCACAGCTCTTAGATGCTCATTATCGGCAAAGCTTGAACAGCCTAGAGAGAAATAAAAAGAAAGAAGCTTTTCACAGCTTCTCAGAATGAGAAGGAAACGGCCTACCTTACCAGTGTGATTTAATTTCATATTGCACTTCGATCAATTAGATTGTGGATGATGAGTGCACTACATCATCTTGGTGTAAAACGCACAAGCACATCTGAAGCCGTTGGGAGGAAACCAGAGGATTTCTCAGGCACTGGTCAAACTTCTGGCATGCCAGGAGTAGGCTGAAACAGTATGGAATAAACCTTCAGCTAGGTATTTACAGTAAAATTATTGGAAGTGACACAGGAAGGGAGGTGGCAGAATAGGTTTAAATGTTAGTTTCAAAGTTAAGAGTTCATGGTTTTAGACAGGTGATCTTTGTGATTGGAAAATAGGATTATAAATAGTAATATATTCATAGAGTCCTCGAATTGGTTGGGTTGGAAGGGACCTTAAAGGTCATCTAGTTCCAACCCCCTGCCATGGGCGGGGACACCTTATTCTGTGATGAATAATAACTTCATGGATTAATTCCTTAAGCATTTTTGCTGCAGACTAAAAGCACAACTAAAGAAGGTGTCTCAGTAAAATCCTCATAAGGTCAAAGATCTGGGGGGGGTTTCACATAGGTAGGACTACCCACTACATAACTAACCATCAACCTGTTCATTGATGTTATCAAGGGAAAGGGGAACTTTGTGCCTCTCCATCAGGATTTTGCACAAATATAACCATGTTGGTATCCTCACAATGAGAACAGAGCCTTGCTGTTCTTGGCCCAATTCAGAAAAGACAGCTCTTGCTCTAATCTCAGAAAATATGTTGGTGGAAACCTTTAAGAGGGCCCTTCCAATCCCAATCATTCCATGATTTTGTGATCTTAAAGGAACATCAACTGCTGTTCTAAACTAGCTAGAGAAGTCATACCTTCTGTTTGTTTTTCTTTCACGTGAGGGATTATTACATGACACGGCAGAGCATTTCCAGTAAAATAAACCAACAAAACCCCCCAAAACCAGTTCCTGGTATTCTTAGAATTGCGTGTGACATGCATACAGGCAACAAGTGTCTTTTGCTCTCCAACAAACCAGATTCCTGGAAGAAGCTAAAGGGAAAACTCAAGGCCAGCAGAAGATAATTCAAAAGGCCTTTATTTTCTGGAAGTAGAAGAAGTCTCTAAGTCACAAGTTAAGCCAAGATGTAGCTAGAAATTCAAGTGAACTATTTGCAAATAGTTGCTAAAGACAGAGCAACCCTGTTGTTTTAATAGAAGAGCATAGCTAGTAGAACTAGTGCTGATGTTTTCCAAATAATCCAATTCTGAGTAACCATGAACACCACAAAACACAGTCAGAAAAGAAAAAGAGGGTATGTAGCTACATTAAGCGTTCTGTTTTTCCCAAAAGTATTTCCTAGGACAAACAGAAGGAAAATAAAGTTCTTCATTTTTATCAACCAGCATTTATCTCCTCTTCATGGTTTTCCACACCATAAGCCAGATTCTTCCATCATTATTCATGCTGAGTATTATCCTACGTCATGAAAATACTATTTTTAACTGTAAGCACTCCCAGCTGAAGTCCCTATTCAGAATTCATAGCAGCAGAACCTGAATTCATGGTTTCACACTGTGGAAGGAGTTCCAAAAGTAATGAACCTTATTCTTTCTACCTCCTTTGCTCTTGATCCTGTGGTGGCTGTAGGGGCAGTCCAGATTTCCACATATACCCCACTATAAGGGATGTCCGTCACCCAGGGAGGTCTCCATTCTGCAGCACTTCAGGTTAGGAGGTAAAGCAGATGGGGAATGAAGCAGCAGCAAGGTGAAAATGTGCTATATCCATACATATGTTTCCACCTTAACTTCCCAACAGTAAGAAACAAACATATAATTCCTCATCTAAGTCCTGAACTGCCTGTCTTATCTGAAGAGGATTTTATTTTTAAATCCTTTTTCTCACACACTTATTTTAATACGTATTTTAAAGTTAGAGCCATGTTTTAAATACTCCTGTAAGTAAGTATGCATATACATATTTAAAGCATGACTCTGCTTTGAAAAAGTCAGTACATGAATCTCCTTCCCACCTGCATAGTGCTTAGGCTGGATTTATACAGTAACAGTTCCTCTAATAAATTGATTATGAGGCTCCAGCTTCTAAAGAAACAAGTTAAACCCCATCTTTGCAACTTCCCAATGTATTCTGTGTTCTGCTCTCAAGCAGCATATGCATTAAACATTTATCTTCTTGTCTACAAAACCTCTGCCTGGCTAATATAAAGCTGTCAACAAGACAACCATGTATTATGTCCTAGTTACAGTTAGAGCATCTCTGCCATTGGTTCTGCAGCATCATTCTTATTTAATGTACTCCTGAGAACCTAACTCATCATCATGTTGATATGTCCCACAAGAGAGTGTTATTCTTTCTTTGCAACTAGGAGCTCCCTATTAGCCTTTTTCAGATATTTTCCATGGGATCAGTATGTATTTGTTGAGATTAGAAATAGTAAGTCACTAAATGAGAAATAATAAATAGAAGAGAGAATGCTTTGCATCACGCTTAGGGAACAGATAGATAGAGTTGATGGCATCTGCAAGCAAAACCATTTTCTTTATTGGAGGGATAAAAGTGCAGTCCCCAAGCTACTAAAGCCTGCAGAACAATGGGACATGCAGGAGAAGTTCCCATGCTAAACAAACCCTCATTTGCAGCACATCACCACACAGAAGCATGTAAAGCTGCAAATGCCTGTGGATCTGTGATCATGGAACAAGGGTGTCACCCCAGGCACTTACTGCAGCTTCAGACAAAAGCAAGATGTGTTCCCACACTCAATAAGCCCTGACAGGAGTTTAGGGTTCTGGTGAAAGCATTTATTCAGTGGGTAAGCAAAGTGTCATCCTCAAGAGGTTCTGTCCCAGCTTGAGGAATACCAGTAGCTGAGCAGTTGGCTCCCATTTGTGTTTCATCTAGCTCCAGACTGACAGAGAGCTCCGAGGTGGCGGAAGTTTTCAGAAGGCAGACAGGCTGCTCTTGGATAGTGTTTATCCTGCACTGCTACCCCACTGAAGGTCTGAAGTCTGAACAAGACTAACAACCAACCATCCCTCCAATTCTACCATGTTAGATACTGGCATTTTTTTCTGCATACTTCCAACTTGTTTCTATGCTATTTACTTGAGGCTGAGGATCTCTTCTCCTTCATGACCATCACAATCACAATCCAAACCCAGAGGCTCAGTGAATTAAGCTTAGCTCCTGGCTTCTCTTGTAAGGTATTCTAGCCTAATTAGACTTCAGCTTTCATTTAGAGTGTTCATTTACCACACTCTGTGCCCCACCTAGTAACAGCCACAAGTATCTGTTTACTGGAAACTACTATTTTTCTAGAACTGCTTTACTGGAAAACAGTTTTACTCTTGCCTTTTCTTCTAAAGCTACTCCTTGTTAGACAATGCTTTCACATCCCCAGCCCCCCGCCTGCAAAAGTCAACACATTATTTTTATTCAGCATTAGAACATAGCTCCATTTCCCATCCAGACTGCAGGAATCATCCTGAAAATAAAGCAATGGGGCACAAAGCCAAATGCACTGACTTTATTTCCTCACCAAAGTCAACAGCGTTGCAGAGACTACAGGCATCTCCCGTCAATGCCATTAGTAAGGAGATCAACACCTATCAGGACAAACAAACCATTCCTTGCTCTCATGAATCAGAAACCAAGTTTTCCCTAACTTTAATCCTTGTGTAATTATTTTACATTCCACTTACATTAACTAAAAATATTTGTAAAATGACAAATCAAACAAGTGCCTCCTTCGGGTTATGTTGCAATTTGTGTCAAAATGTTAAATTTCATTAATTTCTTCTTTTTTTCAAAATACTTTCAGTATTACAAAAGGTCAGCCCCCAAGGCAACTGAGATAGCCTGACTGGAGCAGTACAATTGTTTCGATACATATCTCATTCCAAGTAACTCTAAATACAAGATGCAATCCAGTTGTAAAGCTGCACACTTCCACACTGGTAGGCTGCACCCCCAGAGGGTGAGCAGCAGGTCAAAGGAAGGATTCTCCTACTCTGCTGCACTGCAGGAAGACCCCCCCTGCAGTCCTGATCCAGCTCTGGGGCAGCAGCACAAGAGGGACGTGGAGCTGTTGGAGCGAGGCCAGAGGAGGCCACGGAGATGCTGCGAGGGCTGGAGCAGCTCTGCTCTGGAGCCAGGCTGAGAGAGCTGGGCTGGGGCAGCCTGGAGAAGAGAAGGCTCCTGAAGGGGAGACCTGAGAGCAGCTCCAGTGCCTAAAGGGGCTGCAGGAAACCTGGAGAGGGGCTTTGGACAAGGGCCTGTAGAGACAGAACAAGGGGAATGGCTTTAACCTGCCAGAGGGGAGACTGAGATGAGCTCTTAGGCAGAAGCTCTTCCCTGTGAGGGTGCTGAGGCGCTGGCACAGCGTGCCCAGAGAAGCTGTGGCTGCCCCATCCCTGGCAGTGTTCAAGGCCAGGCTGGACGGGGCTCAGAGCAACCTGCTCTAGTGGAAGGTGTCCCTGCCCGTGGCAGAGGCTGCAACTGGATGAGCTTTAAGGTCCCTTCCAACACAAACCATCCTGTGATTCTTCTCACTTGTTCATGTACAACAGCCTGCCAGCTAGGGCACTAGCTCCCCCTTGGAGCACAGTCCCCAGTCCTTGCTCTGCCTGTTCCACACATACTAGTAATCCTATACGTATTAAGTGTTTACAACAAATTATCTCAGACCACAACTACCACAGTAATCATAGGCAACCACCCACAGCCTATGCTTTATATCACATCAACACTGACCTAAAAGAATACTAAAAATGGTGGGAGAGACACCCCTGCTGTCTGACATTGGTAAATAGCTATTCATTCAGGAAGACAAGTGACTTCTGTGACACCCTGGCAAAGACCCACCACTGTTCAGTACCTGTTTCCTGGAGAACACAGCACCTTTACCTTCCTTTTCCTGCTCTTCCTGGCAAACATCTTTGGATGTTTACCCTCACTAAAAACAATGAATTAAAGCATATTAAAGCATATACTACTGTTAATATGATTAATACAGATAAGTAGAAGGGAAGAAAGAAAGCAAACAACAAACTAACTGGAGCAGTGCCAGGCAGCACTTCCTACACATATTAAGATGCCTGAGGGCAACTCCTGTAGCACAATTACCTCTAATGCAGCAAAATTACTCCGAGTTAATCACTCAAGATACCCAAGTGGACAGCACTGTAATGCTTGCTAGTGGCATCCAAATAAAGGGCACTTTAGAATTCCTGATAATGTAACTCTTAGGATGAAGAACTGCCCACTCCTTTCTGTCACAGCTTTGTGACAATTTCCAGTGTAAAACAATTAGTAGGAAACAATGTGGATTTATAGGCAATTACGCAACCAGCTCCTGTAGTTACAACAGTTTGGTTTCCAGCATTCTTCAAATGAACAGATATTATGTACATGCTTTACTTCTTTGAACAACAGTATCTCTCTCTGAATGCTCCGCAGAGATACAATGTGAGCCTACTTCCCTTGTCAAAAACTAACAGAGATAGATGAATCTTTGGCTTCCCAACCAAACCAGACAAGGACCCAAGAGAAGAGGTTCTGCAAATGCAATTTGGTCTTACGTTAACTGAACTTGCTTTTTCATTGCAAAGCTTCTGGATCCCACCCCCACCTAAGTGTAAACTTAGAGAAAAAGGGATATGCCATATGCCACGTGAATCTCTACATGTTTGTCTCTGGATAGCACGCCAACCTTTTCTTTCATTAGCTTTCCCATTCCCACTTGCTGCTTTAGCCCATGATACTTTATATGCTCAGCTTTTTATTATCAACATTGTGTAGGAACAGAATTGAGTGCAGGAGCCTCTGTGTACACATTGGCTGGCCTCTCACATGGTGCCAATGTAACAGACCTCCAACAAACAATAGAGAGGTGGATTCATGCACTGGTTTCTAGCTGTAACCCTTCACAAAGGCCCAGGATATGTGGAGGTTACAGTAGCAGATGCGTAACAGTCCTGCAGGTTCTGCAGGTTCCCTTTGTTTGACTCAAACTAGCAGTGGCACACAGAATATATTGCTGACAGCCTGTTATTTCCTTTTGCTACCATGTTTTGGTTGTTTGCTTTACAAAACAAACAGCCCTGGGCTGTTTCTTCTTAACTTGAAATAGTTTTCAGCTATTCTTCCTTATGGATTTGTTTCTGCATTAAAGCTGTTCATTACAGAGATTAAAATGACCAGATGAATATTTAAAACTGTATCTTCAGCTGTACAAATTCTAGCTAAAGTAATCCAAGCCAAGCTACTCTGCTTTCTGAATCAGAGAGTGTGCTGCAGCTAATTCACATCAGAAGAGCTCTAAATTGTGAGCAATAAGGAGTTAAAATGCCTCCTTCTGCCAGTAGTGGACATCGGGCTTTGCACAGAAGAGGCAGAGCTTGCAATATCAAAGCCATGACACTTACTAATACTTGTTAAAGCAGCTCTACCTGGAGAGAGTACCTGCCACCCTGAAGATACAGGCAAGGGACACAGGCTCTAATCTAGAAGAAGTAACTGGGGAATAGCGTCACATTCAAATACAATACCAAGGCCATATTCATTCTCCAGATGGAAACATACACTGCAGGCTACTGTGTGCCTGCAGCACTATGCCACGCAAGGACAGGGAATTCCTGCAGACCACTAAAGTAGGAGAGCAATTTAGTTCTATTTATGCATTCATACAATTTCCTCATCTTAGCCTTGCTGTGTGCAACACAGTTATATTCCACAAACCGCTTAAAACCAAAAGATTTCCCCCATTTGATTTGGAATCCAACCCAAGAGCATGCCAACACCTTTGGCATTTGCTCCTCTGCCTGGACAGCCTCTATGGGGAAGAGTTGGCAACACTGAATCACTCTCCACAGCTGCACAGGCCAGAATCGAACCTTGTCCGCATATCAGAAGGGTGGAAACAGGAGGCATGCAGTCAGTAGAACATTAGAGAGATGCTGTTCAATGCTTGTCTTCTACCTACAGTGAGAATACGAGTTCCTATCTGCGGGCTCAGGTTATGAGAGAGCTGTAATTTTTCTTTGTTCTTTTATCCCTTTTTCTTTCTGTACTCTTTCAATAGGGCACATTTGTCACATTTTGATGAACTAGTTACAAGTTGTAAAGTAACTCTGAAAGTTTAATGAATCATCAAACATTAGTCAACACAGACACGTTATTTCTATTCCTTGATCTTTTCTGTAGTTTTTGTTTTCTCTGCTTCTAAATACACATTTTCTTTCTTTCAATCCAAGTTTTGGATTGTGGAAAATAAATTACTAAGAAAATAAAGATAAAGATCCCAGCACTAGCAGAGCAGTCACACTAACTCATCACAAGAAGAAAGCTGCGTTCAGGCTTTGAATGATATTCTCTCCACTTTGCAGACAAAACAGCTAAGGTTTCAGTTCTTGCACGTGAAGCAATTTCAGTGCATTTTCTACATTGAAACTGATCCACCATTCAAACCACAAATGTAGATCTTAATAGCAGTTAGTTACTCTGAAGCTCATTAGGATACCAGCTATGTATCCCCTATTCCCACAGTAGTTTCTTTCCACAATATCTACTAATTTTAATGACAATTTGTTTTGCAGGACACAACTGTAGATGAAGCAATTCCCTCCTTCAGGTCAGAAAATTTCTACCTCTGTTTTTTGCACCATTAGAGAAACACAACAGTCAAACTAGTGACCCATTATGAAAATACACTCATCTACTGGAGGTTGCTCCATTTAGTGGCTGCTTGCACTAGGTTTAGTTTTACCCTCTGCCTTCTGAGTTTCAGCTTGCATGCATCACTTTCTAACCCAAAGGCCTACCTTGGGAAGCTAGATGCTGAATATGGTATGCAAGAGCCAAAAAAGCATACTGGAAACAGCAAACATAATTACTCAAGGAAAGAGATGTGTAATCACAGAGCAATTAGCTGGCAATCAGCTTGGAACTGGGAAAGCAAACACCTCCTCCAGGGTAGGAGTCTTGCAGGTGTTACAGACTAGGAAATACACAAAGGAAAAAGCCAGAGGACGCTGAACACTTACCAGCCTGGACAGCAGGCAAGAGATTCACAACATCTATCAGCCACTGTGAGACAGCAGGCCTTTCAGAAGCTGTTTTGCAGTACTCTGCTCTAATGCAGCTGGTAGCAGTAGTCTTCCAAAGAGGCATGGTGAGGACCAGCCTATAGTAACACTTCTTCCCACTGACCAGTGCTGCTAGCTTTAGGAAGGAGGGGCATTACGACCACACTGCAACTCTTGGTCTTCTGCTGTTGTGTGCACGCACCATATTGCTCTTTCACTTCACTAAATACAAAACACCCCTACGTTCAGCCCACAATCTAATCAACAAGAAGCACAAGAGTGAAATAAAACAGCCTGGTTGAGAAGACACCTAATAAAAGTCAATTGGCACTAAGTACGTACCTCAGATCAGAATAAGAAGAAATGCAGCAAGAAGCAGAAGAAACTCCAGAGATTCAATATTGGGGACTGGAATTCCATGCCTGAACCAAGACAAAAGCAGTCCAAATAACCTGAAAATCCTGAAAGAGGTCTGAAATCCAAGACTTTGCTGGTATTTACAGCTCAGAAGTGTGTCTTGGGATGATAGATGAAGGCTAAAACTGAAAATTAATCTTTTTAGCTACAGAGCATGTTTTCATGCATTCTTCCCATGATTTTACTACAGTTTTGTGGTTTTAAAAGCCCTATTACCTCATTTTAAAGGTTTTAAACTCTATAAAATATATCCCTACAAGTTATTTCATCTTATAGTGTTTAATATAAGTGGAAGGCACACTTGTGGAAAATGTGGTTCTCTCAGAAAAAACTAAATAAACTATTTTGTCAACATAAAAAGGACATGGAACTGTTGGAACAAGTCCAGAGGAGGGCCACGAGGATGATCAGGGGCCTGGAGCACCTCCCGTATGAAGATAGGCTGAGAAAGTTGGGGCTGTTCAGCCTGGAGAAGAGAAGGCTGCGTGGAGACCTCAGAGCAGCCTTCCAGTATCTGAAGGGGGCCTACAAGGATGCTGGGGATGGACTCTTCATCAGAGACTGTAGTGACAGGACAAGGGGTAACGGGTCAAAACTTAAACAGGGGAAGTTTAGATCGGATATAAGGAAGAAATTCTTTACTGTGAAGGTGGTGAGGAACTGGAATGGGTTGCCCAGGGAGGTTGTGAGTGCTCCATCCTTGGCGGTATTCAAGGCCAGGTTGGATGAGGCCTTGGGTGCCATGGTTTAGTGTGGGGTGTCCCTGCCCATGGCAGGTGGGTTGTAACTGGATGATCTTAAGGTCCTTTCCAACCCTAACTATTCCATGATTCTATAATGACAGAGAAAATCATTGACACACCTGACTTGTCAAGGTGACCACAGTGGATCACAGTGCCCTTCCTCAGTACCTAACCACTGGAAACAGGGGCTCTGAGAAATTGTGGGATCACAAGTCCTAGAGTTATTCAGCACATAACTCCTCAAGACACTGAGCTACCTGATCCAGGTTGGGCCAGCAGCGAGTGGGACTGTTCTTTAGTAAGATATCACCAAAGGTTTCCTCCAACCAAAGTTATTCTGTGGTTCAAATCTGTAAGTGCTCGTGAGCAGGCATAAGAAGGCAACAAAAAGTATTGTACACATTTTACAAAGCCCAAAGATGAGAAATGCAAGCAAAAGTTACCTTACAAATTGTCAACTGATACCTTGCTAAAAGGGTAAAAAGGTTACTTTGGTCTCAAACTATGGTAAGGACTGGTTTTTCCTCTAAGTTTTACTCAGAATTGTACAGCCTGCAAAAAAGAATTAGTAAAAAAACCCAACCCAAACCAAACCCAATCAATAGCTCACAGTCTATTAAAAGCTCTGATTTTCTGCTCTCAGTGTGTGATTCTGCCACCAGGAGCACACTTCCAACTTTAAGACTTATTCCCCAGCATACTACTACCTAAAACCACTCCATAAACGATGTGGAACTCGTGCATCTGCAAAAGCAAGTGTTAAAACCACTATACATTTTCACAGATTTTCTGTATATGTGCAAGAATGGGATAAAAGTGAAAATACAATTAGAAGTCAATAATCAAGAGCATGAAGAATAAGTGAGACAAGTCACTATAGGCAAATAATTAAATACATTGAACAGAAATGTGAGTCATGTTTACTAACTTGCAATCACAATTTCATACACATAAGAGTTGCTTACTATTCTGCATACTGAGCTTAGGGACAAATTGAAGCAAGATAAATAGGATACCTTGGGGGGGAAAAAAAGTGGAAGAATGACTACACCATTGATTAAAATGCATGCAGGAATAAAAGCATGATTACGTTCCTCTGACATGCAGCACTGTGCGCAGTTCTGGTGTCCTCAACATAAGAAGGACATGGAGCATTTGGAGCAAGTCCAGAGGAGGCCATGAGAATGATCAGGGGCTGGAACAGCTCCTGTATGGAGACAGGCTGAGAACGTTGGGGCTGTTCAGCCTGGAGAAGAGAAGGCTGCGTGGAGACCTCAGAACAACTTTCAATTGTCTGAAGGGGGCTGCAAGGATGCTGGAGAGGGACTCTTCATCAGGGACTGTAGTGATAGGACAAGGGGTGATGGGTTCAAACTGAAACAGGGGAAGTTCAGGTTAGATATAAGGGAGAAGTTCTTTCCTGTAAGGATGGTGAAGCACTAGCACAGGTTGCTCAAAGAAGTAGAAAATGCTCCATCCCTGGCAGTGTTCAAGGCCAAGTTGGACAGAGCCTTGGGTGACATGGTCTAGTGTGAGGTGTCCCTGTTCTAGATGGCTACTTTAATGCACATGAAGCCAGAGGTGACATCCTTTTGGTATGCACCACATCATTGCCCTGAAGTTAGTAATATTGTACCTGTTAGCTGGTGATTTAAACATAGGCCCTCCTTGAATCCATAGGTGAGAAATGGATTCACATTCTCGAGCACAGACAGTGCAGGAAGTTAGCAAGTCCACCTAATTTATTGCTCAGTGAGCTTTTTGCCTGAAAGAGTCAAGAGCACCACCATCATCTGATAGAGCTCTTCCCATAGCATCATCCCACTAGCCCCTTCACTTTTTATTCTCATGTCACAGCATGTGATTTTGTAACTTCCCCTCAGTTATTTTGTGATAGCAGAAACAGAATTTCAT
This sequence comes from Psittacula echo, assembly GCF_963264785.1. Taxonomy (NCBI): domain Eukaryota; kingdom Metazoa; phylum Chordata; class Aves; order Psittaciformes; family Psittacidae; genus Psittacula; species Psittacula echo. The sequence continues at coordinate 3,556,166 of NC_137745.1, forward strand.
GACACCATCTATGTTCAATTGGGAAAGCAGAGTAAAGCGCTTTAAATGCGAGAGAGAGAGTGGCTCCTCAACACACACAAGCAAAACAGCTTCAGAATTTTATTTCCCTCAGAGTACTAGCTCCAGTATCCCATGAAGGAATGCTCTGAGGCTTTGTGGGAATATCCTGCAGGAAATACAACCAGCCCCTGTCCCTTCCTACTGAAAAGATGTTAGGAGAGTGTGCAGACATCATAAATAAGTGAGCTCTTCTATCAGGTCCATATAACTACATATTCATTCCTGAATGACAGGCTTTGCAGAAAGTACTTCACAAAGAAAAGTGGGGAGGTGGAGGAAGCAACCACATGGTCCTTTCATGCCCTAAAACTATCTTCTTTGAGAAAACTGAGTTTCTCTTACTGAATTCAGTGAACAAAACTGGACTCAAGTTTCACCTCCTCCAAGTTTCTGCAAGAATTAAACTAATTTCCTTTCCTCTTAATACTGGCACTCTGCTAATGAAAACAGTTGGATTTTCCTCTGCTGTGGTTTAACCCCAGCTGGCAACTAAAGTACCAGGAAGCTGCCTGCTCACGTTACACATACCCCCTGGGATGGGGAGGAGAACTGGGAAGCAGGTAAATCCTGTGGGATGAGATAAGACCAGTTTAATAACTGAAATAAGATAATCATAATATAATTGTAATGAAAAGAGAAACAACATTTTGTGGTCTGGAATACCCCTCTGGCCAGTTCAGGTTGCTTTCGCTCTGCTGCCTCCCAGCTCCTTGTGCCCCTCCTCACTAGCAGTGACGAGTCCTTGGTTAGGTCAGCTCTGCTGAGCAACAATGCAAACATCAGTGTGTTACCAGCATTATTGCCAGACTAAACCCAAACCACAGCACTGTACCAGCTACTAGCAGGAAAATTGAGTCTATCCCAGTTGAAACAGGACAACCAGTTAGCTCGTATCCATCCACAGAGACAAGTGGGCCAGCAGCAATCTGCATGTGTTGGTAAAATTAATGGAGAATTACCTACATTAAGAGTTACGGTGTGCAGGGAATAAGTAACATTTCTGTTGCCAATTATGCTAACATAAAGCCAATGTTCAGTTGATATGCATCAGAAATAAAGAAATACAGGAGGAAACAGCATTCTGAAGCACAGCATTTCTGGAAATGTGTTTCCAGCACAGCCAAGTGTTAAAAGCTCCGAAGCGGAGATGCAGATGACTTCCTGCCAGCATGTTGGATCAGCTCTTCCCAGAAGCATTATTAAGAATAATCTATTTTTATGGGTGACCGAATATCAAACAAACAACCCAAGAACCCACCCCTCCACTTGTTTAGTGTCTTTACAGAAACTACAACAAGAAATGCATTGGATCGTCACAGATTTAAAGAATAAAGTTTGGTGTAAGTTTAGCTTTCTCCTTTGGAAGCTTCCACAATGTGTCCATGGTTCGGAAACTGATTTTTCTTGTATCTTCTGATGCAGCCTGAAAAAAACCCTAACCTCATTTCTATTGCTGAAAACAGAGCACATAACCTGGATGTGCATCTCTACATACATGTATGGGAAAATGGAGATATTTTCATTAGGAAATGACTTGCCATCAATCAGATAGGATCTTTTAGTTTTGAATTATGTTCCTTAACAACAGAAAAGATTAAGGATCTGGAAGAAAGAGGTTCAGTCCCTCCACTTTCTATCCTCAAGTGTTCCACGTGGCAAAGTTCAGAATGAGTTGAAAGATACCAAAGACACTAATGACAAAGAAATTTTGTTCCAGCTTCCCAAACAGGTTTGTTCAGGCTTGTGAGTCCAATTGCATGTCAGACACCATCATGATTTGTAAGTCAACAGTGTTTCCTAGCTCCCAGCTACCCCCAAACTGCAGAGAGGTTTAAGACACTGCTTGAAATAGGGAGTTCATGAAGAAAGTATGGTTTTGAGCACCATATTTTAATACTTAGCCACATAATAAGACAATCAACCTCATACACAAATATTTTTAGCTTTCTCTTTCTCTCCGTTCAACTTAGATTTACTAAAACTTCTTTGTTTTCCAAAAGGGACTTATTGCCTGCTCACCAGGAAAAAAAAATTGGTGTTACCCAAGTTATTCTTTCACTTTAATAACTTATTTGTTGTCATGGATTCCAGTATTTATTTTTCCACCTAAGAAGCAGTGACCTTGAACAAGTGTTTTACCAGAATTCTTTATTTATTGATCGATTTTCACCAAATATTCACCACTTCCCATTGAACGCATTCTACCACAGATGATGTGTGGACTTCAGCTTATCATAGTCTTTCAAAGAAAATTTATGAAGTGCTTGTATTAAGGTTTTGACCTCAACATACAGAATGGGATCAGTTTCCAAATGTCATGATAATATTACGGTAACTTTTGCTTAAAACTGAGAGTCCAACTTTTCTTACACAAACATGATGAAGGCAAACTATGACAGATCTGCAACGTGCCTCTGGATTAATCTAACATTGTTTGAGTATAACTTTCTTCCAATTGAAAAAAATAATCTTTTTATATTTATATTTAATTGTACTATAACCCTTTTTAGTGTCTTGCACCATAATCTGTTTTTTGTTAAGTGCCTGAACACTTGGTTTCTTCACAAAGTTCCCACTAAGAGAGACGTGCAACACTTGAGCAACCCGCCCAGAGAGGTGGAATCTCTGTCCCTGGAACAAGATCTCCAAGCCTTGGCTAAGCAACACCATGACAGACCAGATCCAGGAGTGGCATTAGCCCCACTTGGACGGCAGATTGGACTAGATGGCCTCTAGAGGTTCCTTCTAACCAACATTTCTATGAGTTTCCCTTGCCCCAACTGTATAGGGCACAGAAAGCAAATACATTTCTGATTCTGGTACTGAGAGACTAGGGTGTGCTAGCTCAGTTAAACTAACATCTACTACCCACTGGGAGGTGGGTGACAAAGTACAGGGAACGAGCAGACTTTTTGGCCTCTCACAGGCTCGGAATGTCTGTGAGTCTTCCTGCTGGATGAATACAAAACCTCTGCCCTTCAGCAAAGTGCTTCCTCCCTTCTCTAGACCCCAAGGAGCTTTAAAACGTCAACACTCCCTTTCATCTTCTGGTTTTCCTCCCCTGGTTATGGCTGACACATATTCAACCCTCGTAGTATGATACAGCCCTTTTGAGGACTAGAAGCCTGTTTCTTATCTAGATTGTTTTATCTTTACTGCTCAGTTTCTCTAACAGCTTTGCTTTATCCTGTTCCAGAATAAATCATCCACTGTAAGCATAAAGGAACACTGAGTATGTTTATAAAATAGAATTCATTTCCCTCTTTATCATAAGTGCCTGTCACAATCTACAAGACAAAAATCAGGCAGTTTCACAGTCACAGCAGCCAGTTTCTCAAGTGTTTCGTGATGATGCCTATTTTGAGATTCCCAAGGAAATCTTCCCAAAGCACAGCCCTTTGAGACTGTAAGGGAAGTTTCTGACAGTATTCTTAGGAATTTCAAGTTAAACTTTCTGATTCAAATGTACTTGGCCTAAAGCTGAAAGCCTGACCACCCAAATGGACTGGTAGGATAATGGCTTACACTTCTACAAAAAATTTCCCGTACAGACACAGCACGTTGAAACCATAAGGGGAACTGTATTTCTATCCCAGTGCTCTCTTTAGGAGAAACCAGCACTCTAAGACTGTCCAAAAATAGATAAATCTTAATTACAGTGTGATTAGCAAAGAGAATAGTCTCAATTCTAGCTGTATCTTTTCTATTTTATTCCCCTGTTACTCAAGAGAATACTAGAGCCCCAACTGCACCATTCAAAAATCAAGCCATAGACATAACAGTACATACTCCTTGGGCCACTCAGTGTTGTAAAACTGAAAGTGATCCTTCACAGGCAAAGCTGGTTGTTACCCTTGCATAAGGGCAAACTACAAGATACATTATACCTATGTTAACTGGCCATGCAGGCAGTAAGTGAAAAATTGCCCTGTATTAAATACTCCATATCTATATAGCAATTTGTTAGTTATTACCTCCTTTGCATAGGTGGAGAAAGTTATGCACAGATCAACTGAGTATTCTGTACACAGTGGTGATACATAGCACTGCTGAGAATGAAAAGCCACAAGTGGCCATTCCACTTCATGTGAATGGAACACAGTGGATCTCCTCCATACTTCTTCAACTTACTTCACAACAGTCAAGTTAAAATTTGGTCAGCATGTCTGGTGTTGAATTTCAGACGGGGTAAACTCCACATTGTCTAAACCAGAGGTGAAGAGGTACAACAGGTACCTCAACTACACAACAGGTCTTAAATTTTATTCCTTGGTCATGCAGTAGATTTTTATTAAGACATTATTAGCTTGTTGAAAGCTACACGCACCAGTAACTACTAACATAATAGCAAGGAGTTAGTGACAAAGTGTAGACCACCTTTCCATAATATCCTTTTAACTATCAGAACAATAGTAGTCATTATCCAAATGAGAAGAAACCCGCACTATTACCATAGGTACTTCTGGTAGCAACTCAGCCTTAGAGTTATTCATAAAAGCTGTTCTGATTTAGTATCACTTAGAACATTTCTGAATTGTGACAAGATCATTTACACTGCATGTGTGCACAAGGTATGCAAAATGAGATTACAATCAAATAAGTAGGAGCAAAAGCATGAGGGATAATAGAAAACTTCTGACATTTTGCAGAACAAAGAGAGTTATTCCTACAACACAGACAGCATTTAATGGGAAAACAAACCTTGACAAATTACTGGATTTGCCAGAATGATATTCAAATCTGTGGTGGCACAGGGGATACTGTCATATGTAAAGATACTCTGTGAGCACTATTAGGAAGCAACAGGTTTTAAGCAGAGAATAGATTACTACTTTCAATATTATCTGCTAAACTGTTAATGCTCTTCTGAATGTATTTTGTTCTCTTAACAAAGATCAAATTCTCTTGTTAATGACAAAGTTCTAAAACCCAAGAAGAGATGCACAGGAGCTCAAAGCATGTGACAACCAGTGTTCCCAGTACATGACACTGCTGGTGGAGGATAAGGTTCCCCTGCAAGGTAAACTCAGTAAGATCAGAACTGGAGAGGGGGAATGGCTCTGATCACACATACCTGAGTCTTGAAAACAGCCCAGAGAACTGTTCTATTAGAGTTTCATACTGACATAGCTGTCACACACTTCTTATTCCACAGAGCTCGTTATCCTTGTTCTCAGTTTAACTACCTTGTGAGCTCAACCTTTATTTATGTGAAGTATAACCCTAGTAAAGACATTTTCCTACATTAGCAAATTGAGTTCATTCTTTCCAGGGAAGCATTGAGCCAAATTACCATGAAATACAATAAAATACAGTGACTGTGTTCCAGCCAAATTACCATGAAATACAATCATGAGATAACTCCCCAGATATGAGGCCAGTGGAGAATCCTGAATTTCCCTGAGAAGCAGGTCAAGAGATAAAGTACCAAACCTGGAAGCAAGTACATTCAAAGGCCAAGTATTTCCAGAATTAGAAAAGCAAGGACTGGTTTAATTTACTTAGCTAGTACCTAATGTCATTTTTAAACATCTCTAGAAGCCACAGCTTGAGCTTCCCCTTATTTGTGCCTGCACTTTAATCCAGCTGCAAAGTCTGCCTGTTCCTCTCTAGTAAATTTGAACTTGTTGGTTAACTTCAGTCAGAGGTGAAAATTCACAGATATGATACTAAGCTGTTATGGACAAATTTAGTGAAGTTTAGGGTATGAGTAGAGAAGATAGAGAGTCCAGCGCAGGGCAACTAAGATGATTAAGGGAGTGGAGCATCTCCCTTATGAGGAAAGGCTGAGGGAGCTGGGTCTCTATAGTTTGGAGGAGAGGAGACTGAGGGATGACCTTATTAGTGTATATAAATATATAAAGGGGGAGTGTCACGAGGATGGAGCCAGGCTCTTCTCAGTGGCAAACAATGATAGGACAAGGGGTAATGGGTACAAACTGGAACACAAGAGGTTCCACTTAAACTTGAGAAGAAACTTCTTCTCAGTGAGGGTGACGGAACACTGGAACAGGCTGCCCAGGGGGGTTGTGGAGTCTCCTTCTCTGGAGACATTCAAAACCCGCCTGGACACATTCCTGTGTAACCTTATCTAGGTGTTCCTGCTCTGGCAGGGGGATTGGACTAGATGATCTTTTGAGGTCCCTTCCAATCCCTAACATACTGTGATACTGTGATACTGTGATATTGTGATACTGTGATATTCAAATTACCATTCTCACTGAGGGAAAGACTGCAGAATATGGTCATAGAATCATAGAATCCCAGACTGTTGGGTTGGAAGGGACCTCAAAGCTGATCCAGTTCCAACCCACTGCCACAGGCAGGGACACCTTCCACTAGAGCAGGTAGCTCCAAGCCCCATCCAACCTGGAACACTGCCAGAGATAGGGTGAATGGTCAGAAGTTTCTAGTTTGGGCTGGTCTAAGCATGAGCATTAGCCAGATGTTAGCATGTATACAGATTAAAGCTATCGTGTTTACCTCCCGCCCAGATAACAGGCATGAACCCGAAAGGGCCTTCATCTCTTGCAGAACCCTCTTCCAGTATAAAGCCTCTCAGCATGATTCAGGTGTTGCCCAACACCAGCATAGAGAAGGTTCTTGCCCAGAATTGCTCTGAACACCTGCAGGACCAAAGTTCTAAATGAGAGGGTGATTTAAACAAGACTGGAGCATACATTTAATAAATTGTCTTTGTCATTATTAGAACGGATTAGTGAACACTTTATTAAAGAGCAAAAAGATGGCCTTATTAGCATCAGGAAAATAGTTTGTGACTATAACACTTCCGCACTGATAGAGGTGCATGTTTTGGCAAAGGATATTATTCCCCTAGACAGAGGGCAGGGACATGGGGATTTCCCCGTTTTCCTGTCGGCCCGTGGAGCGGCGACTGGGGGGGGAGAGGGAATCATGCAAGGAGATAAATATTCGCTGTATTCTTTGCCAGTTTTATAGACAACACGGTTACTAAGTGCCCAACAATGCTGTTTGTGAAAACATCCTGGCACGAATCCTTTACGACTCATGTAAGATACAACAAAATATTCCTTTTGAATCTGTATCAAGTTTTGTGCAGCGCATTTCTAGACATTTAAAAAAAGGGGGGGGGGAAGGGGAAAGCACGACTTTAAATAAAGAGTCAAAATTGGTAAGTTAGTTGTTTTCCTTTTTAAAAACCCAACCCCTGTGTGCATGTTTAATACAATGCAGATGCACTGGACCTACAGAAGTTACAAATAAACAGCTTGGCTAAGATAGGCAAAGATGAGATTGCAATGATGATTGATTGTAGATCTCAAATCTACGTTTGAGATTTGTCAGGTCTTCAACTAGTTTTGTAAGGCGGCTCCACTACAAAAAACTGCCCCATACTTCAGAACACATGCTCGTTCGCTGAGCCAGTGGTGCCCCAGCGGCTAGAGCAAGGGCTGGGGCAATCGCAGGCTGGGATTTGACTTCTGTTCCTCCGCAGTCTCCTGGTGTTACCACGGATAACACCGCTCCAGCGCTCAGGGCAGCTCCACCACTACATCTCTGCTACCACACGTAGTCACTGCGCGGGGTCCAGCGCCAAACGCAGCCGTGGCAGAAGGGTGGCGGCTGCTGCCGCGGCGTGCGGGGATGCGGTGGGTCGGAACGGGGCGGGACAGCCCCGCCCGGCACAGCCCCGGGACCCGATTACCAGCTGCAGGCAACCAGCTGAAGGCGTGAAGCTGAGGAGCACTGAGTAGCACGGCTGCCGCTGTCCCGAGCGAGCCCTACACCGCTGTCCTCCTATCAGCCCGGCCTGCCCGAGCCCGCCGGAGCCTCTGGAAGCCGGTCCCCGTCCTCCTCCTCGCTTTGCCGGTGAGTGAACGAGACCCGCGGTGGCGGGCGGGGAATGGGGAGCGAGCGGCGGGTCCGACGGCTCCGCACCCGACTCGCCCCAGCTGCTAACAGCGGCAACGCTGCCTGCTTCCCGCGGCACCACCGGGCTGCACAGGGACCGGGGCTCCCGCGGAGCACAGGGCCACGCACCGAGCACAGCCCGGCCGCACAAAACCCACTACGTTTTACTCTAGTTCAGACCCAAAAAGTGCAGCAGTGCCGTGCAGCCAGCCCCCGCCTGCAGCCGCGGCCGAGCACCGAGGTGATGCTCGGATGCAGCAGGAAGGGATACAGGTGGATAAAGTCCAGATTCTGCATTATACTTAATGGTCACACTGACCACTTGACTAAAGGAGGTTAGGGTGAGTTTCTGCCTACCAAATGGCAAAATGCTTCTGCACTTACTTTAAGCATCCTTCTTTTAACAATTTATAAGTAGCCATAAGAGTATGTTGAGCCATAAGAGGCTGAGGAAAGGAAGGAGGACAGGGTCATTCTTTGTTCTAAGGAAGAAATAGTGACTTCGCTGAAGAAGAGGAAGATTTTTCTGAACAATAACCCTTACCCCTTTCTGAAGGCAATTGTACTTTGCAGGTGGGGAGAAATCCCAGCTGTATTCATTCCTATACAGGAATTGGACTTTTACTTATTTAAGAAAAGCCACACCACATCCTGAGGGGGTCAGTGGGAGTGGGGGCTACAGCAGCGATATAACATGCTCTAAACCCATACCATGGGCAATTCTTGAAGTAGCTTTCCCGGCCTTTCCCTCACAGATCATGAGCAGGGATGATGGAGAGGAACCAGGCTTCCTAGATAAACTGCTTCTAAACTGCTCACTTCAAGGCACCAGCCTCGAGCTGTAAGAGACCTTGTGCTCCCCCAGTTCAGCTTAACCCTCTGTTTAATTGAACAAGCAACACTAACACTGCCTGGAGAAAGATAGGAGGTTGCTTAAGTTGGAGATAGATAGATAGATAGATAGATAGATAGATAGATAGATAGATAAAAAGGGAAGACTTTGGACATTCAACGGGTTATTGCTAAAAGATGAAGGAGCTCATCATATTTCTACAGAAAGGCTGCCAGATGTTTGCAGAGACAGATAACTCAATATGCATTCCAAATTAGAGACAAAAAACAATGGTCTGTACTTTAACATATCTGGTTGCAGCTCACTTGCTGCAACCAAATAGGGTTTCCTTTTATTAACAGTTCAAGGAGGAAGCAAGTCCTCACAAATCACGAGGATTTCTAAACTTGTACATTTTTGTGGTGGTCTTTTGTATAGCTTAAAAGCACATTAAATTCAGTTGGGTTGAAATTCAAGTTCATTTTGGTAAATCCCTGAAGAAACTTTGTATTAATCAGCAGTTCAGTAACTTTTGGGGGGTGGGAGGGAAGAAGATATTTATCTTATATATATTAATCTGATTTTCTTTGACCCTAAAGGATTCAGTCTGGTTTGTAAGATGTTTAAAACAGTACTCTGTGGTCTTTTCTCTCTGCTCCCCCCCTTTTTTTTAATAGTTCCTAATAAATATTACGAAGACATTTCCTATTATAAATTTCAATATTAGTATGATCATGAACTACTTTGTGCTTATCCTGACCATGCTAACTCTGAGGTAAGGGGAGTCCTAGGATTTTTTCCCTTCTTTCAAAGAATAGCAATATTGGATTCTTCAACACATATACTAAGGGCTAAAGAAAGAGAACATCTTAAAGGATGCAAATCTGAGCCTAAGAAATCCATCTTTGATAAAGTTACCTCTGTTGTAAGGTCAGAAGTTTTCTGGAAGTTTTCTCCACATCCAGCACTTCCTATGAATTCAGAGAAGTTATTCACAGGTGAATTCACCAGGCTTCCCAAGTGGTTAACTTTATCAGTCAGTGAAGCTCTCTTTATCATAAAATCATAGTATCACAGAATGGTTTGGGCTGGAAAGGACCTTAAGCTCACCCAGTTCCAACCCCCTGCCATGTGCAGGGACACCTCACACTAGACCATGTCACCCAAGGCTTTGTCCAACCTGGCCTTGAACACTGCCAGGATGGAGCATTTACCACTTCCTTGGGCAACCTGTTCCAGTGCTTCACCACCCTCACAGTAAAGAACTTCTTTGTTATATCTAACCTGAACTTCTCCTGTTTCAGTTTGAACCCATCACCCCTTGTCCTATCACTACAGTCCCTCTATTGGAAACCATTAAACTGCATAGCTGATACAGATTGGGGTTTGCAACCTCAACATTTAAAGGACTGACAGCTCTTGCTTATGTACTTTATTCTGTGGCTAGTGATTCTCCACCAGTGACTCACTAAGTCACTTGGGAAGAAACAGACTGATCTTCATATTTGAATGACAGGTTGAGTTACATTTTTAAATGCATTTCTGACGCACAAAGATTACAAGCAGCTAGTTTTACAGTTCAGCAAGTGTTGGACTAAGTAGTAACACAAAGTGGAATCCAAAAAACTCTAAAGATGTTTTGCTATCCCTGTATGAAAGATGTCCTGGTTTAGAGAGCTGAATTAATGGATTCTGATAACAGAATAGATTCCCAGTGAAAAAGCACCACTGCAGTTACTCAGCTTTAAAGGCACCACAACACTGGGAAATTCCCCACATTTGTAACAGATTTTACACCTAGTGGTTTTGGTTACTATATCGAAGTAAAAAGGTGTTTTCATCTATGATAGCAGTTATTTAATAGATCTAATGCCTATAGCGAAAGTCTCTCTTTACAAATGGTAACGGAGCAGAGAAGGTAAGACTTCTGCAATAGCACTTAAGTACTGGTTTGTTAAGAGATCACACTGATAATGAACTAGATGAAGCTGCTGATGTTTAGGATAGCAGGGAAAATTAATATAATCTCTGGGAGCTTTAGGATTTGAGTCTTGATGGGTTCCCCACCATCAAAATGGGGGGGTGGGAAATAATCCAGATGGAAATACTACCACAGGAACAAGACTGAGGTTTTTGTCATGGAAAACCTCACATTTAGTACAACTTAGAACAGAAAACTGAGCCACTGGAAGAAGAGTTTAACAGAAGTCTGAGCTTATATTTTGAAGGTGAGAACAGTCTTTGGAACGTGTCCATTTTCTGTTAGCTCTTTTGGGTTTAATGCTCAAATACAGACCCAGCGTTTAAGATAGTTGTTCAAAAATGCCAGCCAGAGGAAAAAAAAACACCAACAAACCATATCTATGTCCTGATAATGTTAAGACACAGACTTAAAAAATAATGTATTTCTTCAGAAAAAAGTACACAGTTGTCATAGTACAATAGTATTTAGAAAATGGTTTAAAATTGTTTAATAAGTACTTGATTATACTGCTGAAGATGTGTATATGTCAACAACAACTTCAACTTAGGAAAGTTCAGTATTAGTATATAGAAACAAAAATGAGTGATCAGAATACAGCAGCATCATACAGCTGGGGAGGTCGGACGGGACAGGACACCAGTATAAAATAGAAACACCCAGCAGACAATAGGTTTCCAAGTCTCATTTCACACATCCATCACTTGAAAGATGTACTTTCAGGCTCTCCTAGTTTAAGTGACACGACTGGTAGTTCAAACTTGATATTTCAGATCTCTGCCTACTAATATTGACTCTACTTTGGACACCGAATGTAAAACCACTCTCTGGTCCAGGTTTGTATTCCTCAGCATGATTAGAGCTGTCAATATGCACATTCAGTAAGAATTTAAGTTAAAAAAATATGGAAAAAAACCCAAACCCATAAACTTTCAGGGGCTGGGACTGCACAATTTTGCTGAGGATTCTTCAGGTAGGCTTCATTTTAAACCTTAATACATCAGAAAGAAAAGTTTACCTGCTTGCTTAGGACTAGGAGATTCCAGCAGAAATATAGGTGCATACAGCTACTTTTCCAAATTGTTTTCAGTGTTCCTAAAGAAACAAGAAACAGCAGGGAAGTTACTGCATCCACTAGTTCTGCTGACAGTGAGCCTGCAACTGTATTCCCGTAAATTAAGGCTCTTGAGATTATGAATCACGTGCAGACGTTTTTCTCTTCTTAAATAAGTAGTGTTTCCCTAGCCAAGATTCTGTCTGCAGTTGAATGCCAGGGGATATTTAATAATTTTTCCTGATACTATTCCTGTAGTTTCTATATTAATCATACAGGCCAGCTATTAAGCTTCCCTCTCCCCAGAAGAAAGGGCCAAGGAGGGATCAGGAAAGACCCGGTAAAGCTCAGGGAAGCTGCAGTAGAGGACTGAAAAAAGAGAACATCATGGCTTTGGCACAAAGCAGGATGTATTGAAATGCACAGGAAAATACACCTTCTAATAGTATCCTTTGCTTTCCATGCCTGCTTTCAACTCTTGATTTATGTCTCCAGGAGTTACAAAACATGGTTGAATATGCATCAGTACTGGAACAATGGAAATTCAAATAAGCAGAATGTGATCTGGAGTATGCAAACTCCAGAGCAAAAATATCAAAGTCATAGACACTCTGTCCTTAGCTGTGCATGGAAAAAGTGATGCTCTCAAAGAGTCAATTCTCAGCCTAAAAAAATAACGTTAGGAATCCAGAACAATGTCATGGATTAGTAGATACTGTGCGAGCCTGCAGAACTTTGTAATTCACTTAGGCTTTCAACACTACCTGTGAGTTCTAAACATAAGAACAGAAAAGAGATGACATGCAGTGAAATCAACATCATAAATACAGCAGGGAAAAGCAATTTCGAAGGGACTTTTGCATAAACAGTATGTAAAATCTGAGAGTATTAATGATAAGCTGTTTATAGGTAAGGACATACCTAGAGTAAGACTGCATGGCACAAATGGTCATCATTCCTTAAAGAAGAAAAGAGTATTAAAAATATCCTTGCCCTTCACTTCTACCCACTAGCCTTTGACTACTTCTCTATGTTTTTGGAGAGTGGTCCAGCTTCTAACCCCTCTACACCAAATCAGGCTTCACAGGACTGTATGCAGTTTTGGTGTTTAGCTTCCCAGCTTGGCATAGCCTCTTCATATTTCAAATATTATTTGGCATGAAGCTGTTTCTCATCTCTGCAAATGAATTAGGACATGCATGCCTATACAAGTCAATGCTACTGCTGTCACTATGTTCTGTTCACGCAAGGATTTCGCTATGCAGGAAAGCATTCTGAATGCACATTAAGATTCATTTCTTGGGTATATACCTTCCATAGTAACGACAACTGTATTTTCTGAGCAGGTATTTGATATTTTGCTGTCTATTGCAAATTACTAGTTATGTGAACACGTCCTTAGACTAAAATATTGGTACTCTGGATTCAGTTTCTGGCTTTGACAGATTGCCACTGCTCCTCTGATCATCATTTTCAGCAGAAGTGATGCTCTGATACCCCTTCTGATCAGCTCCTCCTTAGGTCTTGTGGGATTTTTTTGTATATTGTAAACAATACCTACCATATACCTCTGGGTTCACACATACTCAGCATCATATATGAACCATATAGTGAAAACTGTACTTGTTATCATCTCAGATGACCAAATAACAATTATTGCAACAACAATAGAAAAGCAGAACACAGAGGAACACAAGGCAAACACCAAACCCAGAATGGAGTTCTCAGGACAGACTGCCCTGTCTCAAGGAAAGGAGCTTTGACAGCACTCTGGTTACACTACTGAGAGCAAGAACCTGGTCCGAAGCTTCCCGGACAACATCCCTGTATTCTTCCCAGGCCACCTGACCTTGCTTCCACCTTTTATAAGCCTCTTTTATAAGCCTTTTTTTTCCCTCTAAGTTTCCTCAGCAGCTCCTTATCCATCCAAGGAGGTCTCCTGGCCCTCCTCCTGCACTTCCTTCTAGTTGGGATGCAACACTCCTGAGCTTGTAGCGGTGATCCTCGAACATCAATAAACATTCTTGGGCCCCCCTGCCCTCTAGGGCTATATCCCATGGAACCTTACCAGGCTCCCGAAGAGGCTCTCTAAAAAAAGTATGGAACGCTTCTTGATGTTCATAAGGTCTGCTTGCTCCTTAGAACATCACCATCCAAGTTAGAGGAATAAAGACAAATTTGACTGCACAGACCAGACCACTGCCAAGCAATACAGCTCCTGTATAAAAGGGCAGAAGTGATGACCTTGCTCTAGCCCATTTGCAATGGTGCATTCAGTGGTCCACACTTGCTGTCCTAAGCATTAGAAGACCATTCACAGCATCCTGCCCATTCAGAACAAGGATTTCAAGGGGCCTTCAGTTAAATTACTTTAAAATTAGTTACCATTTGCATTCCCAGAGATAACTGAATAAATATGTCTTAGGAATGAGGATGTAACCACTTTGCTCCTTCCCTTCTGCTTTGTTCTTGCTCTGAAACTGTACAGCCTGTTCACCACACTGTTAGGCCAAGTGATTGAACAGGAGGAGAAAAAGAAATGCAATAATTGTAGGATTGGACCATACACTCTCTTTGGAAGTGAAACTGTGGAGAAGCCTTCAGAAACAAGCTGCCTGCTTTCACTCTCCCCAGAATAGTACCTTCACCAATCACTACTGGCACACTGGAGACCTGAACTGTTTCCCAGAGCACCCAGCTCCTGAAATTAGTATGCAGATCACCACTCCAACAACTCAGACAGCAATTTTCTCTCTGCAGACTAGTCTGTGAAGTAGATTTCAGCACATCTGCACTAGTGTCTATCTGCTACATTAGTTCTGACCTCATTTTTCCCCAAGACAGCGTTTACATCAAGAACCACTAAAAATTCTCTAACACTAAATGCATGCAATACAAGTTCATCCAAAACTAGACAGCCAGATGTCTAAATATGCTTTAAGAGTTTCTTCTCACAAAGAAAAATCATAACAGAAACAAGGAATAGAAGTATTTATAAGTCAGGATGTTCACTATGTTCACATTGTAAAAGATTCATTTATAACTCTCACTGCCCTTAAAATGTGAGTGGAAGAGGACAATTCAGTAGGATTGCCAAAATTTGACAGGCCAGACACTAAAGTTTCAGATTATGCAGTTTAATAGGTTTCTTAAGTGCAACAGAATCAACAGAGGTCATCTGAAATCAAATCCTACCTTCTGCCTTGAACTTAGATGAACAAGAAGTCTGTTCTAGTTTAGCCTTTGCCTGTTGTAGCTGTGGTTTCTTTAAAACCTATCCATAAGAGATATACCAGCATCTGTTTCTAGAGACTTAACTCCCACTTAGTAAGGCTTAATAGGTTGCACCTGCACTAATGAGTCAGGAAGGCATCCGCTTCGCATCTCTCAGGAGATTCTTGTTCCTGGGAAGAATTTTCACTGTGACACAATAATAAACAAGTCTTGATTGCTGATTTTCCTTGTAGAAAAAGCTCTTTACAGACAGTAAAAATTAAAGAAGACATTTCCTGGTGAGCTCAGGTTTTAGAAATCCCAAAGAGCTACCCAAGGTCTTAGGCTGACTGTTTCCTTTAAAATCTGCTCTGTATTAGTGAGCTTTGGTTCAGTGAAACGAGAGTGAAACCATCCAAATGTTACAACACATTTATTCAGTATTACTGCAGTTCCTCTGCTGGGAACTGAGTTACAGATAAGGAGTTAAACCAGTAGCTCCCAAACTGGGGTACATATACCACAGTCTACAGCCACTACAAAATGGTGTGTGCCTCAACAAAGAACAAGAAGCTGCTATTGCAAATGACAGTGCTCTCAGGATGACTAAATGCTGCTGGTACTTTGTACCATCAACTACTAATGATGATGGTAGGAAGTTTTAAGAAAAAAACCCTGTGGATTATAATTTTTCATAAAGCACAGAAGAGGTGATCAGTGAATTCCATGATATGGAGCAAGGCTTATTATTTTCTAGTTACCTTCCTGTGTACAAAGTTGTGGCAAAATGTTCTAATTCTACCAAAGAGTGGCAGTGGTGTAACATGCAACCTAAGTTTAGGGGGCAACACCGTGACAGAAGGGCCAAAGCTCCAAATACAGAGCAGTATTACAGGGCACTGACCAATAATGTAACATTTCTGCAACTAAATCAAACTTCTCTGCATGCTCTTTTGTGTGCTGTCACTCTTACTTCTTAGGAGAAGCTTACTGTTTTCCCTTGTACCATGCTGCAGGCATGGAGACCCTTTCCACTTAAGAGTGGCTTCTTTTCTCATCAACATACTCCAAAACATAAATTACTCAGAGCTTAACAAAACTCTGTTTGGTGCAAGAATAATTATAAAGTCATCATTGCAAAAGATCATATGTGAAAACCACAAATCTTTCAGCAGAGAAAATGTAGTGTTACTGTAAAGCTTCAATATCCTAATTTGGTCTCACGATCTACTCACTCTAGACAAGAACAAATGGTTCTTGCCAGCCCATTCCAGTGATTAATACTGCAGATCATAGCATCACAGAATGGTTTGGTTTGGAAAGGAAAGTGCCTTAAGATCATCCAGTTCCAACCCTGTGCCATGGGCAGGGACGCCTCAACACTAAACCATGTCACCCAAGGCTCTGTCCAACCTGGCCTTGAACACCGGCAGGGACAGAGCACTCCCAACTTCCTCGGGCAACCTGTGCCAGCACCTTACCATCCTCACAGTAAAGAACTTCTGCTGTAATTCTAACCTGAACTTCCTCTGTTTCAGTTTAAACCACCACCCCTTGTCCTATCATTTACAGTCCCTGATGAAGAGTCCCTCTCTGGCATCTTTGTAGGCCCCCCTCAGATACTGGAAGGCTGCTATGAGGTCACTGTTTTCCTGTTCCTTAATTTCACTTTAAAAACTAATAGTACAGGTCCAGCTCTCTACAAAGCAGAGAAGATAAAATTCATCAGGGCTATGAACTGCTCAAATGACACTGTGATGAAAATTACATTATAAATTATAAATTATTATAAATATGGAGTGCCTGTTAGTGTTACCTTTAAAACAGCAAACACAATACCCTCAATTTTTTCTTGTTCTTAGCTTTCTCAAATGATTTGCATCTCTCGACATCATTCTTGGATTGTTATAGCATGTACAAACTCTTCCAAACAGAAACATAACCAAGCTTTGTCATTTAATAAAGGACATTTTAATAAAAGTGGAGCATGGGTTGAAAAACTAGACCTTTGTGCCTCCTTTGGAGCAGAAGTACTTCAGATCAAGTTCTGAAGCGGGCTGCCTCCTAAATCATACCCTATCTCACTGCAGCAGTGCTAAAAGAAAATCTGGGAAGCAGTCAGCATCACTTATTTTATCCTGTTCCATGTTTTATTCCATATACATTCACAGACAACCAAGAAGAGCTGTCTAATCAGCTACCTTTCTTCACTGCTATTCTTTCTGTTGAAGACTCAGTTAAAGTTGCTTTCTCTCCCTTTATTTACAAATTTAAATGAAAATATGTGGGGGTGAAAATCAGTCATTTCTTTATGAGATCCCTGAAGCAATTAACATCAACTTCTTGCCTTGACCATATATTTAAGACAAGCAGACAGGTTACAGTGTGTAGCTGTGGAAAGACAATGGCAGACTGGCTGACTCTCAGGCATCACACGCAATACTTCTCATGACCAGACATGTTGGTTTAAGATCCACGGAGTAATTTCTGTTCTTGCTCTCAAACGGGAGATGCTTGAGGCCTCTCTGATCTTCTCACATCTGTGACTAGCTGTCACTGAAAAACTTCACGAGAGAACCCAAAGGCTGTACAGAACACAGTGTTACAGAATACAGGTCTGGAGCTCATACCCCACAGTGTACATATTCCCTCTGTCTATGGATGTTACTGCTACCAAGCACGCTTCCTTCTTCCATAAGACCAGGCATTGTAATTAAGGTGTAAGGAAGGAAGAATTTGACCTCATAGAAGAAAGCACACAAATATTCTAGCTTTAACCATGATTACTGGAATAAGAAAGAGATAAAGTTAGCATAAAATATTGACTTATTTAATTTCAATATGAAATACTGAATATTGAATAATTTATTGCATTGAATCATTTTGATTATGTTTAGAACAAGCATGAGAAATTGCATATCTCAGCTTCAATTGTGTAAATTATTTGAGGTGCTATGTCTAAGGTCTCAGTTTCCTTCCTCATTGCTTTAACAGCTTTACCAGAACATGAACTCAGACAAGCACCATAAGAGAAAATTGGCAGAAAATATGTATCACCCTCATGGACATTTTTCTTATATACCCTGGAGATAGAATTGTCAACAGATCACAAGCTCCAAAACTTAAAATATTATTAATCCTTTTTTGGACTTCAGATCAGCTCATGAAGTTTGCAGTTGGGAAGCAGAAGACACCAAAGGCATAGAGAATTTCTAGAAATGGAATAGCATAACTACTCAACATTGAAAAGGGGCTTTCCTTACATCTACATTCTCTCCCTTTTCCCTTTTATTGCAAATACTTGAGTTACTATGCTTGTGCTAGAAAATGTAAAACATAACACGTTTTACAATTAAGGCCTACGATCTTAGAATCATAGAATAGAATCATAGAATAGTTAGGGTTGGAAAGGACCTTAAGATCATCCAGTTACAACCCACCTGCCATGGGCAGGGACACCCCACACTAAACCATGTCACCCAAGGCCTCATCCAACCTGGCCTTGAACACCGCCAAAGATGGAGTATTCACAACCTCTCTGGGCAACCCATTCCAGTGCCTCACCACCCTCTCAGTAAAGAATTTCTTCCTTATATCCAATCTAAACTTCCCCTGTTTCAGTTTGAACCCGTTACCCCTTGTCCTGTCACTACAGTCCCTAATGAAGAGTCCCTCCCCAGCATCCTTGTAGGCCCCCTTCAGATACTGGAAGGCTGCTCTGAGGTCTCCACGCAGCCTTCTCTTCTCCAGGCTGAACAGCCCCACCTTTCTCAGCCTATCTTCATACGGGAGGTGCTCCAGCCCCCTGATCATTCTCGTGGCCTCCTCTGGACTTGTTCCAACAGTTCCATGTCCTTTTCATGTTGAGGACACCAGAACTGCACACAATGCTCCAAGTGAGGTCTCACGAGAGCAGAGTAGAGGGGCAGGATCACCTCCTTTGACCTGCTGGTCACGCTCCTCTTGATGTAGCCCAGGATACGGTTGCTTTCTGGGCTGCGAGCGCACACTGAAGCCAGCTTATGTTAAGTTTCTCATTGACCAACACCCCCAAGTCCTTCTCTGCAGGGCTGCTCTGAATCTCTTCTCTGCCCAACCTGTAGCTGTGCCTGGGATTGCTGCAACCCAGGTGTAGGACCTTCCACTTGGCATGGTTAAACTTCATAAGGTTGGTATCAGCCCACCTCACAAGTGTGTCGAGGTCCCTCTGGATGGCATCCCTTCCCTCTGGCGTACCAACCGAACCACACAGCTTGGTGTCATCAGCAAACTTGCTGAGGGCGCACTCAATGCCACTGTCCATGTCACCGACAAAGATGTTGAACAAGACCGGTCCCAACACCGATCCCTGAGGGACACCACTCGTTACCGGTCTCCAGTTGGACATTGAGCCATTGACCACAACTCTCTGTGCGCGGCCATCCAGCCAGTTCTTTATCCACGGAGTGGTCCACCCATCAAATTGATGTCTCTCCAATTTAGAGACAAGGATGTCGTGTGGGACAGTGTCGAACGCTTTGCACAAGTCCAGGTAGATGACGTCAACTGCTCTGCCCCTGTCCATCAGTTCTGTAGCCCCATCATAGAAGGCCACTAAATTGGTCAGGCAGGATTTTCCCTTAGTGAAGCCATGATGGCTGTCACCAAGCACCTCCTTGTTTTCCATGTGCCTTAGCATGCCTTCCAGGAGAATCTGCTCCAAGAGTTTGCCAGGCACAGAGGTGAGACTGACAGGTCTGTAATTCCCTGGGTCATCCATTTTCCCCTTCTTGAAAATGGGGGTTATATTTCCCTTTTTCCAGTCGTCGGGAACTTCACCTGACTGCCATGATTTTTCAAATATGATAGCCAGTGGCTTAACATTCACTTAACATTCACTTAAAAATTCACCAGCTCCTTCAGGACCCACGGATGGATTTCATCAGGTCCCATGGACTTGTGTACGTTCAGGTTTTTAAGATGGTCTCGAACCAGATCCTCTCCTACAGTGGGCCCAGGGTCTTCATTCTCACAGTCCCTGCGTCTGCCTTCCAAGACTTGGGTGCTGTGGTCAGAGCCTTTGCAGTGAAGACCGAGGCAAAGAAGTCATTAAGAACCTCAGCCTTCTCCAAACCCAGGGTAGCCAGTTCTCCTGATAGCTTTCAGAGGGGACCCATGTTGTCCCTAGTCTGTCTTTTGTTTGCAATGTACCTATAGAATCCCTTCCTGTTATCCTTAACATCCCTAGCCAAGTTTAATTCTGCTCTGGGCCTTAGCTTTCCTAACCTGGTCCCTAGCTTCCCGGACAACACCCTGTATTCTTCCCAGGCCACCTGACCTTGCTTCTACCTTTTATAAGGCTCTTTTTTCCTCTAGGTTTCCTCAGCAGCTCCTTATCCATCCAGGGAGGTCTCCTGGCCCTCCTCCTGCACTTCCTTCTAGTTGAGATGCAACACTCCTGAGCTTGTAGCAGGTGATCCTTGAATATCAACCAACAGTCTTGGGCTCCCCTGCCTTCTAGGGCTATATCCCATGGAACCTTACTAAGCAGGCTCCTGAAGAGGCCAAAGTCTGCTCTCCTGAAGTCCAGGGCACTGAGCTTGCTGCACGCTCTTCTCACTGTCCTGAGGATCTCGAGTTCGACCATTTCATGATCGCTGCAACCAAGGCTGCCCTGGAGCGTCATGTTTCCAACCAGCCCTTCCCTGTTGGTGAGCACAAGGTCAAGCTTGGCACCTCTCCTTGTCGGCTCCTCTATTACTTGCAGAAGGAAGTTGTCTTCCACACAATCGAGGAATCTCCTGGATTGCTTGTGCCGGGCCGTACCGTCCCTCCAGAAGGTATCAGGGTGGTTCAAGTCTCCCATGAGGACAAGGGCCTGCGAGCGTGAGGCTGTTCCTATCTGTCTATAGAGTGCTTCATCCGCAGATTCCTCTTGATCAGGCGGTCTGTAACAGATCCCCACAGTGATGTCCCCCATAGCTGTTCTCCCTTTAACCCTGACCCACAAACTCTCTGTTGACTGCTCACCTGTCCCCAGACAGAGTTCCATACTCTGATACATAACCTCCATTCACAAGTGAAGTATGCTCCTACAGTTGTTCCTTGATACAGATAAAGTCACCATAAAGCTACACACAACTGTGTCTGTACAAATGACATTTCCCACTCCTTGATAGTGCCTGCAAAATAGGATGTAGAGATGAATGTGACTAGAAAACACTGTAAAATAGGTTTTGTACATGCCATGGTGGGTGTTTAGTAGGTTATCCTTTTGTTTTTTTAGCTGCAGTGCATGTACTGGAATTTGGGCACTCTAATCATGGGGATACAGAAGATTTTAAAGAATTTCCATTCTGAAGGCTTTACACATGGCTGATGCCAAAGTTCTAAGCAAATAAAGATTGCTCATCTATTAAAGATTAATAATTAAAATAATTTCTTAGCATAAAGTAAGGGTTTGCCATGTGTTTAGTCCCAACTCCTCTTATTTCCAATTTACTTTCCACTTTAATACAGCAAACAGCAACAGCAGGTGTGTTGGAGTGACACGGCCTCTCAAAGCTATGGGAGGACACTTCTTGCATATGTTTCTTGGGCAGCTGAACAACTAGCAGACTTCAGCCTAAAAGACCCTATATTTATATACATTTAAGAGGCTGCAAGATGCATATTAATCCTGAAACATCCTATTGTTTTCCCTGAACTTTTATTAGTTTGTATTTGAAATAAAATAGGGCTGCCATCTTTAAATGTTTGAAATCTGGGGGTAGGAAGAGATCACTCATTATATGTAATTTGAACAACTTCCTATCGGTGAAAACACAGGCACCGGATGTGACCTTAAGAGTTGTTTGAGACTTTTTCAGCTAAACGTGTGTACTGGCTGGAGTCTTTATTGCTTGGAATGCATTGTCATTTGACATCTTTGAAGTCCCTTCCAACCCAAACCATTCCATGATCCTATGATATGGTACCCTATTACAGGTGGATAATTAAACCCAACTGCTCTATTCTCAGCCTGTTAGATGCAATCTGTAAATAATCACTAGTTTGTTGAAAACCATTTAGTACAAAACATGTTAATTTGCTTTATATCAACACATTTTAAATTGGTTTGCCAATATGTACTTTATGTTAAGGTTCATGATAGCTATTTGATCACTGAATCACAGACCGGTTTGGAGGGACCTTAAAGCTTATTCAGCTCCAACCCCCTGCCACAGGCAGGGACACCTTCCACTAGAGCAGGTTGCTCCAAGCCCCTGTGTCCAACCTGGCCTTGAACACTGCCAGGGGTGGGGCAGCCACAGCTTCTCTGGGCACCCTGTGCCAGTGCCTCAGCACCCTCACAGGGAAGAACTTCTGCCTAAGAGCTCATCTCAGTCTCCCCTTCGGCAGGTTAAAGCCATTACCACTTTAATGAGGTATAATAAGGTAAAACAGTGTCCTGGGTTCAGCAGTAGCAGTCATTTTTCTCCTTCTTAGTAGCTGGTGCAGTGCTGTGTTTTTGACTTTCGGCCTGGGAACAGCTCTGATTAACACCGATGTTTTTAGTTGCTGCTCAGTAATGTTTACTCTGACCAAGGACTTTGTGAGTCTCATGCTCTGCGAGGGAGAAGGGGAAGCCGGGAGGAAGCAGAGACAGGACACCTGACCCAAACTAGCCACAGAGGTATTCCATACCACAGCACGTCATGCCCAGGATGTAGAACTGGGGGCAGTTACTCAGAAGGGTTAGATCACTGCTCGGTCAGGCTGGGTATCGGTCAGTGGGTGGTGAGCGGTTGTATTCTCTTCCCTTGTTAATTCCCTTATCATTATTATTATTGGTGGTAGCAGCAGTGATTTGTGTTATACCTTAGTTACCAGACTGCTCTTATCAAAACCCGTGGGAGTTACATTCTTTCGATTCTCCTCCCCATCCCTCTGGGAGCAGGGGGAGGAAGTGGAGAGGGAGTGAGCGAAAGGCTGCGTGGTTTTTCTGAATTACTGATGGACTTAAAGCACAACAAACAGTGAGAATGGAAATTTCTTCTCCAGATTCTGTGGTCAGAATTACATGAAGCCCCATGAAACACCTCTGCAAACCATTGTGGATTGGCTCATGGAGCTTGCTCCAGTGCTTTTCATAGAACACAAATTAAAATGTTGTAAAACCATGTTATCTGGGAGAGCCCTAAAAGGGACAGTGCTGAGCATAAGCACAGATTAGTTTTATTGTTTTATTTTAGTACTACAGTGATTGAGCACATCTCTTTTCCTTTTTACAGTTGTGGAAATAAAAATCACAAAGCAATCCAGCACTTATTTTCATCCAGGAGAGTAAACCAAGACTGAATTTCCAAGACCTGGACCTCTTCTCTGATTTTCATTCTGTGTTCCTGTGCAAAAGATGTCAAAAAACACTACAGGCAACTCAACTATCAGTCAACCAGCTGTTCTAGGTGTGTTCCTGGGAAGCATTTCACTCATCACTATTGTTATGAATATATTAGTACTATGTGCTGTGAAAACTGAAAAGAAGCTGCAAACTGTTGGCAATTTATACATTGTCAGCCTCTCTATTGCAGATCTGATTGTTGGTTCAGCTGTTATGCCCCTAAACATTGTTTATCTCCTCAATTCTCAGTGGATTCTAGGCTTACCAGCCTGTTTGTTCTGGCTGTCAATGGATTATGTGGCCAGTACTGCATCTATTTTCAATCTCTTCATATTGTGCATTGATCGTTATCGTTCAGTTCAGCAACCACTGAAATATCTCAAGTATAGAACAAAAAGGAGAGCCTCATTAATGATTTTGGGGGTTTGGTTGCTCTCTTTCATGTGGGTCATTCCAATCCTAGGATGGCATGTTTTTGCTAATGATGGGAAAAGGAAAGTAACTGAAACCAAGTGTGAAACTGAATTCTCTGAAGTCACCTGGTTTAAAGTGTTGACAGCCATTGTGAACTTCTACATACCCTCTATCATGATGCTGTGGTTCTACTATAAAATATTCAGAGCTGTTAGAAAACACTGTCAACACCGAGAGCTCATCAATGGATCACATCAGTCTGTCTCAGAAAAAAACTCCAAACATCATCGTAAGACAAAGGACAAGCAAAACATTTGCTTCCAAAATCAAATCTTAGATGAGAACAGCCCTCCCAAATATAAAGAAAGCTCCCCTCAGCCTCAAAATATGGAGGCAGAGCTTCAGTTCAGTAATCCTGACAAGTCTTCAAAGGCATTCGTTGGCAAGAGTAATAGGAAAGTCCTTAAATGGGGCTGTTTCCCTCTCACCACTGCCCAGTCTGAGCCAGGCCAGGAAAATGCAGGAAGGAAGCATGTGTGTGTAACAGAAGAGAAGGAAACTGAAGAGGAGCCTTGCTCACAAGATAGTGACTTAAGTGATGCATCAGACAGCCAGACTTTCAGTGATGAGGTACCTAACGGAGAGCACTCCAGTCCTAACCCTGACAGAGCTGGCAGTCCTCAGGAAAAGACTGAGAACAGGGATTTCAAAGGACTGTCTTACCTGAGGGAAGCCTGGCAAAGTCTGCATGCTCATTCCAAAACACACACTCAAGGACTGCATGTGAACAGGGAGAGGAAAGCAGCTAAGCAGTTAGGGGTCATAATGGCAGCCTTTATGCTGTGCTGGATTCCCTATTTTGTATTGTTTATGGTAATAGCTTTCCATGGGCATGAAAGATTTTCACAGTTACACATGTTCACTATATGGCTTGGCTATGTGAACTCCACCTTGAATCCATTCTTGTATCCTCTTTGTAACCAGAATTTCAAGAAGACATTCAAAAAGATCTTTCACATTCACTGATACTGGTCTGATTTTTTTCAGCTTAAAAGCAGCTCAAGATTCCAACCACCCAAAATGTTCCAGTTTCAAAGACAAACACAATGGGGAACATACATGACTTTGGAAAACTGTAATTGATAAACAAGTGTTAGTAAAAGTGGGAAGTGTGCATTTAACAGCTTTACACAATTGAAGAGGAACTAACTCACATCAAGAATATGAAAAACTCAGGGGCAATCTCAGACCTGATACACTGCTTAAAATTTGATATTACCTCTTTCGTCATGTAGAACAAAAACAAGATACAAATAGAGATCTTCAGTGACTATAAATTATTCAGCTACAGCAAAAGAAGAGATAATGCTTCTGCAATTAGCCAAATATCTTTTCTCTTTGAGCTTAATTAAACACTGAAACGCTGCTTGTGAAGCGAAATCTGCATGTAGAGGTACTTTGCATAGTCAAAGAAAGAAGCTTCAGCTGTTTAAAAAAATCTACCCTATTTATTTATAGCTTCAATCAAATCATAAACTTTTTTGAAATGTCAGGTCATCCTGTAACCTACTGCACCTCTGATACTGTGCTTGCTTCATTTAGACTTGTACATGTTAACTTCACTGAAACAAAAACAGACTGGGTTTTATGTCCTAGAAATTTTGCTAAGACTTTCCGACTCAACCCAGTCTCACTTTTTATTCAGGAAGGGTATGCTGCTGTTTCTAGACTCACAGAATAAAGCTGACTATAGACAACATGTATTTTCTTCTTCCTACAAGCTGGCATGTGCAGTGGCACTACTAATCCATATACCCTTATCTTGTAGTAGGCAAACTGTTATTATAATGAGGCAAACTCATGAGCAACAACTCAAGCTTGCAAAACCAAAACTAAAACACATGAACTGATATATTTAACTGCATTTTATGAATCACGCTATAAATGCTGTAACATTTCAGGAGAAACTCACAAAAATAGAATACGTTGGAAGCGATCTCAGGAAGACGTGTAAGTACAACCTACAGCTCAAAGCTGGGCTGGCTTTTACATTATGTCATGTTGCTCAGGTCCACAACTTGAATGACAAGCATCTGTAAAACCAGCTTCATCTGGAAAAGCTGAGCTCAATGTAGAAATAATGTCCTCACGCTCATTTTATTGTGCCGATGAATTCACCACCTCCTGAATACTATTTTGCTTCTGAAATTGCTCAGCTAGCTTAACAACAAAGTCCTGATGTAACTGGGAATCCTTCAACTGAGTACTGTCAAGATTTTGCTGGGGTGGGTTGAAGGGATGTTCTATGTAGTATCTTCCTTCTCACAAATTTTGGATATAATATACTAACTAAATGCAAAGTATTATCCTCTGTCAATTTTGTCTGAAATTAAACACCTGAATGTTGATAGTTGTATTTAAAGTATTAAATGTTAAATAGAGCCCTAATATATCTGCATTTCAATAAATTGGAAACGTGTTAAAGGAAGAAACTGCAGTCCTTTTTAATGTATCATACAAGGTTCCAAGATTAGCTGACTTTGGTTTCAAGTACCATGCAGGAAAAACTGCAATTAGGGAACTCAAATCTAGGAGGAAAAATACAGAGACAGAATACAGAGGCAGCAAAATTCATTCCAGAATTAAGACAACTTTGCTACTGCAGAAGCTGCATCTGCTCAAATAGTAAAATACCCCTTCTTTTGGACTACAAAGCGGCATCTTTTGAAACATATGCTCTAATCCACTGGCATTTCACAAGCAATTGCTCAGATTCACAGCCATTACCATCTTTTTTTCTACTATGATAGCAACAGCAATTCCAGCTACAATGCATGGTCATTTAGGCAATCCCAGAGGAAATAAGTCAGCTCCAGTTATTAGTGTAGACCGATAAAACAATCTCACCCATGGGCTACCAGGGTTATCAAGAAGTCTTATCTTTTCTGACTTTAACATGTATTCATACACGAAACAGCAACTTAAACAAAATCAGTGAAAATTGGCCTAAAAATTATGATGATTATAACAAAGAATACCTCTGGTACAACTGAAGCACAGAACAGCTAAACCTGGGCAAATAAAGCTGCCTGAATATTTTGTTATTCCCCTTCACTTTTATCCATAATCATGATCTGTGTTAATAATAAAGACAGAGTAAGATCATGGGCTTCTCTGATGTGATACTTATAATAATAAAATAGGAAAATGGGATACTACCTATTTTGAATTTCCAATTTAACAAGATCAAAGTACCTAACAGGGTTTATCAGTTTATTTTACTGAACAGGCAATTCAAATGGCTCTGGATGCAAGAGAAGCAGAGGAAAGCAAATTAGGGTACTAACACGTGACGCCAAGCCTCCTGACAATATTCCAGGCGTGGTTTTCTGTAAAATATTTCCAGTGTTCGCCAGTGAACAAACAAGGTCACAGGACACACACATTTAGGAGAACATAATAAATTCCTTGAAATTTCTTGGACTGGAGTTCTGCTTTGATTAAGGTACGGTGAGAACAACCAACTGTTCTGGAGTACAAGGATTCCGGGTTGAGAGAAACGCAACACAATAAAGAATAATAACTAGTTTATTAATACAGGGAAAATATAGAGGTAACAAAAGATACAGTAAAGGATATTTCTGATGTTTGGTTATCTTACCAACCCCAAGGACCATGTAATGATGATCAGGAAACCAGCTCCGAGAAACATCATCACAGTGCAAGGTGGCAGGCTCAACCTTAGTGGGCATCCCCGTGGAGGCAACATTGACCTGAGTGGTATGAGGTTCTGACTCCGCAATGCATGAGGCTCAGGCCTCTATGTAGGGATTGGTGCACGGACGGGAGGTTGCCAGGAGGGACAGGAACCAGCTGACACTGGGGAGGTGCTTGGGCGGCAGATATAAGGATTGTAACTGTAACTGTATAAAGATTGTAACTGCACACTCATTCTGACACAGGGGGCCAGCCTATGTTGGAAGAAGTGGCTAGCCATACATAGAAAGGTCTCCGAGGGTCTGGACTTTTCCGGGACGTTCTAAAGCGGAACTTCCCACTAAGGAACCAAAGCTGGACTTTCCGGGGAGCAGCCAAAGCAGGACTCTCTGGGGAGGAGCCAAAGCAGACGAACAGCAGACAACTTTTCTGTCTTTGTGTGTTTCACCATGGACCATTATCTACTGTCCCTGACACACCAACCTAGCTTTTGAGAGATAGAAAAGCTCATTCGCACTTATTTTTTGTGTCAATGGTGACATCTAGTGGGCAATGACCAGAATTCTGGGCTTCTGCATTAAATACCGTGTATTGCAGAGATCTATTAAATGCAAGGTGCAATTAGCAAATAGATCCCACTACCTAGTCCATGTTTCTTTCCCCACATTATTTTCAGGAAATGCAGCACTCGATAAAGGAAACATTAGCGTAGGTGCACATTTTGGCTTCATTCCATCATCTAAAAGGACTCCATTACATCCCCTGTGAGCCCACTCTGTGATGCACTTTGTGATAGCACAATAAATGAAAATGACTGAAAGATTCGCTTTAAAAATGTATTTCTAATCTTAAAATATTAATATAGAAGCACCACAGACACAACTGAAAAGTTCTAGAGAAGGTCCCACATTCTGCAGATTGCTGTTACCTTCCCACTGCTTATCAGGCATGCTGGAGTATGAGCCTTCTAACTTAGCTAGGGTGGCTTAAGTTCCTGAAAATGAGGTGTAAGAATACACCTGGAAGTTTCAGTACATACATTCCACCAGAATGAGAATTACTTCATTTGGAAATACCACATTAATACTATGCATACATATTCATTTCTTGTTTATTCATGAAGTAAAATGACAAAATAATTTATTTTCATCAGATTATGTGTATATTGAAGATTAGAAGATAAGAAGAACTATTAATGTTAACACTTCGTGAGAAATAGCTCATAAAAATAGTTTACACTCCTGATACCAAATTCCCAATTAGCTTTAAAAATCAGGTGTACCTGACACTGAAATAAGGCATCTCTAATTCAAAATAGGACAATAGAGTCAGATGTGAGATGTACACCCTACATATGCACAGACACATGAGCACACACACCAGGCTGCTACAAAACTGTGATCTGAGATCTCCAGCAGTTCAAAAGTGTAAGAGTTCCCACTGAAACACGTGTGGTTGTGTATGCTCACAGTTTAAAACCACATTGATACATGGTAAGTCTAACCATGTTTCCATTTTTAACAGTATCTGTATCCATTATCCATATAGTATCTGTATCCATCTGTACCCATATTTAGGTATGTCTACCTAAATATCTTGGGTTTAAATTTGGGTATGTTTCAACTAAACTATTCCTTACAAGAAACACACAGTACCCACTGCTGCACATGTCATTAAAATGAATGCCTCCTGTGTAATTAAATTGAATGCTTTGAGTAAAGTCAAATGCCTTTTGTTGTGATCTGGCATAACTTAGTTTTCCAAACCAACACAGACCTAGGGCCTGACCTCAGGTCTCCTGCCTGGCAATCTAATTTCCTCCTCACCACACACACACATTTACTTCAACTCTGTTCTTCGAGGGGTAATAACTGTTTCTCTGTATCATATCAAAATGTTCAAAGCAGAGGCACTGTGACAGAGAAATCAGGGATGACAGAACAGTTCTGCCAGGTTCTGCTTGTATCTTGTGGTCTTGTTCTCCAAGAATGGTGTGTAAAATTCATTTAAATCCTCAAAAGGAAAGCAATCTATGAACCTAAATAAATATTATTTTTATCAAACTTTTAACAGAAGCTAAACGAAATAGTTCTGAGAAGTCATCTTCTCCAAAACATATTCAGTCCATGGTTGAGTTTGAATCTGCTTCTATTTTATTCTAATCTTCAATTCCAGGATTATTTTCCCTCTCTAAAATTTTGCTTGGGGAAATTGAAAGTACTACCTATGGAATTATGTGCCAAAACCACCCAACATTATGTTTGTTGTTTCTAGAGAGCCTGCCTTCTAGTTGATTGCTATTGTCATGTTTATTACAGACACTTTTATTTGCTTAAAGGAAGATGTCACAAGGTAAACCATACCTACAACAATCAATCAACTCCAGCATAAATCTCAGTGCCCACTGGGCTTTGGTGGGCTTTGCCAGTGCCCATCAGGGCCCATCCTGCCTTCCATTAGCTTTGTTATAGCCACTTTCCAGAGGATCCCAGGCACAGAGATATCTTTGACTGGAACTGCCTCTTTCTCTTATATCTTAAGACTTCACTGTGGTGTGCTCATACGTATACATCAGCAGTTTCATGTGTTAATCTCAAGGTCATTTCCCAGGTCAGCTAGCCTGTATAAAAATGATAGTCCAAGACTGCAAGCCTATCAGATATATCTCCCATACCCCCAAAGCTACAACTGTAGTGCAGAAATCTAGGTCTGATTTCAGGTGTGACACATCTAGTTGAGATACTACAGGGATGTGGGATCATAGAAGAGTGTCCCTCTGCCTTGTATTGGTATTATTTCTCATGACCTATGTTATGAGCTGACAGCTGTTTCATAAACCACATTATAAAACTGGAACCATTCAAAGACTATGAGTCTAAGCTAGGGTATAGTTTGGTGGAGACTGGGGTAACAACATTACAGCTATTTTGATGGGATGCCATTAGTGTTCCCTTTATAGTTCATGTAAAAAGATACTAAAAGACCCTAAAAAGTGACATAATAGAATATTTCCCAGCCTTGGGGAAATAAATTGCAGAACTGAGTTATGAAGTATCCGAGAGAGCAAAGGTACGACCAATACTCATTAAGTGGCATGCAGTATGAGGAACTGCAGAATTTGAGTATGCAATTCAGTTAGATGAAGGCATAGCCTCTCTAGCAAACTTCCCAAGTTTATTCCAGTTTATTTGTGAAATTCCTGGAAAGTCTATTTGGCCCATGCTCCACAGGAAGTCCTCTATCCAAATATCAGGTATAAATCTGAGTATTTAGCAGCACTGAAGATTTCCTCCAATGCTGCCAGAACAGTTGTATTTATATGATCTTACCTGTGCTCATCTGGCTGGTGGCTCTTCCTCTGAGGCTTACTCCCAATTTTGCTGGCCCTTTCTGCAATCTGGGTGTTACTGCAGCCTTCTGTGCTCCAAAACAAAGGCAGCTCTGGCAAATCTGTTTTCCCTGATAGGTAACTGACATGAACTGCCTAAAGAGGCGATGCTTGTTCTGTAGAAAACACACTTTGTGTCCGGGAACTGTGAAAATGGATATGGACTAACCAAGACTTTAGGTTTGAAGGGACCTCTTGATGCCATCTAGTCCAACCTCCAGTTCAGAGCACAGATAACCTCAAAGCTGGATCACGTTATTCAGAGGCTTGTGCAGTCAAGTCACCAAGGATGGAGATTACAAAATCTCTGCAAACCGATTCCTGTGCTTAAGCAGCCACATTTAGGCAGATTTTCTCTACATGTTCATTTGGAACTTTCTTTGTTTTGATATCCACCCTCTTCCTTTCTGCTTTTTGCTGTGCATCTCTGACAATCTGCCTCTGTCTTCTCCACTTTAGGCTACTAAAAGACTTCCATGAAACTCCCTTTGCCTTGATTTCTCCACACAAAGCAAACCTGGCTCTCCCAGCCCCTCATTCTGTATGTTACACCCCCCAGATCACCTTAGTGACCCTTTGCTGGCCTCCACGAGTCTGTGCTCCCTCTCAGCCAGCGAGGTTGAGGGAAGACACGGAATTGGGCACCTCGCTCCAGGCGCAACTGCGTGGCTGCTGAGGAGCGGGAAACGACCACAGCTGAGCGGCCATCGGGTTTCCGCTCACAGCCCATTCTCACAGGGAACCTCTGAGCACTCTCTCACTAGGACAGCAGTGCGGTACGCAAACCACAGCTCCCGCGCAGGGAAAGGCGGATTTTACTTCACGCCGCACTCCGTGTCCCTCGCGGAGCGGCCCTCGCCCCCTTGTCACACGCGGCTACAGTCTGTGGAGACGGGCGGGACGGGCTGAGGTAACGGCGGCGCGCGTCCACGCGCAGGCCGCTCCTCCACAAACCTCGGTGTCTCAGCTAAGACGGTCGAGCGCCTAGCCCGACGGACCGGACCGCCCTGGGCTGAGCGAACCCATCCATTGCGCCTGCGTACCGACAGCCGCCTGGAGCCGGTGCTTGCCCGCCTTCCCCATCACGTGGCCGAGGCAGGGTGACGTCACTTCGCCGTGCCACCAAGCAATGCAGGAAGTGTGGAGCGGGGCAGCCGGTGAGCGGGTCGTATGTGTGTGTTGTGGGGGTGCTGTGCCCAGCCTAGTCCTGCCCGCCCTCGGGCTCCCGCTTCACCCCCGCGCCCCTCCAGGTCGGTGTGTCCCGGGGGTCTCGGGTCGCTGGGACCGTCCCCTGCAGACTCCCGGGCGGGAGCTGCGGCTTCAGTCAGGAGCAAATGGGCGGGCGGGGGCCGCGGCGGTGTGAGGGGTGAGAGGCGGCGGGGCTGCGCTGAGGCGGGGGCTCGCGGAGCGGGTCATCCCCGGAGCCGCTGGCGGCCTCTTTCTGTCAGTGTGGTTATGAGAAATGGGGGAGACTGCCCCGAAAACGGGCTTGGTGACGGACACCAGCCAGGAAGCAGCTCTGTGGAGATGTAGTGGAAATAGTAATTTACTTTGTCACCGAGATACAGAGATCTTCAAAATGGTGAACACGGGACCACAGAGCAGAAAGTTCAGTAGAAAAGCTGTAGATTTTAGGGAATTACGTGAATTTGGTATAAAACCTGTAACTTCATGACGGTTTTAAATGCTGTTAAGCTGCTAATCGTACTTTTTACCGCACGTTAATTATGTTTGTCAAGGGGAAGACAAATATTCCAAGTCCTGGAATGTTTTTCATTTAACGTTTCTCCATTAGATCAGTTTGAAGCGCTTGTATGCTTCAGAACAAGCGCTAGAACTTAGACAAGGGGTAATGCAGTTCCGCTCTGGGTTATCTGCGCTGATCACACGTGTTAAATGTGCTCCCAGTCAGAGAAGTGAGAAGTGTCTGAGGAGTTCTGTCCAACCTGGTCGCTTCAGGCACTCAAAGCTGGGTCCTTCTGAAACTCGAGGTTTGTTCCACGTATAAAATATTGGGGTTTTCGGGGTTTTTTTGGTTTTTTTTTTAGTCTTTATTATTGTATCCTCCTAATGACCATTATTACTACTTGAGGCTGAATGGGTTCCTTTATGCAAGTTCTACAACATGTATACATTTCATCTTCAGGATTCTAAATTTTACTGCACAAATTTACCTTAGCTTACTGATCTTGAATTACGAAAGCATGTAAGTGAGTATTAACATCAAAGTACATTAAAGAATCTTCTCAGAAGTGCTAGCACATCAGAAGTGATTTTATGTGCTGCTCTGCATGTGCATAGCATAGTGAGGCTCCCTGGTTTCATTTCTTCAGTTCTACAATAACTCTTTAGGTGCACTATTAATGAAAATAACAGGGTGTTAAAATTCATTGGTAGTGTGTGCTTTTAGGCACGTCTTTTCAGTGTATGTTATGTAGGTGCTGTCAGCTGGTTGCTTGCTATGTAAAGTGTTTGACTACACATAAGTGTTGGGTATGTCATGTACTTATTTGAGGCCAGGGGAGAGGCAAAATGAAAGCTTTACCTACTTGAAAAGTTGAGAAAAAGACTTGAAGAAAATTCAAAATTAGTAAACTCAGTTAGAATAGAGCTTGTCTTGGCAAGGAAACTAACAACTTTGTGTTCTTTTTTGTTGTTAATTTTCTTAATAAGTCTTAACTAGCACCTTCCCAAGCTTCTGATAAAAAGGGGAGAGGAATGTTAATGGATTAATGTTGAGTAAGCAGCTACTGAACCTTCCAATAGAAATTTCAGTGTGAAAGCCTTGATATCAAGTACCGTGTAATCTGACTCTTACTGGTATGATCTGTATGACAAACAATTGTTTGCTTGGTTTATGCTAAGCTTTCTGTGACATTTAGTTGCAAACAAGATTTTGTAAGGCTTAAGACTTATGTTGTAGTGGAAGTTAAATGTTTGCTACTACTGCTACATCTTACACACAGAAAAGAGTTTAAAGTTCCCATTACCACCAATTCCAGCAGCTCTTAAAAATTAAGAAAATTAAAAAAAGTGTGGGGAGGCAACAAAATGCTGTATTTGCAACGTGCCAGTTAAGGCAAGATGTCATGACAAAACCAAAACATTCAGCTTCCACCTTGAAAAATATGGAAAGCTTCAAGCCTATGTCCAGACCTCCAAATTCCACAACTTACCAGCAAGTAAGGAAAGCATTTACGGTAGAAGGATGAGCTGAGCTGTATAAACTGAACATAAAAGGCGTAGCTGGATTACACTGAAGGCTTTAAGGAAGTATTGCTTAAGGAAAAGCATAGCTGTGTCTTTCAGAGAAGAGCTGGCGATTTGGCAGTATTAAGAAGTTCAACCCACCTCTTGTTCCCTTCCTCATGTCCCAGAAAGCAAGATATAAAAGCATGTAAGCTCTGGTTTTGTTACACAAGTTACTTCACAGGACAATAAAATTGAACTGTTCAAACCAAGCTACAGAACAGTGAAACTGTAGTGCATTATTTAGGTTGCTCTTTGCTGGCTGTAAGACTTCTCTTGGGCTCAGTTTCCCTTTGCTAGCTTTGCTTATTAATTTGTAAAGGCTTTAAGAGTGTTCAATTCTCACCACAGGCTGAGAGTGAAGCCCTAGCAAAATGAAATGTTAGTATCCTAAATAGTAGGAGAAATCATGGAATGTCTGTCAAGAAATCAAATCCTTCTACGCAGCTTGGCCAAATGGAACATGTACTTGCCTTTCATAATTTTACACACGAGAAATTGGAAGGACTTTGCTTGGTCCTTTGAAGTTACTTCTGATCAATGTTTTTAAAAATTTAAGTTAGATGTTCAGAGGAGTAAGGCTTTCTACACTTTAACCCAACAAAATGTTTTAAAATGAAGCTTTAAGTAGTTGTGAGTAATATAGTCAATTGAGTAATACTTACCAGGTGTATCTCCTCTTACAGCAGTCGTTAACTAAAATCATGGCAGCTGCCAGTAGGGAGGTGCACCAGCCTGTAGACCCTGAAATTTCAAAGCTGCAGTTTGCTCCCTTCAGTAGTGCCTTGGATGCAGGATTCTGGCATGAGCTAACCCAGAAGAAACTCAATGAGTACCGATTGGATGAGACCCCCAAAGTTATCAAAGGATACTACTACAATGGTAGGTAGAAATTTAACGTCCTGCTTAGTAGTTTGGGTTTCTCCTGTCGTTCTTCTAAGTATTTGATATTTTGCTTCTAAGTGTTAGATATTTTGCTGAAAGGTTAGAAAACACAGTTGGGTGAGCTGTGAATTCTGATGTGTCTGTGAGTAATTTATAACTTACTTTAACAAAAAGAAGGAAATTTAGGTATTTCACTTTAAAAGAAGCATGTTACTGCTTTTTGTCTAGGTGATCCTTTGGGTTTGCCAGCTCGCTTGACACTGGAGTTTAGTGCCTTTGATATGTAAGTACGTACCATGGTTTGCCTTAATTTGTACATGAAGATACTAATATAACTAAGATAGGAGGAGATATCTTTGTAGTTAGTGTCGTGTTTGGTTTATATTGGTGGATTATAAAGTTGTAAGTCACTGAAATTACTTTCTCTGCCTTGCTTGGCAAGGATGCTGGGAGCCTAGATAGGCTTTGTGCATTTTGGCATGATTTCTTAGGAGATATTATTTCATTAATTGTTATGGAAAAGCTTTTAGGTACAATACTAAAAGTGTATGCAGCAAAGAGATTGGAAGAAAGCTGTGACATTGGAACAGGAATTTC
This sequence comes from Psittacula echo, assembly GCF_963264785.1. NCBI lineage: Eukaryota > Metazoa > Chordata > Aves > Psittaciformes > Psittacidae > Psittacula > Psittacula echo. The sequence goes on from NC_137745.1 coordinate 3,591,811, forward strand.
AGGTTGGAGAAAATGGATGGTACCATGGTATGCTCTCAGATGTTATGATGAACTTCTAATTATGAAAGGCCAATTTATGTCATGTGTAGACTTTAGACAATCATGAAGAATTCCCTTTCAGCTTTCTAAAGTTTGGAAACTACATCAGGAGTATTTATTATTTATCTTTAACATTTGCTGTGTTTGAGTTTTAGCAGTGGTCAGAAATATATCTGTTTAAGAGAACGGTGTTTAAAGAGTCAATGAAATCAATCAGATCTATCATTTAAGGGAATATTGCAGGGTTCTTACCTAATTTACATTCAAAAAGGGAGGGGGAAATACATACTGTGTTTAAAAACAGCTTCTTCAGGTGATGATGTTACAAACTATAAAAGCTACTCAGTCTTTTGTCTGGTTAGGCTTCCTTTGGTATGTTTTTAACCATAAAATTTTTACTGAACAGCTCTTTATATGAACAAAATACATCTAAAGTTAAGTCTTGATTTGTTTTTTTCTTAGTGAAAAATCCCATTTGTCATGGATAGTTTATATTTGGTAAGAATTTAGAAATCTTCAATCTGTGATTTAATGCCACCTTGCCTGATGTATTTTTGAAGTCATAATGTAGATGCGTATTTGCATGGGTTATTATACCAAACCATGTTCAATAAAGCATTACGGTCATAAAAATGTTTTCATTAGAACTGTTGTTTACTTTTGCTACTATGCCTCAAAATTTGATAATGTTAGGGCAACTTTACACTGTAAATTAGCTACTACCACTGATAGGTTTTTTTCTGTTATTCAGGAATGCTTCAACACCCGCACGTTGCTGTCCTGCTTTAGGAACATTGTATAATACCAATACTTTTGAGACTTTCAAATCCTGTGATAAGAAGTTACTTCTGGAAAAAGAAGCAAATGAGGTAAGATTAAAACTCAAATGAACTGGTAAAAAGGACTTGGAAATAAGCAGTGAAGTGCTTTATAGTCTCTGCCTCAAATATTGGAGATACTGTCCGTACTCACCCATACAGTAGCCTCAGGATTTAACTTATTCTGGAGAGCAGCCCTGCGCAGAAGGACTTGGGGGTGTTGATCAAAGAGAAAATGAACATGAGCCAGCAGTGCGCGCTCGCAGCCCAGAAAGCCAACCGCATCCTGGGATGCATCAAGAGGAGCGTGACCAGCAGGTCAAAGGAGGTGATCCTGCCCCTCTACTCTGCTCTCGTGAGACCTCACTTGGAGCATTGTGTGCAGTTCTGGTGTCCTCAACATAAAAAGGACATGGAACTGTTGGAACAAGTCCAGAGGAGGCCACGAGAATGATCAGGGGACTGGAGCACCTCCTGTATGAAGATAGGCTGAGAAAGTTGGGGCTGTTCAGCCTGGAGAAGAGAAGGCTGCGTGGAGACCTCAGAGCAGCCTTCCAGTATCTGAAGGGGGCCTACAAGGATGCTGGGGATCGTCAGGGACTGTAGTGACAGGACAAGGGGTAATGGGTTAAAACTTAAACAGGGAATTTTAGATTGGATCTAAGGAAGAAATTCTTTACTGAGAGGGTGGTGAGGCACTGGAATGGGTTGCCCAGGGAGGTTGTGAATGCTCCATCCTTGGCGGTGTTCAAGGCCAGGTTGGACAGAGCCTTGGGTGCCATGGTTTAGTGTGAGGTGTCCCTGCCCATGGCAGGGGGGTTGGAACTGGATGATCTTAAGGTCCTTTCCAACCCTAACTATTCTATGATTCTATGAATAGTTCAATGTTTGCTTTTCACTGATCTTTTACAAGAGAGTAGAAAGTAGTTAATTATTCTTGGAGACTTCATTCAGTGTTCTACTAGGCCAATTTTTAAGCTAAACAGTGCCATTTGTATTCCGGAGAGCATGTTTTTAACATTTGTTTTAACACCCAGAAACTAGGAAATGCTCAGTTTAAACTTTAGATTACTGCAATACATCTGGGTAATGAGGTGATGGGGAAGCTCCAGAACAGCAGGAGGACTGAGCTAAAGCAAGGGAAAGATGTCTGTCAAAGAAAGGGACTAGCCTGCTTGCATTGTAACCAAATTAAATGGCATGGCTTGGTGAGACGTGAAAGTCAAACTAAGGCAACATCTTTTCATTCTGAGACACTTTGCTTTGACCAGTCCTTGACTCCTTTGATTAGATTAAATAACTTCTTATCTCAACAAGGTGAAATGTACTGCCTTCTTCTAAGCCTTCATTTTTTGGTTGAGTTTCCTTAGAACCTTATTCAAATTTCTAGTACCTATAGATCCCATGAATGAAAAAGATGAAAACACCATAAAAGGCTATATTAATACCACAGTATGTTCTACAGGTGCTAGTGTTAGTATCTCATATACATGAGGGACTGTTCCTGATGAGGTTGGTTTTGTTTTGTTGATGTTCCATGCTTGATACATGAACTAATGCTCCTTTTGTTGCCTTGCTGCCATATTTTTTGTGTTGCAGAGTTCATGTTTGTGTCTTACCTCTAGAATCCTTCTAGCATAGATAATAGCGTGGCCGAGATCCGTTAAGGAAAGATCAGAGTGTGTTACAGGGAACGTCAATTCAGTGTTTTAAAGGCAGCTGGAAGAGTTAAAGATTTCAGCAGCTGTTCTCATCCTACTTCTGTTTTGTTTCTCTGCCCTTTTTGTTCTGTCTTGTCCACACAATCACTACAGATATGGAAATCAATAAAATCTGGAACTGCTCTGGAAAACCCCATGCTCTTGAACAGGTTCCTGCTGCTGACATTTGCAGTAAGTAAAGATAACATGTCTCATACTGAGAGCGTTGTACTGGAAATGATGAAGTAGGTTTTTCTGAAATGCTGTTAGTATTAGCATATCGATGTTGTCAGGATCATTTTCAGACATCTTAAAATGTCTGAAAACATTTAAAAAACCCTTAAAAAGCCATTCTTACATACAGATACAAAATATTTTAGGATGAATCCTTTAAAAAATGCTGGTACCATCTCATTATTTTGTACAAATGTATAAGATTATCTGTTGACCTTAGAGTTGTTAGTAAAAGTAGAACAGCTGTTTTAAGTTTAACAACTTGAAAGTTTCAATCAGTAATGCTCCAGGTGACCAAACTTGAGGAAGTTTATGCACAGTATCTGTTAAAGTCTGAAATAAAAACATAGAGAAGGGGAAGTCTTCTAGTACTTTTTTATTGTTTTCTAAAGTCATGACACAGTGCCTTATGAAGTGTGGAGCACTGTGGTTAATATAGTTAGTATCATCAACCATCAGTGTTATGATCAGTATTTGAAACCAGTATTTACTTTGATTGATGTCTTTATTGTCTAATTTTCCCCCTTTTTTTTTTTTTTTCCCCAGGATTTAAAAAAGTACCACTTTTATTACTGGTTTTGCTACCCTGCTCTCTGCTTCCCTGATGGAATCCATATAGTTCAGAAACCAGTGTGTCTTGGTAACAGGTTCCCATTAAATCAGGTATTCAAAATACTAGATGTTGTGAGTCTGTAACATTAAGCAGTTTTCTGGGCTGTAAAACTTAATATTTTTGTTAGCACATACTGAATTAACTTGAGAATCTAATTTCTTTAAAAATCTTCACTTCTTTTAGTTTCCATGTAGTATTCTTATTCACCTATTTTTCCATTATTATATAAAATCTCTCAGCTTAAAATCCCTTCAGCTGTATTGATTTAGGGCAAACAAATTCTTGAAGAGGTGGTTTTGTATATTTTCATTATTATATGCAGCTTATTGAATATATGGGTTTTGAAACTCATTTTTTAAGAAACTTTATTTAAAGGGCATCCCCTGGCAGAGCTAAGTCATGAGCAATTACAAGATTGTTAATAAAACACATGGTTGGACAAGAAAAAGAAGTGGATAAGGAGTATTACTTTTTTCTAGGAGAAAAGTTAGCAAATTTTTGCTGTTTCTTTCATATTACAGTGCAAAAGGATGAAAAAAAAGACAAATGTTTGCTTACATATGCCTTTTTGCTTTGCATAACCTTGAATGTCTTTTTAATGGCATAATAATCAATAAGAAACAGTTTAGGATTTCTCAGTGAAAAATATTTAGTTCCCTTCTTCTCGGAAGACCCTCATTAATTCTATAGCAATAAATAGTGCAAAAATATTTTGCATGATCGAAAGAGTTTCAACTAAACACTGAAAATATGTGTAATAAATTGAGTGAGTCTTAGTCCCTGTGCTAATAATAGAGGGTCAGATTTACCTTCTTATAAAGCTACTGTGGTTATCAGAATAAGATTTTTACCTTAGTACAATTTCTATTGATAGGTCAGTTTGCAGCAGTGATAATGCTCTGGTTTAAATTTGCATTGACATGTGCTCTTTTAGCAGCTGAATTTTTGATCTCGAGTCTTGTGGTCATAATGGGCTTTACAGCTTCTGTATCAGCTACGTTTTAAGATGGAGTGAGCTACCCTTCCCAGATCACAGAATCATAGGATGGTCAGGGTTGGAAGGGACCTTAAAGATCATCCGGTTCCTTCCACTGCTAAAACACTCTCTGTGGTTCTGTATAAGATGGTTAAAACTGTTGATTACAGTTGGCTTTTTGCTTTTAGATTCAAGCACTTCAGAAAGCCTATGATGAACTTTGCCAGAAAGAGGGGGTTACAGCCTTGCCTTATTTTTTAATCAAGTATCATGGCAATTCTGTTGAGATATCTCTACTGAAAAAGTGGGATGGTTTCTTCCAAGACCAAGGGGGAAAGGTAATGAGAATTTTGTGTGCTTTTATAATCTAAAAATGTTTAATTTACAAATGGTTTGAAAAATGTTTGAAAAAGCTGTGGCAAACGCTTGGCTGAATTCTAGTGTCACAATGTATTAAACATTTGCAAATACATAAAAGATGTGTGGGGGCCCTCTCTGTCCTGCAGTTTTATGTTAAAAAGGCCAGATAAGTTGTACTGTGAACTGAATATCAGTATGGATAGATGAATTCTCATTTAGAGCAATTTTATTTGCAGGTGACAGTTGGAGTTTATGATCCATGTAACTTATCCCAATATCCAGGATGGCCACTGAGAAATTTCCTGATCCTGGCAGCCCACAGATGGTATCTATTTAATTTTTTCCCCCAAACATTGTTTATGGTTGACATCAAATTAACATTGCTCCCCCCCATGGTACTTTACTGGTATCACCCACCTGAGATTTAACTTTCAACATTTTAACTTACCTTTGGTGATTTTGATTTTGCGTATTATTCTGTTTTTTACTTCTGACATTCACAAGTTCCTGTTATTCCTAATCCTGATGTTCATGCATTTACCTGGAAATGTTTCAGACCCTGCAGTCCCTTATACCTGTTTCAAAAAACGGCACAATATCAAGAATGAGAAGGATCTTGCCTGTGTCATGGCAGAGTACGTCATGTCACCTGATGCACGCTCTAGTGCTTCAATGCTTCTGATTCCACTAAATGCTGTTTGATTGGCAGCATTGTATAAATGATAGAGGGCAGTCAGTGACATTTCTTTAGAGCTATTTCACAACAAACTTATCATTTTCACACCCTAAGCAATTGTTTTCTTAATTCCTGATAAGAAAACCAGTTTTCCAGTGCTAACAGAAAAAAACTTATTCACAATCTGCACTGAGTCTCTGTGAAATAGTGAAAAAGAAGTCCCTTTCCTATTGAAGAAGTTGCATGTGTCTCTCTCTATCTTTTCTTTTTTAATGGTAGGGGCAGCCTTCTCCAGTCACTTGAAGTGCTCTGCTTCAGAGATAGGACCATGCAAGGAGTGAGAGACATAACACATAGCATTATCTTTGAAATAAAACTTCCAGAGAGAGCCCTTGGCCCAGGTAAGCCACTTAAAAAAATTCTTTCAATTGTTTTTTCCCCCTCCTCAATCACTGTAAAGATGGAAAAAAATAAATGGATACAAAGTCATTACTTATGCTGAGGTATTTCAAATGGATTTGAAATGGTTTGAATTTCTGTTAAGTATCTATAAAGGAAATAATTTATTCTTAGAAGAACCCCCACCATATTCTAGTAATTTTTTCCTCCTTCAGTTGTGTTCCTAATTTACAGAAGAAGCAAAGTCCTTCTGGTGTCATATGAAACGCAAACTCAGGCAATCAGCAAGTAGTTTCTTTCTTGTCAAATTTGTATGCTATTCCTCAAATAGAGAAAATGTATATGCTAGTGAATTTGTGTTGCAAACTTTCTGTAGATGTCTAAAATGGTAGAAGCCTGCTATAGCGTGGAATTGTTAGTTCAATCCCATAGTGAGGTAGGCAGATGTATTTTAAAGCAATAAACTCGTAACATTAGAAAATAATCTGAAACTTAATTTATGAATACAGGGCAGCACCACAAAACTCCTCTGCCTCATCCAAGAAGTTCTGAATGCTTTACATCTCATCCTTGTGAATTATTTAATTATTATAGAATTAGGGTATATAATTCTATACTGAATTTATAGATGGGGTTTAGGGAACATGAAGATGGTTGAACTTGGCAAAATTTATGAAGTTCTGAATGCTGATCTTCCTTAGTTTTAAATGTAGCAGTGCGTTTGACATTAAACATCCGGAGGCTTGATGAGGAATGATGCCATCTCTGTCCAAGGTTGGAAGCAAGCTGGACAGGCAAAAGTAGCACATTGGGCAACTGAGAATAAAGCACTTATCCAATAAGCAGTGCTTTCAGTTGATATAAAGCAGCAAAATATGTATTGTAACATATACTAGATGTTAAGATACAGATTATTTACTTACAGGTTCAGAATTTGTGGAATTTTTTTCCAATAGGGTTAAATAAAATATCCTGTGACATTAACATTTCAATTTTTCTTCTTTTTCCTTTTTTTTTTTTTTTTTTTTTTTTTGTAAATATATCAAATTAGACTGTCCAAAAGCTGTTGGATGGGAGAAAAACCAAAAGGGAGGGATGGGTCCAAGGATGGTGAATCTCAGTGAATGCATGGATCCAAAAAGGTTTGTTCATTATCTTTTAAGCCATTAGCAAGTTGAAATGGGAAATGCAAGGACTGTCTGTCTCTGTTAGGTAGTAATCTACAGGAACACATAAACTGTCTATTGTTTTGATAGTCCTATTGGGGATGAAGGCTTTAATAGATCAGAGTGTTCTGAATGCAGCAGAAATGTTTGCAGTTTCTGACTGTAGCTCAAAATTTCAAGCGCATTATATTTAAAATGGAGTGGATATAGGTCACAGTGTTACAAGCCTGTGTGTTTCATTGAATTCTATAACGTGCAGATTATTAGTCAAAATAATCATGGAGGAAAGTTCAGCCTTTGTCAGAGTGTAACAGGAAAAAGAGCTCAGGAAACATGACAGTAATTTTTATCATCCTGCACATAATCTATGGGAAACAGCTTGAAAACAGTCTAAACTATACAGCCTCTTGGCTCATCAGCTTTGACTGACTTTGAAAAACTGCAGGAGCGTGGTGATCTAATGATTTAGGTTACCATAGTTCACCTATCAAGGTCAGCCATTTTTGTCTTGCAGTTGTGGCAATTCATAGTATGTTCATAGACTTTAGAGAAGGTTCATATGAGGGCTCTTAATTCTTTGAGTAAATGTAATGTGACCTTTATTTCTGTGTGTGCTCCCTTCTCTTAATTTCCATGGAGACATGTTGGTAATATGCCAACCTTGCCAATTGCAATCTTAAATCCTTGTTAAACAAACAATTTACTGCACACTGCAAATTTCCTTTATGATATATAAAGGAAAGAAACCATCAGGAATCTTAAGAACTGTGATGACCTGACTTGAAAGTTTTAACACCCTGTGTTCTGATGAATATAAAAACCTGACAATAGGTTGAGCATGGATTTCCTACCTCATTTTCCTTCTAAATTTTCCCCACAGAAGATTGCCCACATTCTTTAGGGATTAGTGTAGTATTTAATGTTAAGGACAGATGTAACTGAATACAGAAACCAGATAATCTAAAAAACAAACAAAAGTTTATGGACAAATGGTCTGTGTCTTATCACTCAGCTTGGCAGGAGTCTTGGCCAAGGCGCTATTTTTATTTTCATGCTTGCATCGATTTTGTTACCAAAATTTGAGTTTTGGGTTGTTACATTTTTGAGAAGCCCTTACAAACGTGTTCCGATTCCTAAGGCAGTATGTGGCTGTAGTAGACTTCTACACCAAGCGCAGGGTAGCCAGCTGGCACACTCCTGTCTGCCCTAGCTTTTCAAAGAGAATGTTTTCTTAGCAGAATTTCCTGGTTAATAACCATCTTGTCAAATGTCTGCAAACTGGTTGGTTTGTTTCTTTGTTTTTAAGCTTCTGCTGTCTTTCTACTCTTGTTTCAGTAGTGATTTACTCTTCTGTTTTAAAGCACAGCTTTTATAAGCAAAGTTCATTAGCCGTGTTTGGCCAACACCTTGTTTACAAGGAACCATTTATGTATTTACGTAGAATTGACTTTGGCATCTTCTTTTTGCATGTTTTTCTGTTTAGCTGATAGCCAGAATGGTTAAATTTTCATGGGTAGGACCCGCATGACCATACTGCATGTGTCACAAGAACAAGCAGTGTAAAAAATGCCTCATCTCCTTTACATATACCTTATTATTATGTTGAAGTATGCTTCTGGGACTTCGGTTTTTCATGTTACCTGTAAATTGAATTGTTGAATTCTTTCCTTAAAAAAAAATATTGAACTTCTTGAGTTGGAATAGAAGTAATTGCTTTGTTGGAGGAAGACAAGAACATTCAGAAGTGTGTTGCTCTTTTTCATGGTATAGGTTAGCAGAATCATCAGTGGATCTGAATTTGAAATTGATGTGCTGGAGGTTGGTGCCTACTCTTGATTTGGAAAAAATTGTGTCTGCCAAGTGTCTGCTGCTAGGAGCTGGTACGCTAGGTTGTAGTGTTGCAAGGACCTTGATGGTAAGTCCTGAGTTAATCTTAAAACTAATCTGTTTCTCATAAATTCTATATGATTTTTGGGGTTTTTTTTTGAGCAGCTGCCATGGAAGGTAAGAGAAAAGTAGAATTCGTTTGTATTAAAATAGACAAAATTCATATTAGTTGCTACTACAATTTGCAGGGAAGAGGCAAGATCTGTAGCCAATAGAAATAAGTTCTGCTAATAGTAGATAGTAAGAGAACCTTAACAGAATAGTAATCTGTTTTAAATTTACATAAAAAAGATTGAACAAGAATTTCTGGAACAAATTAATGAGCAAATTCACAGTGAAGCACTTGTAAATATCAGCTCAGTTACTTACTACTTTTCTATAGGGTTTTGATGGATTACTGTTAAATAGCATATTCATACAGACCAAATTTTCTGTTCTGTTATTTCAGTGCAAGTACAAGGTTGCTGCTGTGAGTAGACAAAACTCTTCTTGAGTTCCTGGCATTACTCAAAAGTATACTAAGAAGCCCATTGTACTTATTGTCATTTAAATTACTTTCTTGTTTAGGGTTGGGGAGTCAGGAAGATTACATTTGTGGACAATGCAAAGATCTCTTATTCCAACCCAGTACGACAGCCACTGTATGAATTTGAAGACTGTCTTAGTGGTGGGAAGGCCAAGGCACTTGCGGCAGCAGACAGACTGCAGAAAATCTTCCCAGGAGTGGTAAGATTAGTGCTTAAAATGTGTTAACATCTTCCTTCGAAGAGAACCAGTGACTTTAAATGACTAGTCCAAGTTCTAGTAATTAAGCATTATTATGAGTGGAAAAATACCTGTTAGATGTCATTGAGAGAGACAATGTTGTAACAGTGGAATATAATTAGGGATCATCTGAATAATCTTGTAGGTCGCCGGTGATGAAGTAAAATTTCACTGTCTCGTATGTCCTAAGGAACTTTCAGTAATGGCAGCTGTTAATACCATGTTCTCCTTTTCTGCTCTTAAGTGTGAGTTTAGACCCATTAGTTGTCTATTATGGGAGCAGAAAGTCTTGAGGGCAGTAATAAATGTATGGTTGAGATTTCCTTTTATCTTTTACACTCAATATTTGCATTCTTGTTGGAGTTTCTGTTCTGCATTAACGGCAAGTATCTTAATCTTTAACTTCCAGAAAAGGGAAGTAGTTTGTAGCAGCCTGGAGAAGTGTTGGTCTTTGACCAAAGTACTCTTCTTTTTGGGAGTAATAACTTCCTATCAAAATGAGGTAGCAGAAAGGGAACAAGACAAGATGTTGTTTTAGAAGCTTTATGATGAAAGACCCATTAATGCAGCCTTTATCCTCGTTGACTCCAGAGTTGTGCATCATATGAACATTAGTCAGTGCGCAAGTTCAAGCACACCTGGTTTTCAGTGCTGAAAAAAGTAGATTAAAAAAGCCCAACCTTGTAAATATTTGCAGTTCTCTACATTTCAGTCTTTGTTTGGGGGAAGAATCGATCTGGCCTGCAGTTTCTCTATCATGAAGAAAATTTGTTCTGTTCATTTGACATACATGCGATAGAAGTAATTCAGTGGTTTATAGCTTTTGCTTTGGACTTGAGGCTTGGAATTGGTAGCTGTAGTTGCTCAGCTGGCAAACTGTATCTTAACCACTCAGTGTAGTAAGAATGAGTTATGTATACTTACAGTGCAACTCTGTAAGTAAGAGTTATGAACAGTGGAATATAGATTGTTTTGTAGTTGATGATGATCGATGCCGTGAACAGCTTCATACAATATAATTTCTAAACAATTTCAGGTTCATTTAATTTGACCCAAGGATTGCTCTCTGCTTTTGTTCTGTTTTCTTCTGTTGATCTTATGATTGTCATTATTTATTAAAACAGTGTTAGTATTAAGTAGTAATTCAATGAATATTTGAATATTGATGATCCCTGGTACATAAAAATACTAAACATTTCACTTTCAGAGCCGTACACAAAGAAATCAGAAGAAGCTCTCTGAAAGTTCCTTTAATTGTATTTACCCTTACTGCACTGTAGTGTTTCTGTCACTTGGAAATTATTAGCTATAGAAATACTAAGTAGCAGAACAAGTACAGAAAAGAAAGCATCTGTGTGGTATCACCTAGAGCACTAATATGATGCTAACTAGGATTTATCACGTGATTTCTTGCTTTTTGAGCCTGACAAAATGAACACAGGACTATTAAGAGAGTAGTTTTAATTGAAAGAAATAGAAGCTGTTTGTGAAATCCTGAATGATACAGTTTTGCATCAGAAATTGGTGTCAGGAGTTTTCTTGTTAGAAATAACCAAAGCAGCAAAAGACCAGGCTGTGCTCTGGAGTCTTGAGATTGGGATGAAGCTTAAAACAGTAGTTAGATATAACCTGCAGAAGAGTTTCCAGTGATAAGGGGAACCAGTAACAATGGTTTACTGAGCCTGTATCAATTAGTGTTAGGGCATTTGGTATATATAGGAAAAAACACAATGTTCCTGTGCAGTAATAGCGTATACAACATGCAACCCACTCTGTGTATATTTTCTTCTGTCATACCCCTCAAGTATTCTGCATCTACTACTGCTTTCTTAGCACAGTGTTATGCATTCTGATATTTTCTCATGCCATGCATTGGGTCCATCTTGATCAGCCTTCAGTGGTACTTAAACTTAGTTTCATAGCTTTGTGCACAAATGAGGAGAAAGTTGTTGCGCAGACCCCATGTATTCTTACGATAGACTGTTTCTAAAGAATTTTCAGTGAAACTCATTTCTCCAGTAACTCATGGAGAAGAGGTCTCATGTTTGACCATCAGTAAATATACACAGAGAGAACATCTTGGCATTAACAGCAATTAATGAGGCTTAACAGTAAAAACTGTTTCAAGCAGTTAATATCATGCTAACAGCATGCGAGAGGGGTGGGAGTCGGGCGGCAAGCCAAGCACAGGGACTGACAGTCTCTAATTAGCCTGGGTAGAGTCCTAGTGCTTTGGGACCATTTGGACAGTGAAGCTGCTGTAACTGGAAATTCTTATAACCCAGCTGACTTTGCTAGACTTCTCAAACTGCAGCTGTATCTGCACTGCAGACTGTGCTGCTGCTCCTTACCAACCCCATACTCAGCAGTGGAAATGCCTTTGAGTAAAATGATCAGTTGTCCTGCATTTCGAACCTGCTGCTTTCTCTCATACTGAAGAAGTAGCCAAAGCTGTCTCTTGCTGTTTGGAAACCCACACAGTCCTGAAGCCTCTGGGTATCCAAGCAGCAATGCTGGTTCTGAAGGTGTTTCTGGATATTTGGGTTTGCATTTCTGTGCAATTCACTGGCAGTCTAATTTCCTGACTCTTGATTTCAGTGTGAGTAGTATTTCCCACACAAAATGCAGTTTCTCCTGGTTGACTTTGAAATGCTGGACTGCTCAATGTGAATTCTTCTTTATTGTTTTTAATTTTACATCCTTTCTAGTTGGAAGAGCAACCACCTCATCATCGCAAACAAAACGAGGAATGCTTTGGCAAGGAGCTTTGATTTGTTTCTTTCCACTTCTAAGAATATCAATAGCTGTAGCTTAGAGTTTTACAATAAAAAAGAAGGGAGAACATGGAAATAGCAGAGTTCATGGATTCACAGCCTTTCACTGCAAGTAGGTAATGCACAGACTAATTTGGGTAGCTGCTGTGGAGTTTAACTTCACTGCATCACTTACACGATCATTTCCTGAACTATTCCGACAGGGAACTCCGGTGTATTCAGTATTTTGTCATCCTTTGTTCTATACTGCATTGTGAGCACTTTGTGTAGCTATTTCCAGTGGAACAGTTTACTGATGGCAGCATCTTTGTTTTCTGTGCACCTGCTGCCCATGGCACAAATGTGACCAGGTTCGTATATTAAAATCCATTGAGCACAGGTGATACCTTCAAAGTGATGTGTGCCATGGTTTAACCAAAAATGCAGAAAGTGAATAGAAATGTGAATAAAAATGAGAGAGATGGCAGCACCATAAATTGCAATATCTTGATGTCTGTTTGCTTTAAACAAAAGCATTGGGGTTTTGAGCACAGCTTTGGTCAGCTGTCAATCAAGTGGTGAAAAGTGCATCATCTTTTATGAGTTTACACATGTCAACATACAGTCCCTTTTTTAATAGAAACATGATTCTAATACTTTATGGGATGATAACTAAATATTTTGGTTTGGGTAATTTAAAATCATTTATTAGTATGAAGGTTCTGGCTGTAAAAGTGTACCTCAGCTGCTTTTGGTAGTGAGTGATTTCTTTTTTTCATGAGACAGTTACTTGAATAAAATTGAAGCCATTAACGTTACTATATGTGTGTATTCCTACAGCTACAGACACTGGATAGTTTTGTTCTGAATTCTGGGAAGATTTTATTATTTTACATACCTTGTTACCATATTTCCATGCAAACAGTGTTCAACTTACTTGTTTACTTGTTATTTTGTGGAACAAAAGTCCCCAACAGTGTCAGTTATACTGATCTGATCAGTCAGCACTTGTATGCAGTACAGGAGCTTGGTAAGTTATCCATAATACATAAATACACTTCTCAAATACAGCATGGATTAAGTTTTGTGTTTCTGCCACAGGTTTTTGGAGGAGATGATGACAATAAAGGTAAAACCTCCTCCAGCAATTACCCAGTGTCTGTGCTGCTGACACAGAGCTGTCCCCAGTGGGAAACAGTGGAGCTACCTTGTTAACAGCATGCTAGATCACTGTGGGCTTCACATTTTTCCCCTTGGAGGTGGGGGGAAGGAGAGGGGGGGAAAAAAGATGCATCCTTTGGTATGGTTAGTGCAGACCTCACCCAGATTTATTTCTCCAAGCTGCTCTATGTGTCTGTTTATCATCAGGGATATTTATGATGCTCAGAATGTATACTTTATCCTTGTGGTTATTGGGCTCATCTGGATTTAGGAGTTGTGCATGTAATTGGTCAATTCAAAAGCACATTCCACCAATCCTCTTTTCCTCTCTTCCTATGCAATTTTATGTGTGGTTCACCTAGCTTTTAAATTTTGGCATTTAAATTCTTAGCTGCTCACTGTGCAGTGAGAAGCAGGGAGACTTAGGCAAGTAACATACATGAAGGATCCATTATTCTCTTATAGCAGATGGCTGACAGATTGTGTTAACGTATTTCCAAATGAGCGAGTTGATTGGTTTGTATGTGCATTGTGTATGTGCTTACTTGGCTCTTCAGCCATTTTCTACTCAATATGCCTTGACCAAATACAGAGTTAGAAAAAGCATATGTTTCTGCAACAGGAGCAAGCTCTTTCAGCATCTGCATAGTGCAAACCTCCAGACATTCAAGCACTGGAGTAACAAGTCTCATAAGTGATTTTCTCCTAAATCAAATTCACATATGGTGGGTCAAATTACATGAAGATAATTCCAGACTATTGTTGTTCTCATGAAGAATTTGAAACAAAGAGGAGAATGTGTGATACTTTGCATCTGTCTTACAGTAATTGAATGAATATGCAGTATCAGAAATGTTAATAGGCTGTAGTTTATATTGTGTGTGAAGTGGCTGCATAGATTAGTCCAGGACAAAGGTTTTAGACAAGTTTAATAGCATGACCATAATAATATGTAAGATGCTTGCTTTTGTAATTGTAGTGGTGTTTGTAAGCTCTGGGGTTAGGAGCACTCAGCTATCTCCTTGGGGTATGCCAGACCTAATAAGCCCTTCTGAGAGCCTGGGCTTGTTAGTTCAGGCACCAAGCCACCCGAACATGGTTAATCTGCTCTCATGGTCCAAGTTAGTGTGTTTGCATTGAGCTGCTCTCTTTTGGATAAATAGAGCTGAGAGTGACATTTCTTCAGAAACTTCAGCACTGTGCTTTAATGCACAGCACTAATATGGAGGTGTAAAGAATAAATATACCATTCTGCCAAACAGCAATTTAGTCTGTACTCCCCAATTTTGTATGGAACATTACAATAATTCTTTTCAGTCACAAGGTTATGTTTTTAATGTGATGTTTTCTGTCTGTCTCCGTCTAGATTTCAGAAGGCTACAACATGAGCATCCCTATGCCCGGGCACCCAGTGAATTTTTCTGAGGTAACAATGGCACAGGCTCGAAAGGATGTGGCTAAACTTGAAGAGCTTATTGATGCTCATGATGTTGTTTTCCTACTAATGGACACTAGAGAGAGTCGATGGCTTCCTGCTGTCATTGCAGCCAGCAAGAGGAAGGTATTGTACTATACCTTGCTAATATCCTTGTCAATGTATTTTAACTCATGCATATCAACTGGCTGTGTCTACCTAAAATAACTTAATGGGGTATTTAAATATTTGGCCAATCTTTTGTGATTGTGCAGAATGTTTTTTTGTTTTCTGTAGCCTCAGAGACTCTGTAGACGACAAAAAGAGAGTGTTGGAAAAGAGAAAATAGAAACTTTTGTATCACGGAATGATACGGGTTGTAAGAGATCTCTGGAGGAGATCTGGTCCAATTCTCTGTTCAAAATAGGGCCAACTTACAGCATGTGTTGCCCAGGGTCTTGTCTAGCCAGTAGCTTTTGAGCATCTCCAAGGGTACATGTTTCACAGTAATGTTAAGAGAAAGAATTTCATAGTAAGAGAATCATACTAAGGAGGTCTAAAGACATTAATGCTTGACTGATGCAAGGGGGATGCAAGTTGTAGAAACTTATCTGAAACCATGTTTTCAAGTTAGATCTCAAAAGCGTAAAATGAGAAAGTGAATTCTGAACTTTAAAAGTATGCAAACAGTTTCCAGGTTCAAAGTTAACTGTTGGTTTTTTCTCATTGCCGTATTGGAAAACACACTGTTGTGCTGAGCCAGTGCATCGAAACTGTGGCCATGACTCTTACCCAGGTAGTGTTGAATGCTTCAGCTCTTTCTGTAGCTTAGAAGTTATATCCTCATGTTGCAAACAAAGAAAAATGGAGAGAGCTGCAGTACATCAGATTAAGATTGTGAATTCTTATATTAAAAGAAGTGTGTAAAGCTTTATGTCTCATACTCTATATATGGCATCAGTGAGACTGTATGCATAAACGCTTCTGTAGTCAAAATGTTAAAAGATCTTTTGTGGTCATTACATAGACCTGGTCATATGAACTAGATTGAGAAATAAAGTGTAAGATGAACGAAACTTTTCCAGGAGAGTAACAAAAGCATATGGGAGATTTTGGGGCTTTTTTTGCTTGTTCTGCAGATCTTACTGAGGATTAGATATGAATGACAGAGCCTTGACTTCTGTGTGAATGCTGTTCTTGAAGACAGTGTGGCATCCAGACTTCTCCTGTGAAAAGAATGTTGTCAATCACACAGGATTCTGGAAGCATCATCTTTCTTCAAATGAATGCAGTGTTGGCAATATTCTTATGTTGAATTATCCAAATAAATTGTCCTGAACACTTACTTCCCTTGCTATCAGGATCTAGATTTTAGTAAAACATCTCAAGAAATCCTGATATTTCTTAATTGGAGTTGTGCAGTTTCATGTTAGCTCAGTTAAAGTAGCACAAAATCAGAAAATGCAAGTATTAAGCTTTTAATATGCTGGCTTAACCACAGTGCACATCCTGTCTTTTGGGACATAAATGTCATGGTGTCCATAGCAATTTATTAAGTTGTGAACTTAACACGGGAGTAAAAGACAACCTACACGTGACAGCTGGTCAGTGCTGTTACTAGATCTTTGCATTTCCTGACTTCTCTGATATTTCAGCTATGACAACTGTCATTTTCTAATAGTTGTTAGTTGGCTGTGGTTTCTTTTGCTTGTGTTTATTTCCAAAACAGTTGTACAGTGGAAAGGGGAGAGAATGCAGATTTGTGGTATTTGCGAACTAGTTTTGTCTTATACATTCCCAGTATGTTCCCCTTTCTCATGAAGTTTATGTACAGATGAACTTAATGAAATTTCCTCTTACAGTCCTTTCCAACCCAAACTGTTCTGTGATTCTACGGTTCTACTTTAGGACAGAGGAAAGAATAGACTCCAAGGTTGAAAATGAATATCCAGAAGTTATTTGAAATGCCAAGAATGATGATGAAACTCACAAGCTTACTTGTCAACATGGCTAATTCTTGACAGCTTCCCTCAGATTCCCTCTTTTCAAGAATTCCTGGCTATAAGGATGAAAAATGACAAACTTGCTGGGCTAGAATTTCCATTCAAAGTATCTGCATATGAAGCAGTATCATGCCTTCCTTCATGTTTTACTGGTGACCGTCACTAATATGTAATTGATTTTGTGTTTTCCTGTATTTAAAGTGTTGCATGTAAACTTAGTTTAAGTTTAAATCTTAGTTTAAATCTGTTAGTTTAAGTATCGGTTCATGATATTATGGTCATAAACTTCAGATTAACTCTACGGACTTGTCACAAACTGCAGAGAAAGGGAAAAATGACATTGTAATTGTTCACTGCAGCAGCTTCTGCTCCCCATGTGACTAAACAGATGCATATGAAGACCATAAGTAATCATTAATCGCTTTCCTCACTGAGCAGAGGTTTTCTGGGATAGCAGACTTCGATTTCAATCTTTGTCACACAGGAGTGTTTAATCAGTTATAGTTCAAATTACGGTGAACTGAAAAGACTACATAGAGAGTTTCAAATGACATGAGAACTTGTTATTGATAGCCACTGTCGTACTTAAATGCCACATAGAATATCTGAGCACTTAGAGAATCATGTAAGTGATGATATGGAATATGCAGCACCTTGAAAATAAGTTCTGAGCTGGAAGCAGAAGAGGTTTTTCCAATAATGATACTAATCATTCTATGAATATTTGGCCACATTTGAATATATGGATGTTAACAGCTTCAGTAATTTCCCTGAGACACTGAACCCCGCTTCAGATGTAAACTGTGCATAGGTTTGTATAACAATTAGAGGAAGTTGTTGGTTTGTATCATGCTTCCCTGACAGGCACAGAAAAAGGTAGTGGTTTGTGGATTTCTGAAACAGACTTTTGTTCTGGTTTTGGTTCTTCTAAATGCTTGACAGATGGAATTCTGCACCTCTCGGCCAATCTGTTGGTCATGGCTAGGGTGGTGGCTAGGCGGCTAAGAGATTGTTCACCCATCTACAGCATGTGGGGGTTTTTTTTGACATTTACAGTGAATAAAACCTTGAGGCCTTTTTTCCCTTCCCATTTTAGCTCGCTTAAAATGTGTTGTTCTTTCTCTTTTTGTTCGCAGTTGGTCATCAATGCAGCATTGGGATTTGACACATTTGTTGTTATGAGACACGGACTAAAGAAACCAAAACAGTCAGAACCTGGTGATGCATGTTTCAACAACACCGCTGGTTCTTCCGATCTTTTGGGGTCATCACTCTTTTCAAATATCCCTGGCTATAAACTGGGTTGCTACTTCTGCAATGATGTTGTGGCACCAGGGGATGTGAGTAGAACCGTATGCAAATGGTGATTATATATCTCTCTTGTGACTTGTTTGGGTTTTTTTATCACCTTTAAATGGTGTTTCATGGAAGGCTTTGTTATATGTTGATGTACATAGGATTAAGAAATAGTTCACCTTTTATTCGGAAGATCAAAGGCACATAACTGAAGGTGTTTTGTGTAGTTGGGTGGCTGGTTACTTTTGAGTTACTTTTTCCTTTCCTTTAGAGCTGTCTGTCTTTGTAGTCCACCAGGGATCGAACACTGGACCAGCAGTGCACAGTCAGTCGGCCTGGGTTAGCCATGGTAGCTGGAGCGCTTGCAGTGGAATTAATGGTCTCTGTTTTGCAGCATCCAGAAGGGTGAGTCATTTCTGATTGGTGTTCAAAAGGTGTTCTCTGAGAAATAACATCTACTTAATAAAATTCTTTTGGGAGAAGGAGGAAGTACATACTGAGTAGAACAATTCTGTTAAGGTGTAATGTTGCCTGTAAGTTAATGTAATGGATAGGTCATTGTATCTACTGTATTAGTGTAACTTAACAGTGTTTGAGAGGACTGATTCATCAAATTTTAAGTTCTTATCTTAGAAATTGGCGGTTTTCTCTCTTTCTAAGTTTAAAAGTAGGAAAGTTCTGTAACTGTTTCAAAAGAAGAAAGTATTCCTGTAGGTGGATCTTGGCATTCTTTTGCTCAAGAGAGTGTTTGAGTGTAATGAGGAGCTATCCAAACTCCACATGTCACTCTGAAGACCTTCAAGATAATCCTAATATTGTGAAATCTTATTTAAAATTAAGTGGGTGTGATACAGAAATTACTCTGAAATTCTACAACCTGAAATACAGGCTTGTTTTCTGTTTTTAAAATCTGTGGGGAAAAAAAAAGGTGAATTAGGAATTGGATATGAGTATGTTACAAGTGTCTGAGACTAAGTCTGAAATAGGGTTTTATATTCCCATGCTGAATCTTAGTTACTATGAAACAGATTTTCCAGATAGGTTCCTTTCCAGATTCTAAACTGTAAGCTGTAAAAAAATGCCTTGAAGCTTACTGGAAATTCTGACTATGTTGTCTTGTTCTAATTTTCCTTCTTGGATTTTTGGCAGTGGTTATGCTGTGGCCAGCAGCAGTGATGATAGAATGAATGAGCCGCCTACGTCTCTTGGACTTGTTCCTCATCAGGTAAATAATTTGAGAGTAAATCCTTCATTTAAAAGCTGGGAACTGATATATAGCAAACATCACAGATTTTGCCTCCTTAACAGAAGTATACTGTATGCTGCTTCCATTCCCCAAAGGACTGACTTTCCATACTCATTACAAAATATAGATACAAAAAATAAATAAATCAATCACACAAGGTCTTTGTGCTCCTGTTGTTGTCTGTCTTACCTGTGGGCACACAATTCCTGCTACCTACTTAGCAGGAATCAGTTTGGAGCAGGCACTATGTGAATAAGGCCTCCTCATGCTTGTCTGTTACCCCTCAGAGCTGACAATATATACATCTTCAGGTTACTTTTGCTCACTTTTTAAATCCCCTCTGACTGAAAAAAGCCAAAAATGAACTCCAGCCAGCTCACAGTTATTACAGTTGTCCAAAATACTCACTATTTCTGTTGCTATACAGCAGCCTTTATTCTTCTACTCCAGCCGAACTCTGGTCACAAATATGGTAAGGATACAGTTTTTCAAATTGCTGGATAGACTTGGGTTTATTTGTTACATTGGTACAGGCCTTCAAAAAACTGCCTGCTGATCTTATCCCTATAATCCTGTCTCCTGTGATACTATCATTCAAAGTATTCTGTGCCTCTTTCTTTGTGTTGCTGAGTGACTCTGCTTGGATGGTGCCATTGTATAAATAAGTAATTTATTGGTTTCTCTGTGATATTTTTATATTCCATTGGTTTTGTTGTGTTGGGTTTTTTTTTATTTTTGCACTAAGAAATAAGTCCCAATTCAGAAGAAGTTAAAGCTACCAATATGTTTTCTTTGCAACGTCCAAGTAATCACAGGCTCTGGTCTACATAAAATTAGTCTAATTGTGTTTATAATGTTATGTAGTAACTAGTGTTTACACAAGGCTCATCTGATGCAGTGGGGTCCCCCTGGGTTTTCTCTCTCTCCAGTAATTCTGGAGTGTCTCCAGTTCTTTCTTAGGTGTGTGTCTCCCATACCCTGCAAGTTTTTCTCCTTGTTACTGTGGGCATTGTCAGCTGCAGGATTGGTTGGGAATATCCAGTTCTTCAATAGCTTGTTGAGATACCCTCAGTGTGAGGCTTTAGTGCTTGTTGGCACTCACAGTCTGCTCACGTGGAAGATTCTTGACTCTTCCCATCTTTGGCACTCGTTGATAACTTTAACAATGACTGGCAGGTTACTGAGTTATAATAAAAAGTGAACTGCCTTATCCTGTAGGTTTATCTGTTAGTTATCTCTATTACCTGTTAAAACGCTAATGCTGTTGTGAGCCAGGCCCAACCTTTGCCAACTGCTGCAGAATATCTGAGGGAGATTTTTTGACCTTTCTTGTCTCAATAGGAAGAAAAAGCCAGCTCTAAATCCTGTTCACTTGCTTTGTTTCAAAATGGTGACTGTGTTCCAGACCTATGGAAAACAGATCTCTAATTAGAACTGTCTCTTAAAAAGTGATAGTGAAGAAGTTGCTCCCCCCTTCCCCGAAACTAGAAATATTACATTAGATAGGACTATTTTTAATATAAAAAAGAAAAAAATCCCAGTAACTTTTTAGAGTTTACTGTTTCTACTGGAAAAATAAGGATCTCATCATCAGGACCTACATGAACTCTGAGAATGTTAACTATCCAGTCAGTCCTGTCTGGTTTGTTTTATACCCCCATAATATTCTACCTGCATTACTATTCTGGTTTGGGCTATGCTTTACAATATGATCCATATCAAATATGTATTTTAATCAGACAACTTTTCATTGAAGAATGACTCCTTTCAAGCCTATCTCCGTTTTCACATAATACATTTAGTGACTATTATCAATATCTTCTCTTTTCCATACTCTAAGACAAATATAAATGAAAATAGACATTTTTCTTTTTCAAATACTGTGACATCTAACCCTTTTATAAAAGGGTTAGATGTCACAGTTTTGCTGGTTTCTCCTAGGAATCACCCCTGTGTTTAACTTAACGCCATGGCTTTTGATTTTGGTTGAACTTTGCAATCAGAAAAGTCAAACTCCAGGTGGTGCTGTGCCTCTATTAATGCTTAAATAACGTTACATTTAGATAGTTGGGCCATTGTTTGCATCCAGAAAAACAGCAATATATGTTGAGTATAACTTGACTGCAGGTGTTATTTGGAGTAACTGTCAGAACAGCATTACGCCAGCTATAGATGGCCCTGTTGAAAGACATCTGTTTGTTGAAAGTATGTCTCCAGTTCATGTCAAATTTTGGACATGTTTTTTATGGTGGTAAAAAAAATTGTAATTTGTTTCATCTTCCAGATCCGTGGTTTTTTATCAAGGTTTGATAATGTTCTTCCAGTCAGCCTGGCCTTTGATAAGTGCACAGCTTGTTCAACAAAAGTAAGTCTGAGTTTGCACTTTATTTATACGTATACTGAATGGTGTTGCTCTAGGTCAGTCATAGGGTGCTGAGGACTGCTTTGTATTTGACATTTTATCCTCCTTAAGGCTTGGAATATGTGTTCTCACTTCAGCTGAAGTTCTTTTTGCCTCATACCCTTCTTTTTTAGGTGTCTTCCGAATTTCTTTGGCATCACCTATTAGCATGCTATATCCACATAATAATTAGTCAGCTGAGGAAACCAAGCAGAGCTTAGAACCAACACATTTCTGAGAAGTGTATCACATAAATACAGTCAATATCTTGTAGCTTGGTAGGAAGGAACAAAATCAGTACCATTTCTAGTTGGTTAAGAAATGATGTCTGTTGTCCAGTGTATAAATATATCCTTTTTAGTACCCTTACAAATATGCAAAGTTATATAAATTTCTGGTTTATGAGACAAAAGAAGCACATAAAGAGCACTTCAGAAAAATAAATTACTTCCATAACATTTCTTTATTGAAAAGCCTGTTTCATTTTGACACTAGTGTTGACAGTCCTGAGTCACCTAATAGCTTTACAGCTGTTGCCTGGATCTGAGCTGTCCTGCCAGAACACTGGGGACTTGGACTTGGAGACCCATAGCCCACTAATGGGTCTGTGTGAGGCCTCTTCAGTCTTGGATTGTTTTCCTGTACTGTGGCTTTGAAAAGCTTTTTCTGGCAAATTTTCTCTGTAGTGAGAGTTCAAGAAGTTTTGACTGGGATCGCTCAGTGTGAAGATGCAGAGGGTTTGACTCATGATTTGGACTGCTTGGGAGTGCCATTGGTTTAGTTCACTTTGATGTACCTTGAGACTTACTGCAAGATGTTCTTTCAGTTCTTTTCACTGCACTTGTCCTTTCAAAGAGCTACAAAAAGCTCTAGAGGCACTAGAATTTGTTCTTTTGAGGACTTGTACCATTTCTTTTTCTACAGAATTGCTTTGATTTCGCTGGGCCATCTGGGTACATTTGACAAGTTTTGAAGGACTATTAATGTCCATTTTCTCCTCAAAAGTTGAAGCATTAGACTTCAAATTGCTGTTATTTTTGGAAACATGTATTTACCCTCTTGAACAGCTGAAAGCTCAGCAGTAGCTAAAACTTTCTGATGATGGAGCCTGAGATGTTAAACTGCTAGAATAAGCGCTTTTTTTTTTTATCATCTCTAGTAAGGATGTGCTGATATATAAAATCAGTAAGACCATACGTCTGTGTAGACAAATTCAATGCAGGTATCAATTCTTCGTGAACAAATAATTTCCTCTTGGAGGTCATTTTCCAGAGAACCCTGTTTTACATAAACAGACTTGATGATTTAATAAAAACTGCCTTGGATTTTAGCAGCTGTGCTATTCCCAGAGAGATCACTTTTCATGTGGTTTTGGTATTCAGTTACTTCTGTGCTGAAAAGGTTGCTTCATCGGCGCACGTATTTCCTTACAGTAGAAACACTGCCTCTGTTTACTTTGCTAACTTTCTATTTATTAGCAGAAGAGTTTGTCACCCTGTGTTATCTGCAAATCTGATGCTGATACTTTGCAATGACAAATCCAATTACAGTTTAATTGTAGTCTTTATGTTGGTTGTTTTGTTGCTGCTGTTGGTTTTATTTTGAATGCATTGATTTAACATAATTTCATCCTGATCTATGTCAGATTTGCTGTAGATCTAAGCTTTTAGCATAGAAGTGGCTTTTCTCACATGATTGAATTTGCTGGTACCTTATCTATTTTCCTCTTTTTTATGTCAGTGTTCTCCTTCTTGTCACTATAACTCTTAAAATAATGAATTAGGAATTTAAGAAGAATCCTGTACATCCTTACACCATCCAGTACAGCTGGAGGACTTGAGGGAAGCCGCTAATGATCTGCATGTTTACAGAATAGATTCCATTTCATTTTGACTCACAGTCATGACTTCATTTCTCTGTTTTTGAAGCTGAAGAGCCCAGACGTCCAAGCAGGCAGCTATTCCTTACCCAGAATTGTCCTAAACAGGCTGCATGCCAGAGAAGCTTCCTGCAGGCAATTGTTCAGGAATTCTGGGATGGTCGCAGCAGTAGGAAACCAGTCTATTTTTGTTCTGGGCCTGATTTTCTTTGTATGATTTCCCCCTCTGTCTTATTCTGGTTTTGCACAAGCATGTGCTAGAATGGAAAGTATCCCTTTTTAGAGCAAGCAGCACTGCACTGCCCTGGTAGTTGAGTAGTGGGTCTTAGGAGCAGTGTAAGCTCTTCTGATGGGAGAGTCCAAGTTCTGTAGTATATTTATTTGTAGTAACTATTTTCCTTACAGAATCTGTTAACTAAGCTGTCTGAGTGGTTCTGATTCTCTGCTACCTGATCCTTGCAGGCAACTGGTTAAAGCCCTAAAACATGAATGTTAAAGTATGTATCTAAATGCAAAACTGCCAGTGGTTAAATTTTAGTGAGGGTAATGAAAATTTTCCTGGTACTGCTTCTCCATCCTCTTTGTGTGTCATGGAATGAACCAGGAGACCTCATAGGTTCGGAGTTTAATGTCAGAAAAATATTACTGTGGCTAAGCCACTTGGATATGCAGCTGCCCATTCTGTTTCTACATATTGCTCACAGACTCTGTTTCCTCCAGAGGCCAGATTTATTGTCCACGTGCTAGAAGATAGCTTATTTGCATCAAAGAGATTTCTCTCCTTCCCCTACTAAATTTGTTCTGACGTGTAATTATCTCCAGTATCAAAACAAAAAAGCAGTGCAAGTATCTTTGCCAGTTTTCAAGTTCTTTTTCAACTTTCTGTTCAGTATGCTGAAAAATGGAGCTGCTGAAGTCATAAGTTTTTAGCCACTGAGTAATTCTAAAGACTTACCTTTAGATGTTTTTCAGTGTCATTGCATTTGATAAAGCAGGAGACACTATGATCAGGAATGGCACTCTAAGCACTATGTTACAGTTTCTGTTTTCAGTCAGGATATTTCCCTATTCTTGCAGATGTTTTCCCTTTTTAACATCCCAGGAATACGTTAAACACTTTTGCTGTGACATTTACTAAATGCCTGTGTTGCGTAAGTTATTCATGACTATTTCAGTTTGGAAATCTATTGTCATGTAGACATAACAGTGCTTTTATTGTTCTCATCTGCTAACTGCTTTGCATGCATTTTTGCTTTAAATGGCTCCAGTTATGACAGTAACCTGCACTGTTCAGTAACTTCTTTCAATTGGGAGAACTTTTATTCAGCAAGACCCTTCATATTTGCCCTACCTGCATTGAGAAAGGGCTTTCATAGTTGCATTCTCCCAGTAACAGCATATTATACGATCTGTCAAGGAAATTCTTTAATCTTTTTACATTATACACTTCTCAATTCAAGCATGTGTTGATGTTAGAGATGTGTAAATCATGGGGGTGAGAGGAAAGCCTTAGTCTTTCCTTTACTAAACCAAGTGAACTCTAGTACAGTTTGCAGAAATGGAGGAAATGGGGTAAATGTTTGTCCTTCAGGAATGAACGCTGCAAAAATGTGAAAGAATGTTTAAAAAGAGTGTGCTGTAACGTTCAGTCTATGTAATTGAGTTGACTTACAACTTCCCTTACTTCCTGAATTTGCATACGTTAAAATTAGACACCTCTATAATACAGCACAGCCTCTGTATTAATATTGGATAGATTCATTCAGACTTAAAGAATGCATCATTAATATACTGAGGGATATTTTCAGCGTACTGAGTTAAATATAATGCTTTTCTTAAGGTGACAGAGAAATTTGTTTTATAAGTGACTTACAGAATGTATCACTTTTGGTTTTCCTCTTTGAAAAAAATGCCCTGTTAGCTGGGGAGAGCAGAAGGTGGCATTATCTTGCCCATAACTTTGTCAATCTCAGGCGGACTTCTCTGGATACTAATTTTAATTCAGTGAGAGAATTTAAATAGCATGTTTTCAAAATGAGTTATGGTGAGGGTGGTTTTACTGCTGGCTGCCTGAAAGATAGAACCATAGAATCACAGAATGATTTGGGTTGGAAAGGACCTGATGATCATCCAGTTCCAACCCCCTGCC
Source organism: Psittacula echo (assembly GCF_963264785.1). Lineage (NCBI taxonomy): Eukaryota > Metazoa > Chordata > Aves > Psittaciformes > Psittacidae > Psittacula > Psittacula echo. The sequence continues at coordinate 3,617,746 of NC_137745.1, forward strand.
ATGGGCAGGGACACCTCACCCTAGACCATATCACCCAGGACTCTGTCCAACCTGGCCTTGAACACTGCCCCCCCACCCTGTGGCAGGGGGTTGGAACAGAATGATCATAAGGTCCTTTGCAATGCAAGCCATTCTATGATTCTAAGTAAAAGGATACTAACAGAAGGAGGCTGTGATGTGTACTAAGAATGACACATCCCACCTTAAGAAATGGTGACCATGGTAATGTGACCATTGTGATGGAAAAAAAAATCAGCAGTCCTGTTGTCACTACTTTTGGTTTTGGAATAGTAAAGTTGCTGGACTAAGAATCCCTTTCTAGTAATAAGTAACACACTTCTGCCCTTCAGAGAAGAGAACAAATGATTTTGTTATTCTGTATTTCTATCATTTGGTGGATTTATAAGTGTTTCCTGATGTTTAAATGAAATTACATGTTGATGATTCTATGATGTGCACTGATGTGGCAGCGCACCATGTTAGATGGTAGAGTCAAAGCTGTGTTGCGGAGAATTCAGAATTTGGTCCAGGAAGCAGCTGGTGTGACTGACTGGTCCATGGTATTGACTAGTTTCCTCATCTCCAAGTTAAACATTATTAAAAGAGGTAAAAATGCGTTCCAGTGATTGTTCAGTGATCTTAAAATGGATGTGAGATGCTATTCTAAGCAGTTGTAAGTGGGAGAAAGAATAGTCAGTGAAGTCCATCCTTAATAGAACTATTATCTGCACTAGAAGTTAAAAGCCATATAGTATAGTTTCTGCACCATCAGTAAAATGAATTTTCACATTTTTAAGTGTAAAATGCTGGGTTTGAGGGGAAGAAGAAACTTGCCGTTATTAAAAACAGTGATTCATGTTTCTGACAGGTTGTATTTCTGTAGCATTTAAATTAAATTCTGTGGGTCTTGGAGGTTTTTTGGTTTTGTTTCTCAGTATTTCTTCTTCCTTCAATTTTAACTACAGTTAATTAACTTTAACTACAGTTTAGTAAAAGACTGTCAATCAGTAAGAAAGAGATGGCATCACCACAAGTTTCTAGTATTGACATGGTCTATGTCTAACTTTGTCTAGAATACCATTTTTACTTCTTCTAATGGCAGCCTTATGCTGCCTTGTCATCTCTCTGTGAGGCTGTTGCAGAATTCGTTCTGTGTCAGTAAAAACAAACTTAAAGTAAAATGCTCTGACTTGAAATATTGCTGATAGACTCTCACATAAGACTTGCAAAACCAAAGGTGGTGAATGCTGAAGTGGATAAAAGTAAGAGCATACAGTATGCAGTGATGGTGTGGTGATGATGTTCATCCTACCACTGCTGAGTGCAGAACCAGTTCAAACCTCATCCTGGAGGTTTCTTTCTGGAACTCTAAAGGCCAGTTGTTGAGATGAGTAATTTGTAATTGTTCTTTTTACTTTCATAAGGTTTTTGCATACTTGCAACCTGAGCCCTTCTATTCCCTTATTTATTGTTCAGCTATTCCAAGGATTCGGTGTATTTTCCTCACAGAACACATGGACACAGTGTGCTTCATGTCTGCCTTGTATGCTTTGAGATTTTTATTTGGAAGCTGAGGAATCACTTTAAGTGAAAAAGAAAAAAGCCCACATGTGTCTGGCTTGAACTTATCCTGTTCTTTAACATTAGTGAGCAGGAAAAGAGTTGTTAAATATGTTGACGTATTTAGTGCAATAATTGAGAAAAAAGTATTTGTTCATATCACTTCCACGCAAAGAACGTTAATGGTCTGAGTATATGTAAGAAAAACTTGAACCAATGTGAAAAATCAAGTCTAAATCACATGAATACAAATTTTCAGGCCAGAATATGGTCCAAAACACTTGTTTGTCAAAATCATCAGTACAAATAAGCACTTCACATTGATGCAGTGCAGCACTGTGTGCGTTTCACAGTTTCAGCCATAATTCCATCTCTACACATTAAAAAGGAATGCCAACATGCAACAGTGAGAAATTAGAACTCCATCAATATTCCACTCTTCGATGGTCAGGTCTTGTAAGAGTTATCTTATGGAATTGGATGACGATGTGAGAGTCTCATTATTTTTTTTCCCCCCCTAATCTTTATGCAAATAGATTTTGCTTTATTATAATTTCATATTTAAATCATGCTAAAAATGTTAAATTGTAGTATTTAAACAATATATAGTTTACTTGGATTTGAATTACACTTTTAATCTCATGACTCCCATCTCAGGGATGGCTACTACATATTCTTTCAGATATTTTTTTAGTACCTTCCTATTTTTGACTGTAGCAGTTTTTTCTTGTGTGCTCTTCTGCATTCTTCTCATTGCAGTCTTTGACAGCAGTCTGTCTACATCTTTTCCTCTTTTATTTGGTTAAACTTAACAAATTTTCAGCCTCACTCTATTGGGCAACTCAAAAGAAGCGTGACCAACAGGTCGAAGGAGGTGATCCTGCCCCTCTACTCTGCTCTCGTGAGACCTCACTTGGAGCATTGTGTGCAGTTCTGGTGTCCTCAACATAAAAAGGACATGGAACTGTTGGAACAAGTCCAGAGGAGGCCACAAGGATGCTCAGGGGACTGGGCCACCTCCCGTATGAAGATAGGCTGAGAAAGTTGGGGCTGTTCAGCCTGGAGAAGAGAAGGCTGCGTGGAGACCTCAGAGCAGCCTTCCAGTATCTGAAGGGGGCCTACAAGGATGCTGGGGATCGTCAGGGACTGTAGTGACAGGACAAGGGGTAATGGGTTAAAACTTAAACAGGGAATTTTAGATTGGATATAAGGAAGAAATTCTTTACTGAGAGGGTGGTGAGGCACTGGAATGGGTTGCCCAGGGAGGTTGGCGGTGTTTAAGGCCAGGTTGGATGAGGCCTTCGGTGCCATGGTTTAGTGTGAGGTGTCCCTGCCCATGGCAGGGGGTTGGAACTGGGTGATCTTAAGGTCCTTTCCAACCCTAACTATTCTATGGTTCTATGTAGGCATTTTTGGAGAGTGTAAGTTTAACCTTTATTCTGTCTTTCCACATTTTTACAGTGTTGCCTATATCTGTGTCTTTGCAGGCATGCTTCTGGTTATGAAATTGGAAAAAAAAAAAAAAAGAAAAAAATTGAGTTAAAGATGGTAAAATAACTGAAACTGCTGAAATCCATTAAATACATGTGGTTTGGGGGAAAATGCTGCTTTTCTTCCAGTGCTGTTTTGCATAGGTATTGTAGCATAATAAAATCTGGTCTCTAAAATAGTCTACAAAATGTGGATTTTTGAGCTAGAGATCTGGATTTAGGAGCTATTGAGCAGCTGCAATTTCTGCTGAAGGCAGTGGTAGGTTTGGGTGCTTAGTGTCTGGCAGATCATGCCTTATTGTTGAAGCACTGATGGCAGGGGACAGCTGATGGCAGGATGGAATAAATGACATCCTATGCAGTACCCAGTCGTTACTGGCTTTTTGCTTGCTGAAGTCAACACATCAGAGGTGGCCCACTCCAGTCTTTATAGATCAACCTGTGGTGACAGCCAAAATGGTACTGAGTGTGAGACAGCTGCTTTTCTGTGAGAACTTTGGGGAGTGGGGAAGTGACCTTGCTTCACTCCCAGCACTGGGGATTGTCTGTGGAAAATGGGTGCTGTTTCTGACTGGTACTTCAAGGCAAAGCTGAGCATTCATCACATGGGTAACAAACATGATCCAGCCACAACTTGTCAGTAACCTCCAATGTGACTGGGCAGAAAGCATGGCTTTCTGCAGTTGCTGTACAATAGAGAGTGACTAATGCCAGGATGAACTGGAGCCAAGAATGTTGTAACTGCTGATGAGCTAATCAGCATAAATTTTGGACAGGAAGCAGAATGGGGATAAATAAAGTTGTAAATATCCTTCCAGTGTAAAATGTGGAGCGAGCAAGAGATGGCTGTTAGGTGACTGAAGGATGTACCCATGTATGGAGAGGTCAGGACAGATGATCTAATGATGTTGTCTACTTGAAACTCTTTTGTTCCTGTATTCCCGGTATCTAAACTAGAGATGTTTATTTTCTTCTTCTCTCTCTCTCTCTCTCTTATCCCTTGCCTTAACTTCTGTTTACTAATGCTTTGTGGTGGGTAATGCGTTAAACTTGTACACCGTCCAGTAGAAAGTCCTTATATTGACTGTAATCTGAAGATGTCATTTTGTTTAAAATTAGTTGGGAGAAATATTTTAGAAAGGGAAGAGTGGCAAAAATGAAGCTCTCAGTTTTGTCTGTAGTGTTAGTCTGTCAAATCAGGAAAAATGGGTACTTGTGTACACAGCACATCAAGGTTATTGCACAACAGCACAGGATGCATGCCTGAGAAGGCCGTGCGTAAATTTACATCTCTTAAATTTCTAAGAACTCTTCTTTCCTCCTTTTCATTAGTCAAAAGAAGAAACTGGAAAGACCTAAGCTAAAAAATCTTGTCAAGTCCTTTCAGGGCCTCTTCTTCAGTAAGTTAATAATCCATTTTCTGTCCATTGCAACTCGGAATCAGTGTAAGTAATAGCAACAAACAAAGCGCATCCGTATCGCTACATTTCTACTCTAAATTAAACCAGCAGTCTGTTTCTTAAATGAATTTTCAGCTTTTTGTACTGGGATTACTGAAGGTTTTATACTAATTTGCTTTAATTTTAATGCTAATTATGGGAAGCTATGGAGACAGTTGTGTCTGCAGAGGGTGTTTTAATTATTTGGACATGAGCCAACAATTTGGACAAGGCCATTCTTGACTTGCGTCTTGTAACCTTGCAGTGTTTTCAGAATAGCCTTCTTCGGTATGCACCTGCAATACAGCCTGCCTCACACCTTTGCTTTATGGTCTTGTTCTTTATCATGTCTGAACGCACGATTCTGAATGACCATTCGTAGACACATCTTAGATAATTGGAGTATTGTCAAAAGATGAAGTGTCTTAAAAGTCATCTGTGTGCTCATGTAGCGTTGTCAGACTTCTCTGTGCCAATGTCATGAACTGAGTCCCTGAGAAATCAGTGCTGTTCAGAAAAGTTCAGTTTTGTTGCATGCTTTTGCCTAAGTGTATTACAGGATCACCTTATTAGGCTTTTCTTTACAACTTTTTAGGACCAAATGGTCATAAAAATCAAGAAATGAATGAAAAGGCAAGAGGCTAGGAGCTGAGGATCTTCTTAAGGAAACCAGAGTTATGGGTCTCATGATAAAACTGAGAACACGAGCAGTGCTGCCTGTGCAGCTGCCTACACCTAAGATCTCAGTGGCTCACGTGCCTCACCGTATTCTCTTCTCACTTAGAGGGATTCTTCACAGCATTGTAGTCTTTCTCTAAACTTCCTGTTTTAATAGCAGATACACTGAGCTTTGAGGAGTTGAACTGGCAAGACTTTTACATGTCTTCCTTTGTTTCCAAGCAGCTGTTGAAACTGAAATGGTTCTTTCCAGCATGCTAACACCCACAGTAGTCTGTTCATTGTGCAATGCCTGTGATAACTGGATAGTTAGCAGTGTGCACTAATATGTCTAGGCATGTAAAATTCCTGAATAGAATATTGAATTTGGTGGAGTTTCTGACTCTGCAATGTTTAGTGAAGGTCTGTCCCCTTAGGGGGAAGCCCAGGGTGGGGAGGGCAAGTGAGCTGTCTTTTTGGAGTGGAAAGTGTTTAAAGCCAGGAAGAGCGTAAAACACAGCAGCCGCATTGTTCTTGCGGCAGGCTATACCCATATGTCTTCTTTAGTGTAATCAATAAATGTGGTAGCAGTAATTTCTTATTTTCCTGGAAAGTAAACACCACTGTTTGGAGCTCTGCAGACGCTAACTGCTTCGAAAACAAAAAAAAACCCAACTCAAATGGAAGAACTGGGAAAAGATTAAAAACTCTGTGACAGAAATGAGGCATAAAATGTGAGCCAGTTTCACATCAGTGCCCAGGTTCTCGGGATTTGGAGTTTGAGGTTTGTATATTGACTTAACCAGAAATTAACTTTTATGCTATAAAGCAATCCTGGAGCCAGAGTCTTTTTCTGAATGTCTTCCTACCCAGCAATTGAGACTTCTTTGTGCAGAATGCTGTTAAAAAGAATATAACACCAAAGCTGCACATCTGTTTCTTGTTTCAAAACAAGTTCTTTTACTCTAAGCCTCTATTTTTTTTTTCGTCCTACCATGAGACTTGTTTTATTTTCCTTCAGTAAACAGATAAGAATAAAAAGATTGCTAATAAAATGGGTTACTGTGTATCACTTACACAAAGAGCTTTAGCGATACATTAATTTGTCCCTGTTGTGATAATGTGCATCTGCAGATTCATTTGTTCCATTAAAATGCCATCATGCAAAAAATTACTTGTAGCTCTGGCTCTGTAAAATGGAGACTGGAACTGAGCTTAGAGCATCAACCTGAGAGGAGATTTACATGTGTCACAGTGGCAGTGTTTGTCACAGACATGAAATACAGAAGGCAAGTTACTGTGGAATTCCCCTGCTAAGCTCTAAAAAGTGACTCACAAGTGAGAAAAAGATGAGTTCCTTCATCAATCTGCGTTGCAGCTCGCCTTGCTAGGCGGAAGAATCACAGCCTCCTGGATCATTTTGTTGCTGCTGTGCAGTTTTTTCTGCTTGATGAAATCAACTGCTGCATGGTGACATGTTGCTGAATGCTGCTCAGTGACACGTTTACTCCCAGAAACAGTTTGTGAGGGTCTGTTGTTACACCTGAGGTCAGATAGGAACTAATTGGCGTTCAATAATAAGAAAAGTTGTAACACCTCTCAAGTAGTTTTCTCCTGTAAAGCTGCTATTCAGGATGATCCTATTGGTACCAGGTACGGTGTTCGCAGCAAAGAGAACTAAGAACTAAAAAAGTAAACTCCTGCCAGCTATGGGCCTTTACGTTTTGCTGGGCATGATTAAATAGAAGGAAGTTTCCTTTCCACACAGCAACAATTGGGCACTTATTAAATCTGGAAACATTCTCTAGCAATGTTTTGTGCCAGTTTGATGTCTAGCCTGGCTTTATTCCTGATGACCTGTGGCGTGTTCCTGTGTGGTCTCCTGGCATAGGAATTTGAGAGGAGTTTTATACTGCTGCATTCTTTGTCCTTTGTGAGGTATGTTCAGTGGCTACTAAACAAATACACACCATGTTACTTTTATCAGAGGACAGTTGTCACTGAATTTGTGTAGTAAAAGTTCTAGGTGGGCAAGTCAATGGTGGTTATTCCTTTATGGTATTCATTGTAAAGTTTTAATCATTGCAGTAGGAAACAAAGTCCCTGAGGGTGACAAAATGTTCTTTCAATTGCTGCCTGTATTAAAAGGGTTTCATGGTAGTGTATCCTCCTTTAAGGGTACCACCACTGCTCAGGCAGCAAACTAAGTGATGTTGTCAGGTCATACTTTGACTCCCTGGTACGTTGTTGGCTGGAATTTCTGTTGTAAAGCTAGTCGGCAGGCTCTTCAGCAGGCTATTCCCATTGTAGAAAGTAATTATAATCAGCAAGTACACTTCTTGATAAAGTTTTTCAAGCTTCTGCAGGTGCTAATACAAGACAAATCTTCTGTATTAGGACACCTAATGGTAGATTTCCTAGTCTTTTCTGTGCTAATCACAATGGAAAGAGCATTTGGATTTAATAATTCTTCCAGGTGATTCATTCACAACTAATACTGGACATTATGAATGTCGGTATGGTACTGCAGTCTGCTTTGTGTGAGCACATAAGGATTCATTTGGCTGTGGCAGGGAATAAGGTTAAGCGTATCTCTGGAATAGACTTGGGCAGTTTACACAGAACACCCTGGTACACTGAAGTAATATACTTGCTGAGGAAGCAATACTTGGGAATTTAGTTGAGTTAGTTGAGCAACAAAATCGACCAGATTTGAAGACTATTTGGTAGGCTTCTCATATGTAGTAAGGTTGTACTCTGTTCCCTGCTCTCTTCATAATATTTGCTTATCCTGTATTTTTTACCCCTGGGAAGAAAGGTAAAATTCTTGTCCCTGTGTTTCTTTGATATGCTGTAATACTTTAGAATAAGGCTACAGTTTCAATATACTGTGAACTACAATGTAGCCTACATCACTCCAGAGTTGTCTCATAAGCTCTGTATTGTGGCTTCAACAAATGAAAGCAATAGCAACACTTTTGCTAATGCCAGTAGCTTTGAGGATTACATACAGGCAGAGCTGTGAACGTCATCCAGGCTTGTCAGTTGATGTCTGAATACAGTGTTCCAGAGGGAGCCAGATCCGAGGGACTTCTGCACATCTGGTTGCTTTACTAGAGTTTTGAAGCAGTATAGTCATTAAATGTATGTGTGTATCCACAGTGCAATTTCACTACATAATGGAACGGGGGACTTGCCTCAGATGGAATGCTGAAGTTGTCCAGTTCTCTACATTGCATTGTGAGCAGTTAGATGAGCTTGTCTTGGTGTGTTTATCTTGGGAAGAAAAACCCAAAGATAAGCTCCTGTGTGGTTTTATATCTTTTTTTTTTCCTTTCCTTTTTTTCTTTTTTAATTTCTGATGAGGTGCGTGGGTCACTGGACAAATCCACAAACCTCATGTATTGCAAAACAAGTGAGCCTGGTGGTAGCTGAGCAGCATATAAATGGCCAGTGGTAGAACTCAGAACAAAAAGAGGAAAACAGTGGATACTGAGTGCCTTGTTCGATCATACGTTCCTTCCACTTTCTTGCTACCTGCTTTCACAAAACTTGCAGAGTCATCTTTGACATTTATCTTCTCTTTCCTCAATCTCCATCACACTTGATTGAAATCTAATGGTAATGTTTGATCGAAATGGGCAATGGGTTCAGCCTTAAATAGGAGAAGTTCAGGTTAAACACAAGGAAGAAGTTCTTTACTGTGAGAGTGATGAGGCACTGAAGCAGGCTGTCCAAAGAAGTGCTAAATGCTCCAGCCCTGACGGTGTTCAAGGCCAGGTTGGACAGAGCCTTGGGTGACATGGTTTAGTGTGACGCATCCTTGCCCATGGCAAGGGGTTTGGAACTGAATGATCTTAAGGTGCCTTCCAACCCAAACCATTCTGTGATTGTATGAAATCAGCCTGTGAAATAGTCATTTAAGCTATGTCTACATGAAATAAAATTTGTCATGGTCAGGGATTTGAGAGGAGCATAAGTTAAAACCTTCCTCACAATTCTTGTGCTAGTCTATAAGATTCTCACAGTAAAAGATAAACAGGGAAGATCAGAGTAGGAAAATAAAAAGGCCTTTAAGGTACAGCGTTCTTCTCAGAACCGTGAATCTCTGGAGACTGGGAGGATGTTGGACTTGGACACTTACTCGGAGAACTTTTCATCTGTCCCAGCGTGGTTCTTTCCCTTAACTGCTGCATTGGAACAGTCTTTTACTGTATTTTGTGTAACTCAATTGCTCCTTTCATGACTTTGCAGCTAAGTTTTTCTACTTGCCATGTTGTCTGTCTTGTTACAAGCTTAAAAATATGTTTAAACCAGAAAACCTTAAACCTCACTTCTCTTCCCTCACACCTCCTCCTTTCCCCACCTTAGAAATTGAGTTGCAAGAAGTGGTGATTCTTTTCTCCATAATTTTTACCTGTTTAAAATATAAAGTCATTTTCTGAGTGTTCAGAAAGATCATACTTTCGTTTTATAAGCAAAATATGATGATGATGAATCACATTCAGGACATTAAAACTCTTTTCCGTTTGTTTCTTTGACAGGTCCTTGACCAGTATGAACAAGAAGGGTTTAATTTCTTAGCTAAAGTTTTTAATTCTTCACATTCCTTCTTAGAAGACTTGACGGGTCTGACTTTATTACACCAGGAGACACAGGCTGCTGAGGTAAGAAAATGCAATTAGGATAATAAGAATAAAGAGATGGCAGTAAAGTGCGCTTGGTTTTGTGTTCAGCTGTATAACCATGTGATTAAATGAATCACTGATAGCATCAGCAGTGGTGCTTGATTTACGGGATGATTTACACAAGCCACATGGATAATCCATCCAGTAAGATAAGATGTGTCCTTTTAATGTTATAGAATAAGAAATATTGTTGGATGTGAGAGATCATTCTTTTTGTAAGAACAGATGATGTGATGCAGGTTGACAACCAGTTAGAAATGTGCAGCACTATTGTTATTATTCATTTTATTGTTGTCCCATTTTGTGAAATACAGAAATATTTCAAGTAACAGTTGTTGCTTTACAGTTCTGAATGTGTATCAGGAGAGCTCCTGTCTGTTAGGCTGTTCCTGTGGCAATGTAAGCTGCAGTAGTACTGCTGATTGTAGGTAGCCGCAGTCTTTACACAGGTTCCTACATAAGTTAGATATTATCTTCAATTACTTTAACTTCTTATGTCTGAGTTGTCAAGAATTGCTTTTAAATAAATGAAGTGAACCTATGTTATGTGTCGTAAGGAAGTCAGGAATCTTTTTAGTTCAATCTGAAATATTATTACACTGCCTGATGGATTATTATATGGGGAAAGCAATGCTGTTTATTTCTCTACTTACAGAAGTTGTAACGTGGAATGAAATTGGGGTATGTTTTGCTCTCATGGGTGATAACCCTGTCTAAAGACTTGTGATACTGAGTTTGTCCCATAAAAAAAGAAACAGGTATCTGCCTTACTATTGTATTTGAGCAGTGATGTGTAATCCTTCCTCTGTCTGCAAACGTCTGTGCTGTTCTACGTCTGTAATTGGATTTTGGTGGAGTCATATCCCATGGATGTTTCTAAAGTTGGCTTTGAACTCTTTTTAACTCTTCTGTTACGTTCTGACGCTGGTGACGCTGAAAGAGGTGATTTTGTTGTCCTCCAGTCTGCATCATCTGGGGCAGTTTTTAAAACTTTGAGGTGCATACGAGAGTGCTTTTAGTATATTTTCTGCTGAATTGTTCTTGTCTTTTGAGCTCATTTTTCTCATGCAGGGCAGATTGTGTCATTTATATTGCCGAGTTTTAAAACTGTGAAATGGTTTTTCAGGTTTCGGGCTGCTTTTGAGCTGCTGTTGGCAGAATATATTCTCTAAAATGGAGACATTAGATTTATGAAGATCAGTGCTCTTGAGGTTGATTTAGGATATTCTTGATTCCTGGATTTCTAAAAACAGCAACAAAAGTAGTGAGAGAAGTTTCATAAGACAGGTATGGCCCATTTTTATGGCTCCACGTGTGATCGTTCCGTTCAGAAATTACTTGCCTTTCTGCACTCAGACTCTTCAGGGAGATTTTGTGGATGATTATTGGGTTTGATGATGATCAAAATGGCTCCTAATAACTGAAGATTTTCCTTTCCTCCTAGCTAGTAAAATTTGACCAGTGCTGTTGCTCCACTGTAAGGAAAATGGACTTGTAAAATTACATGTCACCCAACCTTAAATTTGCTACAGCAGCATCATAATTGTATATTCTTGTATACAATTCTGTGTATGAAATAAGTGATATTATGTACCTGATAGGGAAAACTCATCTGAAACTACTCAATCTTCTTTTTTTAAAGGGATCACTCCTAAAATGTCGACTCATTGAGAGTGTTTAATAGTATGCTTTGCTTAGAATGTTTTGTTGTGGTCAGAAGAACAGGAGGTTTTGTCATACTGGTCTTATACTTCAGCGTATTGCATGTTAAGTTAAATCACACACTTAACCTTCCTGGTTCTTTTAATTCACCTAACAAATGCTTAGCTGCCTTCATGATGTGTGTACAGAAGGGCTTTAATGCACTAAATACTAAACGAGCTCTATAAAATAGCTTCTGAGTTGCTTGAAAGAGGGTCCGGGTAAGTCATGCATGTTCTGGAGGAGTGACTTGACTATGTTAAATAGAATGGGTTTGGATGGCCTGAAGCTTCCATGAAAACCTTCCCTCTCTGCATGCTTTGTGCTTGCCCGGATCAAAGCAATACAATTTGCAGTAAGATATGGAAGACTTTCCACTTAACTGAATATCCTTTTTGCTTGCATTGTTCAATTTCCTGTTCCAGTGCTGAGCTGTTGACCTAAGTGTTAATGCCATCTTGACTTCCTTGACCCCAGCTTTTTAAAATGACTGATAAGAATAGAATCATAATTCAGTGTGCAACCAGAGTAGGAATCATAACACTGATTTAATTTGTGGTTTAAATTTCGTTCCAATTACGCAGCTTTAGTCAATAGAGCACCTATTTCTTTAACATGAGATGCATCAGGAAATAACAGATGTTCTACATGACTTGCTTAGCATGACAATTTACTTAATAAATAATAAAATTAGCAAGTGCTTCTATTCAACCTTGAAATGACAGTAAATTTCAGGCATCTGCTTTTTCCACATCTGGCTTTAATTTAGGTTCTATTCTTGGGTTTTTTTAATACCAGTTAGATACTTACATACAGCTTCAGCAAGAGGCGCTGGTGACATGCATGGCTGTGAAGGCCAATAGGAGCTGTGGGAAACTCCCAGGCCAGTGCTTAGACCTTGTTTCCACTGGATACAGTTCACTTTGGGATCTGGCCAAGCTCACGTAAAAGCTGCACTCTTGTTTTCCGGATAGCTTTGTCTCCTTATTCCTAACTAAAACTTTTTCACTTTATGGTAGTATATACTAGTGCTGGTGAAACAAGTATTCCACAAGAAACTAAAGAATTCTGATGTTTGTAGATGCGACACTTAAGGACATGGGTTAGTGGTGGACTTGGCAGTGCTGGGTTAACAGTTGGACTTGATGATCTTAAGGGTCTTTTCTAGCCTAATAATTCTATGATTCTGTGATACTTGTTCACTGTGTAGTCGAGTTTAATAGCTGGGCTTAAAATAGAGAAAGCCTATGGATCTCATGAATTGTTAGTCAGAAACTGGAGGCATTGATTTGGAGGTGGAACAACAACTAACTGCATTACTACCAGTTCAGAACTTGGCTGGGCTGCCCAAAAATGGGTGCATATCACAGTGCATCTCTAAAACCAGCTGGTTTGCTTGTCACATACACCAGACTTAACCCTGCAAAGTGTACTGGGTTTTGCTGGTTTGGAGAGCTCTTTTTATTTAACCTAGTATAAAATTACAGATTTCCTGATACGCACTCCGCTACTCTGTGTTAAAGATTGGTTTGTACCAATAAGGCACACTTCTGGAAGTGAAAGCTGACACATTAGTAAAACCCGTGGTCAAGATGATTCCATAGCTGTGGAAGAACCATTCCCATTTGTAAGATTTTCTAAGAACCTGACTTCTTTAAGGATACTCATTTCATGGTCACCCTTTTTCTTCAGAAACAACTGACACTGTTCTTCAGGCCCAGTTAAGCAAAGTAACTGTGCTTATCCTTATTTGAACATACGTAAGTGCTCTTGAAAACACTGGGAGTGAAGCATCTATTGACAGGTATCAACAGAAGGAGCAGTAACGACAGGGAAGAGAGATTTTTACATGAGTTTGCTGTTGTGTTTGTAATTGAATTTCTATACAAGACATTTTCAGAAATAAACATTATTTCTCTCTTTTCTTAAGAAAACCCAAGTATAAATGTGCTTTCTTACTTATTCCTACATTACTTGATGCTTTAGGAAGCTTTCCTGTATTTTATGCTTTACTGGGATGAAAGAAAACCATAAAATGCATAAATACATGTTTTGTGACGGATTAAAACATAAGAAGTGGCAGAACTTTTGCAATCTTAAGAGGATCCTAAAGAATTTTGCAAAATAATCAAATCCAGACCAGAGTTCATGTTTCTGAATGTGATTGTAAAGGTCAGATAGCTGTGATTGTAGAGTCTGAATGGGATTATAAAGGTTAGGAGGTCATGATGTCTATGTTATTTCTCTTTAGTAATTTTATATTTAAAGTTCTTTTGTTTCTTACGAACTATCTCTAGTTTATGGCAAGTTCTTGTGGTCAGTGAATGAACCTTGCTATTTGCAGAATCCCCTTGCTGTGCTGGTGTTCTGTATCCCAAACGATACAGATTAGAATTCCTATCCTATGGAAGGGTAGGATTAATTTTTAAAACAACACAAAAGCAAACCCTAAATCGTGCCAATAAAACCCTTTGAGCTCTTTGAATAAGAGAAAACATAGAAAACCCTTTCTTATTCTGATTCTGCTCTTGAAGTTTGTGCCTGACCATTTGTACAGCCATTTCTTGGGGAACAGAGCTTAGCTGTATAATAGGGAGCTGGTTTTAAAAGTGCACTTTGTGCTTCTCCAAACTGGGAAGAAAATTCAGGATTTCCAATGTGCTTTGGTAGAAAAATAGCCTTATTTCTGATTCTGCATGATATTGCGCAGCGTATTTGATTCTGAAACAATAACATACAAAAGAAATGCAAAAATAAAACCCCGAAACAAAACAGAAAATCCCAACTTCAGCAATGTTAGAACAGTCAATTCTGTAACTCCAGCGTTTGTGTCTGTTAGTGGGCCAAGCAGGATGCGGGATTGAAATTTGCTTGATGTTACGAAAACTTCCTACAAACCCCACCACTGATGGGTAGACCCGAATTAGTATTTGAGCCTTTGCTGTGTCTTTGAGCATTTTTGGTTTCCTTCATGTTCTTAATCTGGTGTGTTTCAAGAAAAATTCACTTTGACATATTCAGGCCTGCCCTGGAATCTCTTTCCTAAGAGCTTAAGAGATTAATCTGGTTTCTTTCAGGAGCTGGGTTGTTTCTTTCTTTTTGAGTTTTCTCATGATATCCATTAGTGTCATCATTTTCCTTCATTCATCAAACAGTATTTCCCAGATCCTCAAATAATGGTAATTTTTTTCTGCAAATGAATTGCTGTTGAGCATGGTCCAGATGAAAAACGAGTCTCTGTTATGGTAGTTTTTTAAATGTATGTAAATTTCAATGCATTCTGGTTATTATGCTTTGCTATTACATGCCTAAAATAGATTGAGTATGTCAGTCCTTCGTGCAGTGCTTAGCTGAATCTGCGGTATTTCTGCTTTTGAAATTTTGCCAAGGAGAGGTAATTGTTACATCAGCACAAAACAGTTCAAACTGAGTTTTATAGCCTTTGAACACACGCAGGAGTGGTCTTTTTACTGATACCTTATGCTGCTCTTTGAAGCATGTAGAAATACCTATGAAGTGTTTCCTCTGTTTTCATGGAATCACAGAATCCCAGCCTGGTTTGTGTTGAAGGGTCCTTAAGGCTCACCCAGTTCCAACCCCCTGCCATGGGCAGGGACACCTTCCACTAGAGCAGGTTGCTCCAAGCCCCTTTGTCCAGCCTGACCTTGAGCAGTGCCAGGGATGGGGCAGCCACAGCTTCTCTGGGCACCCTGTGCCAGTGCCTCAGCACTCTCATATTTTGTACCATAACATGATCTCCTTGTCTTTCCCTGGATAACTTTACTGGTGACTTCACTTAGTATTACTAATAATGCTCAATGCTGTTCCCAGGACTTACATCATCAGCCTGTGTGCTCAAATACCTGTGTTTCATTTTGGTTTAGATTAAATATGTATTTGTCCCTTCAGGACAAGAGAGGCCTTTTGCAGTCATGCTACTTGAAGCCAGGGGAAAGAAGGAGGAAGGACAGTTAATGGTAGGGTTGTACAGAATGGAAAGATTTCTTCGTGTACAGGAATGCTTCAAGGCAGGTCTCAAGTATGAGGGCCTGCCAGTCTTCTGAGTTGAGAGTCCTGTAAGACCGGAGCGTGGCCTGTTGTAGTTCCAAACATATTTGCATCAGTCAACCCTCATTAATAAACTCCAAGGAGAGATTTGAAAAGTGGGGACAGCAATAGAAACACTACCCATATCACTTCAAATGATTAAATCTGTGTTGTCACAGCATGCTGCATGAGCTTGTCTCAAAGGTAGGAAACAACTTTATAAATTACTTTTACTTACTAGTTTTGACTTGGAAATGCTGGCTGTAAAAGGTGCTTCTGATGAGCTGTGTAAGTTGATAGATACATTAAACTTACGTGGTTATTACTGAAATGAAATGAAGCTCTTCAAATTCAAACGTAAGAATACTTGGGACAGAGAAAATAATGACTATTCAGTGTAAATATATATATAAAATATAATATGTATGTGTAATATATATAAAAATATAAAATTAAAATATATATGTAAGTATATATTTATATTTATATATTATAATTTATATGTATTATATATATTTATATTTTATGCTTTGATATCAAGCTGGGGGGTTTTATTCGAAATTTCAAATATATGGGAAAATTTTAGCCTAAAATCCGTGCAAGAAGTGGAATGACGGCATTTGGGTGAGCAACAGGTCATTTTTTTTCATGTGTTAAACTGTGAATTACTGTCATAGTGCCAAAACATCGATAGAGTTTAAATTTATCTCTATATAAAATTGCACAGTAAATCTTGCATAGCTGTAAAATGAAAAGTCCTGCTGTGAATAAATAAATCAGGTTTTATGTGAGGGGAAAATGCTATGCAACAAATAGCTGTAAGAAAATCAGTCTTGGACTATAGCACCTTTCCAGGTGCTACGAAACTGCTGTAGCGCTAACCTTTAGTCTGTGTTCTTCAGAACGCCTGTGCAGCTTCTGAGTACTGGCTTGTGTAGATAATAACTCAGGAGTGTTTGTCCTCTTTACAAACGGTACTGATCAGTGGAGGTTGGTACTGTTCAATAGCAGACATTCTCTACCAAGAGGGCTGAAAGTGTCCATGCTTTCTCATATCTCCTGTCTTAATAAAACCAGCACCTTTAGTACAGCTGCAAAGGTACACTATTTTCCTTTTTATTCTAATTGCTCTCATGGGATCAGTATCTAAATGAGGTGAAGGCAATGCTTTGTTTTGTGCCATGATAGTAAATGATATTAAATTGTACTTTAAGGTTTTAGAACGTTTTAAGGATGAACACAGCACCCAGAGTTTTTAAGTGAGCTGCTGTACTGAAGCTGTAGAATCTGAAACATGGATTTGTTGATGTCTGTAGAAACTTATCATGCCTCTAAGACATTTAGTATTCTTAATTACGTTTTTTACTACTGCCTTCTATGGGGCAGAAGGAGACATACCCCTGTTTTTTTTCATCAGGAACCATCACAATGGATTAGTGTTAATATGACTGAACAGGTTCAATAGTCTGGCCTAATTCCTTTGCCAGTATCTGACATTACAAGGTGAAGAAGTTACTAATGACTTCTGCGACTGAAGCGGTTAATCTAGTGAATAGGGACTTTGTACATCTAGAGCATCTCAGCAGTCTGAGGGTACCCTACTATGGCGCTGAGGGCTTCAGCAATTTGAAGGTTGTGAAAGGTTCAGAGAAATGATTAACGCTTACTAAGCAGTTAATGAAGAAGCAGTGAGGACCCAGATGACACATGGACTGAAACCCACTGAGACAGAAGTGCTGCACAATTGCTCGCATTATGTCTTGGTGTAATTCTCCGTGTTTCTGTTTCACCTGCCTGTGTATAGGTAAGGAATTACTGTCTTGAACATTTTGACTGCTCCATCAGTCAAAACACTCTACTAATCTACTAATCCAGGCACAAAAGGTAGTCCTGTATGATCTAAAGAAAGGTGATCAAACGAGTTAAAAAAATCAGCTAAGTTGAACATTGAGGTAGTTTGCAAAGTGCTTTTCTTCCTTCTGCATGACAGTTATCCAGAGTTTTGAGCTAAATGCTGAATGACCATGCCTAAAAGCTGATACAGGATTACTGAAGTGGTGTATCCTTTCAAAACAGTGCAGTCACAAACATTTAATTTCCTATGAATTCTGGTCCGATCTTCGAGGAGTCTCACACCTTGAAATTCATAGGGAGTTACACACTGAGATCCTAAAATCTTTCTTCATAATTGGATCTCAGTTTTGGGGAGCTTGTGATCTGTTCTCTCCTTGTGCTCTGTTTTGATTTCTCTATGTCTAGAAGAGGACTACGACTTTACAACATTAACCATTCCTTTGAGAGGTATTTGGTACCTGGCTAGTAAGAGCCCCTGCTGACAGTCTTTTGGGCTAGGCCCCAGTTTCGAATGAGGTGTAGCATTACTAAAACAATATTTGGCAAATTGAGATTATAACCTGCATTCTGTCTTGTTTTCTTTTTTGGGGGGAGAGAAGCAATTCTCTTCTAGAAAAATTTTCGAACCATATTGACTCCTTTTTCTCTAAAGAAAAAATCTCCAATAAAGAAGGGAGAAGAAAATAATGTAGGAATTAAAGCTCCCCCATTCCAATCTATTTTGTTTCAATGAAGAATGAATAGACTGTTCAAGATGCATTCTATTATTCTCATGTGAAGAATTAGACATAACACAGCCAAACCTGCTGATAAACTTTGTTTTAAAATTAAGAACATAAATTATACCATGTACATCTTGTTGCAAGTGAACAGTTGCGGAGTATGTGGGCCCTTGTAGATCATTCCAGTAAAAAAAGAAACCAAGTTTGCTGCTGGAAAAATTACTACCAGATGCAGATTTCAATAAACACATACTGCTGCAGCCTTACCCAAAGGTGCTATGAATTCCTTGAGGCAAGTCTGCCTCTGCGTTCACTAAACTGCTGAACGTTTGACTGTTAATTGAGTTACTGTATTATGTATAAAGGCATTCCATCTCCCACCCCTCCCCCAGTTGTTAATGGACTCTCTTCATCCTGTAGACCATTAAATGTTGTCTGCAAGAGTATGCAGCTGTTAACGGTGTTTGCATTCTTCTGGCAATCAGTATTTCCTCTGGAAATGCCTCTCAAGCTTCTCTGAAGGCATTCATGTTAGAGTTGTGCAAGAAAGCTGGTGCTGTCAATTGTCGTGTATACCAAGCACCCTGGTATTTCATTATTGCCAGCATGTCGTTTTGACTACAAGACTTTCTGTACAAATAGCAGTAGCTTTTTTGTCCAGCTTTGTTGGTTTTCCTGTAAACGTAGGTGGAACTAGTAAGTGGTAAAAGATGGAGCTGGTAACAATGCAAAGAGTTGCCCAAAAATCATGTAGATTTACCACAGCTTCTCTTTAATGCCAGTGATTGCTAATCCACTGTCAAAATCGGGGCAAGTAAGCATTGCAGATTTTAATAACAAAACATCAATGTTAGGACCTGTTCCTATCCTCTGTGGAAATCTGTCATGAAGAACCCTTGGTGAACTACTTCTCAGCTTAAATTTTCACAATGTCTTAGAGTTTCTTTCTTTCTGATGTATGGAGTAATTTTCCCAGCATGATTAAAGATTTACATCCATATTACTACTGTAATGCAAATGGTGTTGTCTAAAGTTGATGCTAATTTTGCAGAGGTTCATAAACCAGGCAAATTTGAAGCCTTTAAAGTTAGCACCAACCTAGCTCTTACTGCCCTGAGTTTTCTTTCTGTTTGATTCTGGTTATTTCGCTGGCATTTCCACTTCAGTGAACATCCCTATAAAGTGCTGGTATTTCCTTTGCTTTACTTAAGTTCAGGTTCTCCTGAAGTTCCCTTTTTACAACATCTTTTTCTTGAACACTTCATAACTTCGCTTCTAGCTGAAATCTGCTGTGCAACAGTCTTGTATTTATGGAATTGGCTGGAGTCCTGGAAAGACCACCTGACAGCTTGGGAGTGATAAAAATTAATGGCCAATTCCATAGTTAAAACCCAGATTTGATTCCAAGATGAGCCTGTTTGTTTCTGAGAAGATAAGGATTGGTTATCTTATCACTTCAGTGATAATTTTTCCTTAGCAATGACATCCCTTGGTTAATATAAGGGCAAACTGATGGAAAGTCATCTCCTTGTAAATGAAAGATGTCTGACCTGATAAGAGACATCAAAATAGTCTATAGCATTATGCATACAATAAAAATGTTATCCATAGAAAACAACTTTTAAGTTTGAGAAAATAGCATTTTGGTATTTAAAGAAAAATGCTTTAGGATGAATTTCTTTTTTTTTGAGCTTTCAACCTTTAAAAACCCCACTCTATTCATTAAATACCATGCTCCAAAGGAGTGAGGAGTTGTCACATTCGCTAGGTATTGAGCCTGGGACACTGGACCTGAACTTCACATGTGATACTTCATGAAGCAAGAGCAGCTTGTGAGTTACTGAGTTTATTTTTAAATACAGGAAAACTTTTTGTCTTTTTAAGGACTGCAGGTGATTTCTAAAGCATTTTAATTTAATACAGCAACCTTAAAATAATGCAGTTTTACTGGATAAATAGTAATGGCATTGATAAGAGGTCCTTGACATCCAAAAACATACTCTTAAAATTTAGGTTGAGTTGCAAGGCTTAGCAAGAAGTGAAAATCCCATCTAAAACATGAGTAAGAATATGTATGAAGCAAATCTTTCTAGTTTTGTCTTTAACTTTCTTAAGTCATTAGCACTTTGTCACTGAAGGCAGGAAGGCTCATATGGGCTCTATTTAAGTACTTACTATACATAAATAAATTTCTGTCATTTTATAGCACTGAATCAAACCTACCTGGCAGTGAATTTCCTGCCCTGCAAGTTAAGTGTGAAATTACAGAATCAAGTTGAAAAAGGCCTTTAAAATCATCAGGTCCAACTGTCAATCTGGCACTGCCAAGCCCACCACTAAACCATGTCCCACATCTACCTGTGAAGAGATAGTCAGTCATGACACCTGCCTGCTGATTGACTTTACTTGACTGAGGGTCAAGTTTAATCTCTTTATCAGTGAGGGAGGAGGCAAGGGAAACTTGACAGCAGAGTGAGGTCCCGAAAACGTGTGACATGAATGAATGCTGCTCAGTGTGCCAAGCAGAGTGCTATTTTCTGGACTACACAAGAAATACATACTTAAGGAAAAGATACAACTGTGATTTAGATGGAGCTAAGTACTAAGATGCTTATTTATATTGTTATAACTAAAGTAGAAAGAAAAGTCACAGAAACAGAGAAGGGATGCTCAAGGAAACCTGTAGAGAATTAAGTAATTATTTTCTAACCTCTCCAGGGAATAGGGGTTAAGAGATACAGTTTTAAAAGTGTTTATGTTGTTGAAAAGTTTATTTGTCTAGTGTCTGCTGAAACAGTGTGCCAACAACAGCAAACTCGAATGCAAGTTAAAACGAAAATGAGAAATCTACTACTGGAAGAGAATCTGAAGGCATAACAAAGCTATTTAAAATCATTACAGTGCCACAGCTGGGTTTGCTAATGTTTCTTGTATATTTAGAAAAAGAATGGTCTAAGTTTTAACTCCCTTTGTCTTCTCACTTTGAGTAACTGTAGTATATGAAATCTGCCCTCGTATGACTCATTCTTCCCACAAATGCTATTTCTTTGAATAGCCCTTGTAAAAACATGCATTTCATATTAGTTGTCTTAGTTGGCAGTTGTGTAGACTTTTTTCTTCCTGGGTGAGTGATTTATATATACTAATCTCTGGATCTGCTTCTGCCACACATGATGCATACCAAAACAGTGGTAATTCTGTACCTATGATCACTGTGCTCGCATGTTTGAAAGAACATGCTGGTAGAGTATATCAGTCTCTTTCTTCATAGGCAGTGGCCTTACATCTAACAAATTCTGGTATCTTGTATGTGTTTTGAGGGATAGATAGTCATGGAGTTGAGGCTTGATTTTAATTCTTAGTAGAATTCTAAAAGATAATGGACAAAGAAGGGACAAATGCAAACTAAGATGTTATTTCCAGCCTCCAAAAGAAGCCTCTTTGCATGAGTTTGGCTCGCTACAGGAAATACTAGAAAGAAATATGGAAGCTAAATGACTGAGGCTCATTCAGATAAAGAATTAAAGAGCATCTGTTGTAGCTTTCATATGTGAATGACTGCTGGGTGGTCTATTTTAATGTTATCATTATCGGCAGCCCTGGCAGTCTAAAGACCAGCCACGGCTGTAGGCTTTCTTGCTGCTTTCACAGCAGTACTTCACATTTTCTCAGATGGCACAATGGAGCAGGCAAGCTCCTGTGAAAGAATTCCATACTGAATTACATATACTCTGTGGGTTTGTCCAACTGCTGGCCTGCATTCATGTCATGCGTGGATATCAATACGGTCAGCATCCTCTCCAGCTGTCTTTGGTTCCCCATGGAGGGGTGAATTAACTGAGGACAGCTTTGGATTGAGTCCAGATTGTAAACCCCATGTCTTTAGATGGGTAATGAGATACTTGAAATCCTGCCATTCTTGGAATTACGGGGTTTGTGTTGGTTGGGACTACTTTATTGAGATTTCTGCTTTCTGGATTTAATCTGGAGTTTAGTATTTGGATCAGATTGCTTAATGCATTTAATATGTAATTTAATATTGGTTAATATGTGTTTAATATATAGATTTATGCTTGCTGATTATATTTGGATTACTTAACAAAGTAAAATCTTGGTTAGAGCTGAAACATGTTGATGAAGTTCAATGAGCTGACTGAATTTTCTTGTAATACAGTGGAAATTGGAGATTTGGGAGAAGGAGGTAATACTTGCTGTCAAATATGCTTGTAGATAAATTGGGGCATAAAGCTCACAAACCTGATATTTCCATGAACTGAGCTTAAACTCAAGCAAGATTGGTCATAAAAAAAAGAAAAATCTTACTTTCTATAATGTGGCATTAATAACATCCTTGTAAGTAATAGCTGGTGGAGGATGCTCCATGAGTTTTCAGGGCAGTACTGGAAAAAGGTCAGTCTCTTTGGAAAACCGTGCTGGGATTTAGGCTCACTTCTGAAAGAGAAAACTTTGTTTTCATGAAGAAATTTCTACACTGAAGAGTGACTATTGTGATCATTGAGTCTTTTGCTTTCAAAGGAGAATGGTGTTCCTAGCTCTAGCATCAAATCTGCTCCCTTCCATTCTAAAATGGGATTTTTCTTTATTTTCTTTGGTTTAAAAGCAAAAGGAAAGAACTTGTGGCACAGGAAACTGCATATAGAATGAATTGCCTATTTAGAAATGTTTTTTCAACGTAAAAGGATGAGGTAATGGAGTAAAACATAACCAGAAAGCTGCGATGTTTGACTCTGGTATCAAAACCGACTTCATAATCTTGATCTTTATTGCACTTCCTTTAAAATGATTGAGGGGCTCTGGTTAGCATATCTGTTTCAGGAAGAGTATCAAGAGTACTCTGATTTTGTATTTAAATATGGGATCTGATTAATACTTCAGGCATTCAAGACAGCTATAACATTAAGACTGTTGTTACTATAGTGAGATGCTATTACAGACATCACAAGACCTGTTGTGCAGAGAAACATGATTACTTTGGATTAAAGAAGTTGCCACGAGGCTTGAAGGATTTATAGGTGCTACTGCTTTGAGTTATATATAACTTCATTATTTTGTTGAAAATGTTTAGATCTAGAATTAATGAAGTGCAGTAAATGTTGATGAAATGAATCAGCAGGTTTGACAGCGTTTATCTGACGCTGAGTGAATGAAGGGTTTTGTTGTAGTATTCTTTAAGTCTCCAAATTGCTAGATAATTTAGAAAGTAATGTGCACATAGAAATGAAACTAATATTCTTTCTAACTGGAGCGACATGCATCAGTGTTGACACGATCCAGACATCAATTTAAGGCTATTTCTTAAATGAATTATTGTATGTATGCATGTGAGAGAGGAAATGGCCTCTTTTTCTGTGGGTTTTTTTCTGTGTTTGTGGAAGAGGTGTTGGTGGGCTGGATCTTTGAGACAAAGCATGGTGAGAACGGTCAGTGTCAGCAAAGATGACAGGAAGGAGGCACAAGGATGAGTGACAACAATGCCAGTGCGCTGGTCCTGTGTGTCGGAGCAAGGCGAGAACGAAATGCCATTGGAAATCTGGGCTGTGCTGTCCTGGGGACAAAGGGTTGGCAGCTGTTGTAGTTTGAAAGAGATCTGGAGCTTGTTGAAGTGCTGGGTAGGCTGAGTGAGAGAGTTTTAGACGTTCTGAGGTTGCAATGGGCATAGAGTTGTTCAGAAGAACAGAGATTAAAAGCCTCAGGCAAAGAGGAAGTGGGGAAATGTGGCTTTAGAAACAGAGGACTTAAAATTTGCTTTTTTTCTGCAGCATCCTCAACACTTTGTCACAGTGTAATTAGAAGGGATGAGGAGATCTAAATTGATAACAGCACTGGGGTGTACTGCAGTGTCTCTTTTTTATGTGAATTAAGAGTTCATTAAGAATTATTAATATATTATATTTATATATATATTATTATTAATATATCATATTAAGAATGCATATCATGTCAATTTGATCCATTAATCTCAGCTATACAAAATTGGCTGCAATGAAACATTGGTTTCATTAACCCAGCTCAGAGACTATTGTGACATCCATTACTCTAGACAGCTGCATTCCATTCCATTCTATGGAGTCTGTAGTACTGCAGAGATGTTTCAAAACCATTATTATTTTAGCAGCTGGTTAATTACAAATTATTTATTGGGTTGTTACAGTTAGCTGAGCAGTCACCATTTGCTCTTGTTACCATGATGCAGAGTTAGTGTTAGGTGTATTAATGTGTTAATAAATCTGAATGAGAAATGAGCAATAACCAATGATGAAAGGCTTTTAAGTTTCGAAATGGCCTTACAACATTTGTTTCTTACAAGCAATACTATAAAAAGAAAATATGTAATGGCAGAAATTGGTTTTGAGTTTCATTTGACTCTCCCTCTATAATGTGACTCAGGAATTTAGTTATGTAAAAATATGACTAAGTCGCTTTTGCCTTTGAGGTAAAAACCTGGATGGAATCCAGGATGAGATTGGATTTCAGTAAATTGGAAAAGTTCTTTCCCAGTCTTTTTGACTTTGAATCTGGGACAAAGCTACATCAAAAGCTGGAATAGGCTCCTCATCTAAGTATTCCACGATCAGGTGGGTTTTTTTTCTCTTCAAATAGTGCCCAATTACTAAATTAAGCTGTCAGCATTAATAAATCATTCCCCTGCAGATTAAAACCTATAATTTTTCATCTATGTTGTTTTGTACCTTTTGAAGTATAGCTTTTAAGGCTGTGGAGTGAATCCCTGGGTAGATCGAGCAAAGAGAGGGTAAAACAGCACCCAGGTGCATGCTGTATGATTTGTTAGGGTGACATGCTTAACATATGCCAGAGCATTTGAAAGTGATGTATGAACTCCTGTTAACAGCATACTATTTGGGCTATTTCTTTTACGTAATGAGAAGTCAAGTGCGGTTCCTGTCACGACCTCCTCACATGAGTGGTTTATTTCAGCAGTCCGATGCCATGTGCGGCGCAGGAGGTTTGAGGCACACCTGCACAGTGCCTGTGCCTGCGCTCACAGGAGCTGTGAGCAGGTAGGGAAGCACCAAGGAGGATCCTGCAGAACTGTGTGAGTGCTGTCTCAAAACCTGACCACCCCACCGACCAGCCTGGTGTTGGAAGTGCACGTGCCTTGCCAGTTACAGGGTGTGGGAAGTGGTGTCTGCTCTCAAGTGCCACTTGCTGACTTGCAAAACCTGTGTTCCAAAATGCATTGGAATATATCAGCTTTTAATGCCTTGTTCCATGCTGTACAGGGCATTCCAGAATCAAAATCTGAAACTGCTACCAGCCCAGTGCTTCTCTCGGTCTTCAGAGTTTGAGGGCAGAAGGGAAGAACAGAAATGATCTCCTACTAGTATTATATGTTAACATAGGCAATTAGGGAAAATCTGTTAGTCCACACAATGCAACAGCTGGAATTCATCTTGTCTTGCAAGCTTTCAGCTAGTTTTCCCACTGTATCCCACCCAAAGGTATTTTAAAACTGTTTGGAGGAAGACAGCTCTTATTCTCTCCCTTGTGCTTATGCTGACTTAGTCACAGATGTTGTTACTATGTAAACCACTATTATTATTCATTTCTCTTCAATGCTTTCCTAGTTTCTCTTTTGCTGTGATGACTGTTTCGTTGTTGGAAGATGGAACTATTTCATTCATGGGCCACAAATGTTTTCTTTTAAGTACTCAAAACATCCTTCTACTGTGTTTTTCCAGTTTACTATAAAATGCTCCAGTCCTATTCCAATATAGTTTTATTTAAACCTTCAATTCCCACTATTTTTAACATTTTCCCAGTATTGCTATAGTTTTCCAGACTCTACCGTCACTGTCATTTTAGTGATGAAATTCTGCTGTCTCATTCACTTCAATCCAATCTGCCGTTGAGTGTATATGTAACTGTATCCTATCACTTTTTCTCTCACGTCTGAGGTCATCCATAACGTCTCAGTTTGATTCACACCTCTTTGCCTTAGCTTTGAATGTCTGCTTTGTAGCATCTGCATGTTTTATTTGTGCGCATCTGCATGATTTAAGTTATCTTTTCAGCTTGAGATTTACAGATTTTCTTTCACAATAATCTGAGTACATCAGTGATGTGGCATTTATCTGTGCAAACACTTCCGTTTTCAACAACTGCTAGATAGCTTCACTGAATTGCATTATCAATACTGTGAAGCCATTAACTGGTTTATATCATTTATTTTGGTTTGTATTTAGATACTTAAGTTTGTTCTTTATGAAGACCAGTATGTAAGGTCAGGATCAAGTACTGCATTGGTATGTCATTTGTTTCTTTTGGTTACTTTGTCGTAAATGGCATGTGTGCTGTTGTCTGCATGCACACAGCCGAATCGCCGTGCCTTCGTATTAATCCTTTTTTACTTATGAAATCAATGTAGTCGTCTGGTTGATTGCCCATTCATCTTGTCCAGACAGGCATCTTCCAATAGTTGTATTCCGTTGAGCAATAAGAAATTGTCCATACCTGTTTTTCTTGACTGTTAAATGTCAGGTGTAATTTAACAGTTGTTTGGGGGAAATACTCTTTCAGTCTATTGCCCCTTGTCTGCAACTTCTTCACCCGTGGGACAGTTAGTGCCGAGTACTAAACATCAAAGATACATTTGAAGCACAAACATTTATGTAGAAAAATCTGTCTTTTTTTATAATTTATTTTTGCTCCTTCCTGCTCAAGACTGCTCTTTGATCTAATGTAATTTCATGGATTCAGAAGGAAAATTAAGGCTATCTGCATATCAATACCTTATATGTACCTTACCAGATCTGCCTTAAATGCAGAGCAACCTCTGTCTTATTTGGTTTTGATGGTTTTATACATTGTCAAAAACAGTTGTCTGCCTTCACTCATAGTGAGGTCAGACATAAGTCAGTCCATCTAGTTCTGGTCCATACGTTTTCTGTCAAGATATTATATTAGGGCTTTCTATATTTTTAATTGAAGTTTGTTGGTAGTTGTTGGTTTTTGGCTTTTTGGTTTTTTTTGGTGTTGGTTTTGTGGTTTTGGGGTTTGCTTTTTTTTAATAAAAAATTTCTATTTTGTGTGAATCTCCTAAACAATTCTATTATTTCACCAGAATTCCATGGAATGAGTGGAGCACATGAAAAAGCTGGGCTAAATGCACTCTTATTGCTGTTTTTCAGTGCCTAAAGCGGCCAACAAGAAATCTGGAGAGGGGCTTTATACAGGGGCCTGTAGTGATAGGATAAGAGGGAATGGCTTTAACCTGGCAGAGCAGAGATTGAGGTGAGCTCTTAGGGAGAAGCTCTTCCCTGTGAGGATGCTGAGCTGCTGGCACAGGGTGCCCAGAGAAGCTGTGGCTGCCCCATCCCTGGCAGTGTTCAAGGCCAGGTTGAACACAGGGGCTTGGAGCAACCTGCTCTAGTGGAAGGTGTCCCTGCCCGTGGCAGGGGTTGGAGCTGGATAGGCTCTCTTAGAGCCCATCTGGGATTCTGTGATAAATCTGTTGTTTTGCCATTATGAAGTCTTTTGTATTAAAAGTGTTGTCCGCCTCTTTGGTCACATGTGGTGGTGTTTGTTACAAGCTGGAGCATGTTGATACGACTGACGGTTCCTATCTACATGTTCACCCCCACACACAAACAGGAGAAGAAGCCCTTTCTCTTCTAGACTGTTTGTATGTTCAACTTGGGTCTCTCTGTACATTCATACCCTCAACAGAACAGCCAAACAACTGAAATACTGCAGAGAAGTTTGCAGGATTATTCTCATATAAGTGTGGTTTTTATCTCTGGCAGTTGAGTATCTCTTCACAGAAAAATACTGGAAGTTCTTGGAATTACAGAGCTATCACATTGCCAGCCAAATTTTCCCTGGCTCAGCTGCCAGTTGATCTGAGTTTTATGTGGTGGTTTTTCTGATGAGAACTACTGTTTGCTCTGAGATCCTCAAAACTTATTTCAATCAGGAATCAACATTACACTGTTTGCAGAATTAGAATGTGAATTCTCAGTTACGGAAGTCTGATCAGATCGTAGCTGGTTGCTCATCTTGAAACTTTGCAATTTAACTCAATTAAATGCCACTATATTAGTGATTTTAGCAGAATGTTCCAATCCAAAATGGAAATCAGATGTTATTCATGGAAATAGGGAAGTCCAGACAATGGGTATTGTATTTAGGTTACCAGACTTGTGTTCTTTAGCTTTCCTAATTTTCATTGTTTACATTGTAGGCAAGTCTTTGCTCATTTTAAGGAACAAAACTATTAGTTTAAAACAGTTTTTTTTTTTTTGTTTTTAATTTCTATCCAAAAATATTTCTCTTGAGTTGTATAAAAAATCAGGTTCTCTGGAAATTCATTGCCCTCATGAATGGACTCCTGGTGAGCGAGGAATTTTTATGACTCCCTTAAAAAACAATTGCAAGCATTCCACAAATAAACAATGCATTGATTTGGGGGCCATTTTTATGAGTATTTTATAATAATTTGTTCTCCAGTGTTTATTTCAGTATGGTATTTTGTAATTCTTAACTTAATTATACCAAGAATTCTCTTGTAGCAGCAGAGAGAGTAGAGCTTTGGAGCATGAGGCACTGTGGTTCCAATTAGCAAGTGCAGATGCAGGACCAAGTATGACATTACTGCATGGTTTTCCATGGCTCTGGAGGAAGAGCCAGAACAGTGCAGTTACATAGGCCAGCTTCCTACTTCTTTCTGCCTTTTGCAATAATTTTGGCAATTTTTATCTTTTTTCCTCAACTAGTTTTTCCCATTAATATATTTCACATGTGATTTTGGATGTGTTTTCTTGCTTCTTTCAGGGCTGGTTTTGATGAATAATCAATCATCATAATAGTTAATGAGTACTGGCTTTTTCTGCCCTGTGTATAAACTGTGGCAAGTGATAGTTCATCTTTTACTGACACAATAAACCAGTGCACCATTAACAGGACAGCAGCAGCTTGTGATACAGCAGAAACCCTGATGTTGCTGATCCTGCAAAAGAGTTTTGCTTGAAAACTTGGGGGTAAAGGGGAATCGGCATGATAGGATTGTTCATTGCCCCAAGGGAATGCTGCATGCCCAAGGAAGCTGTCCTTGTTGCTTTTGGACAAGATATACTTTCTACTGCTCCATCTGCAGATAATCCAGGAGATCCCTTTATCACCAGAAGTACAATGTTTAATTCAGATCATGTTTGGTTGCTGCAGTATCTTTTCTGATGTTGATTCATGTCGGTCATACTTAGTTCACCCTGAGTGAGCTGTAACGTGTAGAAATTGAAACATGTTCTGCAGCCAGTACGAACCTGCTGCCTGGGCTTTCAGGCTGATGTTTCAGCCTTAGTTTCCACTCTTCTGTCAAACCTGTGTACATCACTTCTGTTCTCAGCAAGTTTTTGTCAATGCCTGTAATCTGTTGGGTAGAATTGAGAACTACAGAAATGTTACAGTGCTGCGCTGCCCTGGGCATGCAAGTAGACTGTGTTCTGTGGCTGGGAGCAGGAGCTGGGTTAACAGAGATAACTAAAGCTGCCTTCTGTATCTGCACATGAGTAACAGAAGTGTAAAGCATAAATATGGACCTCAGTACAGAGCCCTAGACTGATCACATTTTGTAGGATCTTTTTCGTTTAAGGGAGCCTGGCAGACTTTCAAAGGTTACTGCTTGTCAGCAAATTAGAAAATGGAGAAATACAAATCAGAGAGAGTGATCTCTTTCCAACTAAAACTATCTTAACCAAAAGCAAAAAGTCAGTCTGTCAAAAACCAGATTGTGTCTTGGTTGTGCAGAACAGCACAGGGATAGCATTAAAGTGCAGATACAGCAGGTCATGCTCTGGAGCTCCTGGGGCTGAGGAAGGGTACAGGATGCAGCACTCCTCTCTAGACACTGGGATTTGCTCACTGTCAGTGTTACAAAGATCCTCACAAGGAAGGATTCCCTATTGTTTGGTCTGAATCAGTGTTCCCAACTCGTAACTGTGCCAGGCTGATTTATGTCATGGCTCAGTACTGACTTGGCCTCAGCAAAAAGATCAAAGCAGTGGGGGTGTAAGCGTCAGAGTAAGAGCAAGTTAGGTGTACAAAAGGGGTTCATGTGGAGTGTTTTGAAGAAGGTAAAACATTGCTGGTTTTGTGTGAATTCCGGCTTGACTAGAGTCCGTGATTTCTAATTCATCCGCAAATTTTACAGAGGTTTTATTTCATCAGCATAAAAAAACCTTTCCAAAAGATAAAAATTTTTATTATAGAGTAGCAGTGAGATCATCTTCATTGCATACTTCTGCACTCTGGTGTTTGGATAAAACAGGCAGAAAGAGGGTCATTAAAAACCAAAACCTCTTACTGCTATATTGCTCTATTAAAAATGATATTTTTAAGTTTCAGTTGCTGAAGTATAACTATAGTTGTAGAGATTTAGAAATACCCACCTATTTACTGGCTAGAAATGCCCTTGAACTCGGATGATGCTGCTTCGACTCAGCGGATGCAAAGCTGTCAGGGCTGTACAGTAAGCAGCCTGTTAGCACCCACCAGTGACACATCTGTAATGATGAACAGTACCTTCACAGTGGGCTTTATGCACAATAGGATACCTCACATCCTCTCTGCTGGCTGGAAGAGGCATCAGGGAAAGCTAGTATTACTAAGTAGGGTATCAGCAGTTCTAAGTGAACTAAGGGAGATGAGACCAAATTGAAACTTGGAGGTAGTCTAGATTAGTAATACAATACTGAAACCAAGCGCCTTTTCACATTCCTGTTGCAGCAGCTGTTTATTAGTTTATTAGTTTATTAGTTTATTAGTTTATTTAGCTGTATCTTAAAACTGCGTGTATACTGATCTGAGTGATCAATTTTGCAAACCCCTTTAAAATATTTCTACCATAACTCTCCAGATATTTTCCCAATTAAACACTGGCAAATAGATTTCTTGCTGCTAAACTGTTGGGCACTTCTGTAGAAAAGCGAGTGGGTAAGTGAATTATCTCAGAGAAGGCAACATGCTCATGTTGCGTTTTCCTCAAAGCTCTTCACTATACAAAGTGAACGTGCAAACTCTGTTTGAAATAATTAGCAGTGGTTTACTGGGGGAATTTTGGTACTTTCATGTTGTACTAGCTTTTGATCAAAATTTTCCTGCACTGCCTTGTTTAATTCTGGCCATCTGGATTAAAAGGTTCTCTTAATCTTAAATACAGATTGAAACTCTTTCTTTAGGAGTGTGCTGCCATAAAATTGTGGCAGCTTTCCAGCTTTCTTCATTAAAGCTCTCTTTATTATGGTTTTTGGGCCATTAAATGATTGTTATGCACAATGGGTACTTGATTATAATTTGCTGAAGCTGGGAATCGGTTACAGCAGTAATCTAGTTCTGTAATTAAAAGAGGGCATGTTTATACCTGCTAGGATCTTCTGCAAGCTGTGAAAGGGAGGAAAAAAACAGAGTTGAAAGGCAACAATTTCTGCTAATAAGGCATTTAAGCATTCTAATCTGGCAGTGTTTTGTGCTGTATTGCGGAAGTGCAACTTTCTGCATAACTACATTTGAAGCAGAAGTTGAAGTGGTGACAGAGATAAAAGGACAGTTTCATTTGTAGTAAAACTTCTCCCATCTTTTGTTTTTGTTTTCAGTTTAGAAAGGCATGTGCATTTCTGGCAGAAAAGGAGCAGTCGGGATCCTTGGATCCTATCCAGGTTTTTGTCGGGGAATTTAATAGCAAATTGCATTGGTTTTTCACCTGTAAAGTTTTGAAAAATTACTAGGTTGAAATGGTTTTTAATGTGAGTATTTTTTTTACTGGACAGGGGAGAAGGTGATTTACTTCTGTGTTTTGGCTGTTGCGGGGTTGACAGAAATGTCAGCTTCTCTCAGCTGCATGGTTGAACTGTTAGGGACAAGAAATAGCATAGAATAGCTGCTGATGAATCTGATTGAATCTGATTCTTAGCAGTCCCTTATTGATGATTAGAAGTACACATGTGATAACTGTAATAAACTTTAGAAAAGATTTCCTTAGAACAGTGAAGTTACATGGCAGCTTTGCAGCACTTCTCTTCTGACTTGTGTGCACCCCATCACCTAACACTTGGGTGACATGGTCTAGTGTGAGGTATCCCTGCCCATGGCAGGGGGCTGGAACTGGATGATCGTAAAGTCCTTTCCAACCCAAACCATTCTGTGATTCTATCCGCACCTGGAAAACTTCTCTGGGAACTGAATCTGTGGAAGTTTGGTGAGATGAAGCTGCTTAATGAAATAATTTCATGTAAAATTTCACAGGTGTGTATTTGGCTGAGAGCAATTTTCTCCCACAGCTGAGAACTAGAGACATGCAAACAGTGTGTGCAGCAAATTCCTGTCTTGAAATTAACTATTAGTCTGCAGTGTGTCAGAACTTTGCTTCTAATACATTCTTTCTCTTGCTCTGTCATATTAAGGAAATACAACATGCCTTATGGGCAGAAATAGATTATGTTGTAGGCTATGGACTAAGCAAGTTGGAATAAAAAGTAATGAAAGCCTTAGAATTAAAGTGCTCTTCCCACAAAATCTAATCAGAGTTGTTGGTGATGTAATCAGGAGTTTCAGTCTTGCTAAACAAGCAGGGAATACAGACTGGAATGCAAACAGTACTTCATGATGTTCTGTCTTCGCTCAGTGTAGTGAACCCCGGTGTTCTAGCGATCAAGCAAGTGAACTGTGCAAGTCTTTTGAGGGTAATTGAAGTACCTTGGAAATTCAGAGTTACCTGAAGTATCTGCTGTCCTTTCAGACAAAGCTTTTCCTTTTTATGATTTTCTTTTTAAATGCATTTGTTGATTTTGGAGAAGGTAAAAGACTTTTCCCGTGAATCTCATTTTCTCAGTGGCAAGCCCTTGCACTTCCCTTGCCAATAGCTTGTTTCATATGTGTTCCATCCAGTTTTCTTTTCACATATGTGAAATAACAGTTTGGCAAGTGGTAAACAGAATCTATACAGCAAAGAAAAAAAGACCTGTGTTTGGTGGGGGTTTTTTAAAGAATTATTTTTGTATGAAATAATCCTTTCATTGAAGTAAATAATTAAAACTAAAATAAATAAGATGTTATAAGAGATTGCACAGTAATTATGTAACTTTTAAGACACAAGAGTTCATGGTAATGAAGTATTTTCATTTACTAGGTTTTTCTTGGAGAAGTCTAGTATCATGTGATGATATACCACAGCGTGTGAGAGCAGCTTGCTGGTACAAAATCCAAACAACACAAAGTCATTTCCAAAGACCAGATGTTAATCAGTTCCTCCTTATGGAAGGGAGCAGAAATGGTTCTTATGTGAAGTTTGTCGACTGGACCTCCAGTGTAACTTCGCAGTAGGCTTTCCAATGGAGTGACTGAGCACTTGTGTATGACCCAGAAGGGATTTCCTTTTGAAGACAGAAAATTGCTTATATGGCTGCATAGTCAATAAGCAGAGCATAACCCTTTATAGCTGTGAGAAAAACTAGCTAGAGGTATTTCTGTTTCAATAAATATTTGCTATGGCTTTGGTTCATTATGGCCCACCCATGCAAAGCTTCTTTAGTCTTGTACATTGAGATTTAGTGCACCAGTGGTGTTTAGAGTAATGGTGAGCAGGCTTCCGCTCTCCTCTTTCGCAACCCTCTTCCCTTTGCTGTATTTTTAAGAGGTATTAAGGGTATAGGACAAAGGGAGATTCCTTTCGTTTAAGGCAGTAGTTAAAATATACAGTAAAGGCATGTGAATTAAGTTTTGCCAAGAAGAGTGTAGGCAGTGGGCCAG